>NW_022589822.1:511849-872411 GCF_004348235.1 Phoca vitulina | reverse complement strand
CGGGGACAGTGCAGGGGGTGGCCCTGGGTGGGAGAGGCTGGCTGCGGTGGGGAGGGGGGTGAGGCCGGGGCACAGAAGGCCCCCCCCCCCGCCTTCCCCGCCTTGGCTCCGAGCACGTCGGAGCCCGGGACGGTCCCGGGAAGGACGGTGTTCCTTGGGCTGGAGCTCAGAGACCATGTGACCGTGGCGTCGTGAAGGGGTGAACACGTGCAACGGCAACCCGGGTGCGGGACGGAGGGGTGGGCAGACCTGTTGGCCTGGGCTCTAGTGGGGCAGGGGCTTTGGAAGGTTGAGGACGGGCGGGGGGGGGTGGCTGGCAATCATGAAACGTGCAAACTTGGCTTTCGGGCCACGCGGGATCGCGAGTTGAGTTTTCCTCGGGTTCCGGTTCCGGACGCTAGGAGCCGCCTGGAGTAGCAACCTGGGTGAGCAGGCTGTCGCCTGGCAACAGCGGGCACCTGGCCAGGCCCCGCCCCAGGACCCACGATTTCCATAGACAACGGGCGCCCCGCGAGGTCTCCGGCCGCGGATCCCCCGCGTCTGCCCATCCCCCAGGGCACCGGCGCGCGCGGGCTCCGCGAGCGCGCGCGGTCGCGCAGCCAGCCCGGGCCGGCGGGACGCAAGGCACGTCGCTACAGGCGCCGCCACGTCCGACGGCCTGCGTCAGCGCGAGGGCGGCGAACATGGCGTCGTCCGCCGCCGGCCTGGGTGGCGGTGCGGGCCCCGGGTCCGAGGCTGGGGATTTCCTGGCCCGCTACCGCCAGGTGTCCAGCAAGCTGAAGAAGCGGTTCCTGCGGAAGCCGAACGTGGCGGAGGCGGGCGAGCAGTTTGGCCAGTTGGGCCGCGAGCTGCGTGCCCAGGAGTGCCTGCCCTACGCGGCCTGGTGCCAGCTGGCGGTGGCGCGCTGCCAGCAGGCGCTCTTCCACGGGCCTGGGGAGGCGCTGGCGCTGACCGAGGCCGCCCGACTCTTCCTGCGGCAGGAGCGCGACGCGCGCCAGCGACTCGTCTGCCCGGCAGCCTACGGGGAGCCGCTGCAGGCCGCGGCCAGCGCTCTGGGCGCCGCCGTGCGCCTGCACCTCGAGTTGGGCCAGCCGGCCGCCGCCGCCGCCCTCTGCCTCGAGCTGGCCGCCGCCCTGCGCGACCTGGGCCAGCCGGCCGCCGCCGCCGGCCACTTCCAGCGCGCCGCCCAGCTGCAGCTGCCGCAGCTGCCCCTGGCCGCGCTGCAGTCTCTTGGCGACGCCGCCTCCTGCCAGCTGCTGGCGCGGGACTACAACGGTGCCCTGGCGGTCTTCACGCGCATGCAGCGCCTGGCGCGGGAGCACGGCAGCCACCCGGTGCAGCCGCCGCCGCCGCCGCCGCCGCCGCCGCTGCCAGGGCAGCAGGTGGGCCCCGGCGCGGCCCCGGCCCTGCCCGCCGCGCTGCTCCCTCCGAGCGCCGGCTCCGCGCCCGGCGCGCCCTCTCCCGCCGCGCTGGGAGCCTTCTCGGATGTGTTGGTCCGCTGCGAGGTGTCCCGCGTGTTGCTGCTGCTGCTCCTGCAGCCGCCGCCCGCCAAGCTCCTGCCGGAGCACGCCCACACCCTGGAGAAGTACTCCTGGGAGGCTTGCGACAGCCACGGGCAGGAGAGCAGTGGCCAGCTTCCCGAGGAGCTGTTCCTGCTGCTCCAGTCCTTGGTCATGGCTACCCACGAAAAGGACACAGAAGCCGTCAAGTCGCTGCAAGTGGAGATGTGGCCACTGCTGAGTGCTGAGCAGAACCACCTCCTTCACCTCGTTCTGCAGGAAAGCGTCTCCCCCTCGGGACAGGGCATCTGATGAATCACCTTAACTAAGTGACTTTCTGCTTGTGACAGAACTTCGTGCACCTCCCCTGGCGTTTGGGGCGGACGGGGGCGGGCGGCGGAATAAAAGACGTGAATCCTGGCGGTTCTACCTTTGTTTATCTTATTCCTCTTGCCTCCATAGGAACTTAGTTGACCGGACGTTACCTGTATCCCAAAAACTTATTTCCATGACGGTGGGAGGGAAACAGCAGCAACGTGATAGAATCAGTGGAGGACATGGCTCTCTTCCCCAAAACTGCCCACATACAAGTAAGAACCCCCTTTATCCCTTACCTCTTCTTCCACCCGCCCCCCCCCCCCCCCACATCTTCGTCGCAAAGTGAGGATTTGATTTTGCACAGCTCTAAGTACTTAAGCTACATGATTTTTATCCTGATCTGATTTCTTGGCATAGATCAGTGTCTATCCATGTGACCACCCAAGTTCTCCTCTGTTTCATCCGCCCCATACGTATGCGTGGGAATGATCTGATTACATACAGCATTGTGGCTACAGCCCTAAGTCCATAATAAAGCCATTCTGATGCTCCGAACTTGTGGTTTAGCTTTCCTTCCATCTATAACATGGGAACAGCGTCTCTACCTATCAGGAAGCAGAAAGTAGAAAAACAGATGGTTGTCTTTCAGGTCCATGATGTATTCATTCATTTGAAACTGACAGCCCAGGACTCAGGCTGTGCCACGCAGTGAAGCTACAGAGATCCTTTGCGATGTGGACCTTGCTCAGCTGCAATGCAAATGTGTCCGGTGCAAGGGAGGGGGCGTGTTCTAATGCAAATGCGTCTGATGTGCCTTGGAATTCACAGTTCCGGTTCTGGGTTCTATTCTGAGAGGTATGCCTCGTCCGCGTGACAACTTTTATTTTGTGGTAGGGAGCTCTCTGCGACTCTTACTTAACTCAAATATGTAAAATCAGCATGGTTCTCTGGTACTGTGCGGTCATATGTATGCTAGACGGTGTCTCTGTTCCCCAAGAGCAGGAAAGCATCCCATTTCAAAATATTACATTTACAAGGCTTTTTGGTCCAAATGTTACATGAAAGGTTACAAACTGGGCGTTTTTAAATTCGATTGTATTCTCTTTACAGTTAGGGTTAGGGTTAGTATGCATCCTCTACGCTGAACTTGTATACAGTACTGATCTTTTGGGGTGAGGTTTGAGGACACGGTTCAGCAGTAGATTTCTGTTTTGCCTTTAGTGTGTGGTGGTGGGGGGGGCGGGGAGGGGGATATGTGGAGGGTTGTCACCGTGAGTCAAGTGCCTCAAAATGGGTGGGATTTTTAGGGTCATCTTTTTTTTTTTTTAAAGATTTTATTTATTTATTTGACAGAGAGACAGCGAGAGAGGGAACACAAGCAGGGGGAGTGGGAGAGGGAGAAGCAGGCTTCCCGCTGAGCAGGGAGCCCGACGCGGGGCTCGATCCCAGGACCCTGGGATCATGACCGGAGCCGAAGGCAGACGCTTAACGACTGAGCCACCCAGGCGCCCCTAGGGTCATCTTTACTACCTCTGTTTCAACAGTGTGGAAGCAATAGGTAAGGGAATATAAGAGAGGCCCATGTGAGACAGAATCAGCCACCATTCCTGTGCTCTCACTTGGCTGCCTGGAAGGGTCTTTCAGAGCCCTAAAAGCTCAGTCTAACTTATTGAAAAAGTGGGTAGGGTGTCAGACATGTGAAAAGATGCTCAACAGCATTCATCATCAGGGAAATGCAAGCCAAAACCGCCACGAGAGATCCCCTCACATCTGTCAGAAAGGCTAAAATAAAAAAACACAGGAAACCACAAGTGTTGGCGAGGATGTGGAGAAAAAGGTACCCTCGTGCACTGTTGGTGGGAATGCCGGCTGGTGTGGCTGCTGTGGAAAACACTATGGAGGTACCTCAAAAAGTTAAAAATAGAATTACCATATGATCAAGTAATTGCACTACTGGGTATTTACCCAAAGAAAATGAAAACAACTAATTCAAAGAGATAGATGAACCCCTATGTTTATTGCAGCATTATTTAAAATAGCCAAATTATGGAAGCAGCCCGAGTGTCCATCCATAGATGAATGGATAAAGAACACACACACACAAATTGGAATATTTCTGAGCCATAGAAAAGAATGAAATCTTGCCATTTGCAACGTGGATGGATCTAGAAGGTATAAGGCTATATAATGCTAATAAGTCAGAGAAAGACAAATGGCATATGATTTTACTCATGTGGAGTTTAAGAAACAAAGGATGAGAGAAAACAAAGAGACAAAAAACCATACTCTCAACTCTAGAGAAAAACTGATGGTTACCAGAGGGGAGGTGGGTGGGGGGATGGGTGACATAGGTGAAGGGGATGAAGAGTGCACTTACTGTGATGAGCACTGAGTAATGTACAGAAGTGTGGAGTCACTAAGTGTACACCCGAAACTAATATAACACTGTACATTAATTATATTGGAATTAAAAAAGAAAGTGGTTAGGGTGCATGGTCCTTTGTGGTTTTGCTTCTCTTAGTATACTCCTCTCAACCTGGGCTACGGGCCTGGCCCGCTGCCTTACTGTCTTATTGATGAGGGAGCAAAAGGTGTGCTGAGGGCAAAGCACAAGCTAATACTTTGCGACCCCCCCCCCCCCCCCCCCCCCCCCCCCCCCCACCCCCAGGGGGGAAAGGTGTGACATTCCTCAGGCACTCCTGGCTGCCCAAGAGCAAAGGAAGAGGAAAAACAAATGGTTAACTGATAGAGATCACAGTCATGCATGACACGAATCTCCCATCAGTTTTGCAACTGTCTTAATGACTTATAAGAGAAAAAGCAATCTTGGGGCACCTGGATGGCTCAGTCGGTGAAGCATCTGCCTTCGGCTCAGGTCATGATCCCAGGGCCTTGGGATCAAGCCCCACTTCCGGGCTCTCCGCTCCTCGCGGAGCCTGCTGCTTCCTCTCCTCTGCCTGCCGCTCCCCCTGCTTGTGCCCATGCGTGCTCTCTCTCCCTCCCAAATAAATAAAATATTTAAAATAAAAAACGAAAAAAAGCAATCTTATCAATAGCTAGACCTCCAGAAACCTATAGACTCAATTTCCTGGGACCCTAATGTCACCCTCCCCTCCACAGGATAGGAATATAATCAGTCACTCCTCACAACCCCAGTGCAGCTCTTTTTGCCCACAGGTCCCTGTCCCTGTGCTATAATTAAACCCACCCTTTTTTGCACTGACAAAGTCTCAGGAATTCTTTCTTGGCCATTGGCTACCGAACCGCACTTCAAACCACATCATTAACGACAAGAATGTTTAGGAGTTATGATATGTGACTGTGATAGTATTTGGATTTGGGCTTAAGGGAAAGCCTCCTCAGGCCTGGTCTAAATTCCTTGCATTGAGGAAGTGGGGGTGTGTGTGTGTGTGTGGGGGGGGAGGGATTACCAGAGACCTCGGTGTTGGGTATACCAGTATAATCTTAGAAAACATCAAGGTTGTTTTTCATTTGCCATTGGCTCATTTATATATCTCCCTCAGAAACTTCATAGCATAGATAGCTGGGCCAAGGCCAGATTTCAGCGATTTTCCCAGACTTTGACAAAATCACTTGGTAATTATCAACTTAATGTCAAAACAACACTGATTTCTAACATGACCAAAAATAAATATTTTTAAAGGACATTAAAAATAGTTTTCTTTTTAACCAGAAAACCAGAGAGAAAGAGCCACATCACTGAAATGTTCACTGATAAATCAAAATTAACATTTGCATTATTATAGACTATTGAGAATGGTGGCAGTGAAGCAGTGGTCCTTAAGGTTCCCCTCTCCCTCTTTACGGGGGACATCTGTGATGGGAAATATTGCTGATGAAAAATATTTTGTATGTGAATGAAATAAATATATAAAAACATTTGAGAATCGCTACACTGGAGGATGATGACCAAGATAGAAATCTCCACATTAGGCACACTCTGGGGTGGAAGGGTTCTGGTTAATGGTAACTGCCTGGGCATCTCTACTGCCATTACACTAGACCAGCAGCCTGCAAACTTTTTCTGTAAGGGACCAGATGGAAATATTTTAGTCTTCTCAGGCCACAAGTGATCTCTATTGCATAATCTTTGTTTTGCAGCTTTAAACCTGTAAAAATCATTCTTAACTCACAATCCACACAAAAGCCGGTGGTGGTCCAAACCCGTAGACGGGCTCTAGCTTACCCATCCCATTTACTAGAACCCAGAACATAGCAGTTACTCAGTAGCTGTTTGTTAGATGAATGACCTTCATGAGAGTAATTAATAACTCTTTTATCATATTGAATGAGAAAGACTGAAAATAAATCAACTAGCCATTCAACTCCAGGTTCTAGGAGACAAAAAATAAAACCAAAAGAAAGTAAAAGAGAATTTTTAAAGTTTTGAACAGAAATTAATGCATTAGAAAACAGCTTCAGGGGCACCTGGGTGGCTCAGTCAGTTAAGCACCTGACTCTTGGTTTCGGCTCAGGTCATGATCTCGGGGTCGCAGGATCAAGACCCAATCGGTGCTCTGTGCTCAGCACTCAGCACAGAGTGTGCTTTAGAGTCTCTCTCCCTCTCCTTCCTGCTCATGCTCTCAGTCTCTCCAAAAAATAAAAATAAAAATAAAATCTTTAAAAAACAAACAACCTCAAATCTATGTTTGATTTTAAGACCAAGAGTTGATTCTTTGAAAATCCAACAGAATAGACAAACACCCACTCTGGTAAAGAAAGAAATATGTGTGTATGTAGATGTGGTTCTGTGGCATATGCAAGGAGACAGAACTCGAATGTATACATTCACAGCAATTAGCTACGGGTCATAGAAAATGAGAACAACAGTATTCAGATAAGGAATGGAAAAGACAGCCAAGCATCTAGCACTAAGTGAGGCACAAAGCTCAGTGGCATTTCCACCTAACTTTGATTAAACACATGATTACTACATTAATGAGGCTATTCTAGATCAATAAGTTAATGGGAAAAGATGGAAGCTTTTCTACTTTATTTTCAAGTTTAATATAACTCTCATGCCAAAACCTCATAAATAGAGATCCTGAAAAAGGTAAACCAATTTTACTGATTAGTATAGATAGAAAAATTCTATCTATCTCTGCATTCAGTGACATTACATCAGCAGCTTGAAATCAGGTCTGATGGGAATCTTTACATCATGGAAACCACCCCCCCCTCCTCCCCCCTCCCCCCTCCGTGTGCTGCAGCACCAGCTGTTTAACATTCGCCAGCACACCACTGAGTGTGATCAAAGATGCTGAAACATTTGATGAAACTCTGTAGCCATTCTAAGTAAAACAGAAGTAGAAAGCAACTTTGTGATAAAAAGTGTTTGTTTGAAACAGTGAACATCAAACAGTGAAATATGGGATCCATTCACAGTAAAGTCAAGAAAAGATAGGCTTCTTTGTTTTATATATATGTCTATATAGTGTCTCTCTGTGTGTGTATTTATGCATATTAATCACAAAAGCATTCAGGGTGACTGCTATTTCCTGTTTGCCAGGACCTGCCAGCATAACGTTATCAATATAATGGACCAGTATGGTATTCCGTGGGATGTCAAGATGTTTGGAGTCCCTTGGGTCTGTAGTACAACAAAGAACAAGGGAGCTGGCATTGTCCTGAGACACGAATAGTAAAGTGAATACTCTTGTTCCCACCTCGTGAATGCAAATCTATTCTGACTTTGCTTATCAATGGGAATGAAGGAAAAAGCAGTTTCTAGGTCAGTTGTTCCATCCATATCAGGTGCCTAGTGCTGTGTTAATTTGCTCCAGGGAAGATACCACCTCTGGAATTGCAAAGTTTTTGTTATCACCACCTGACTAACATTTGTGATATCTGTCATTTCCCCATGACTCCTCTGCCTTTTATAGTAGCCAAACAGGGGCCCTAAGGGGACTAGACACTGCCTCGTGAGGCAACCATTCCAGGTGCAGTCACTGAAAGACTTTTATGCAGAGAAAAGATGACTGCCTCGGAGACTTGGGGAAGGCTGCCTCCTCAGGCACGGAGATTCAGGGGGACTTGGAGCTTGGCTGTTCTCAGCCTCATCCATGTCTGTGTAAATGTACCCATCCCAGGTCTCAGAGTTCCACTTTTTTCCACCGGTACCCTTACCTTAGCATAGGAGAGCTGATGGGGTGGACCGTTAAATTGTCACTGCAAGTCTGCAATTCATATGCTCAGACCTTAGACTTGGTCTCAAGTCTAAGTATTTGTCTACAAGCACAGGATATGGAAGACTCCTTTTAGAGCTCCACGGATGTGTCCTGATTCTCCATGTATGTTCATGGGTGTTCTTGTGTATATTCATAACATGTAATTTATTTTCCCCTTTGTATGCCATAAAAGGAAGGGCTATAAAAGGTTGACAGGTCACTCTACAATCAGCTGATGCTACAGTTCTTGCTATAGTGACTAAATGCCCCTGTCAATTGAGTCTCCCAATGTCTTTCTCACCATCTGTAACGCATCCCATAGTATCACTGGTGATAGATAATCTGAGAAATTGTGATACCAGCACATATCATGGATTACCCAACATCCAATCTTAGAATTCCATCTAATCCTAGAATTCCATTTTGAGGGTATGTTTCTTAGGACTAATTCTGGCATTAATTACTGTATAAGACTGAGTTTGAACAAGAAACAAGGAACACTCAAATTATAATAATTTGAGAAAAGTTTAATATAGGTACTAGGTAGGTAGGTGGGGGCAGGGTATTGTCATCCCTAGGCCTGGTGGAAGAAGGAGTGAGAGCAAAATCTTAAAGGAGAAAATTAGGTAGATTCTTATAGTGGTTTATAAAAATGACCACAAATTCCTTACATTCCTCCCACTGAGAAGTGGGGTCTATGTCCCTTTCCCTTGAATCTGGGTGGATGTGTGAAACTGTCATGGTCTGAGAAGCTTAGATCTCATAGAAGGCCATATAGAGTTGCTTCAGTCAATAGCCCCAGCTGCTATCTTAGCTAGGTTAGTCAGCACCAACTACCAGACATGCAAGTGAAGATGCTTCCAGATGATTCCAGCCCCCAGCTGTCAAATCTTCCCAGCTGAGCCCTAGATATTGCGGAGCACAGCTAACTATCTCTACTGTGCTAAAAGTCCTGACCCATAGAATCCGTGAACAAAACAGAATGGTTGTTTTTATGACATTAAATTTTGGGGTGGTTTGGTACTCAGTGATAGTAACTGGACCAGAGAGAGAAAGCCACTCTGAAGGGAGCAGTGACCTTCAGTGGAGAGATACAGCCAAATCCTCTACAAGGAGGGCACCAGGAGAATAAATATCTTATATATATATATATATATATATATATTTTTTTTTTTTTTTTTTTTTTTAAAGTGAACTCTACCCCCAACGTGGGGCTTGAACTCGCAGCCCCGAGATCAAGAGTTCCATGCTCTACCAACTGAGCCAGCCAGGTGCCCCAAGAATAAATGTTTTGGTCTTACTCTCCTTCCTTCCTCTGCTCTCTTGCCAGTGCTCCCAAAAGCTAGAGGATAAGGTAGCCTGTTGATGTATTCCACACAGGTCAGGCTCACAGAACAAGAAGCAGGGTAGAGAAGTAGGACCATGGATCTAAAGGGGAAAACAGGAGTTATCTTGCCCAGGGCCATTTGAGGACTTTGAACTTTATTCTAAAGAGAAAAGGGAGACACTGAAAGGTTTTAGCAGGGGGCTGATAAAATGATTATCCCAAAAATGATGTGCAGCTTTTATTAGAGAAGAGAACAGAAACAGGAGATGACTAGTTAGGAATCAAGGCAATATTAACAGCAGTAAAAATGAAACAGAAGAGATATGAGAAAGAATTGCTGGATTTGTGGACCAATTCATCGCGAGGCATGAAAATAAGGGAAGAGTAGACAATGATACTAAGGTTTCAAGCCTGTTTAATTTAGCGTCTTGTGATCATTTCCCAAGGTTTCACCCATCCCTTTATGTGGAAGACACAAATCTTCACGTCCATTCATGGTTTTGCCCCCTAAATTCAAGTCTTTAATCTCCTGCCTGCTGGACATTCAACGTGATTGCCCTGCTATCATCTCAAACTGAAAATATCCATAAGCAAACCCATAACGTTATCAATCCACTCAATCCTAATCACATATTTCTGTCAACAGAACATCTCTTCATTTCTATTATCTATGAGATCTTTGATGCTACTTTTTATCCATATGTCCATAATCACTCTTTTGCCCATAAGTTGAAAATCTTTTTTGGAATTAAGTTTGTGGAAGCTAGGAGTGTTTGTCCCATATATGAAATCTTTGTCAAAAGCTCTTTAAAAGATTCATGCACTCTCTTGAAAGAAGTAATTACATACCATTAAGGTCCCAGTGGAATTCCCTCGATAACTCTGCCACTTCTTTCCATCAAGACTATACATGATGATAAACTGAGAGATGTAGAGGCTGGAGAACTTCTGACGGGCACCCTGGGTCATGATGCTGTGAATAATCATTGGTGCCAACAGATCCACCTACCAATTGAAACAACACTTTATTTTAAATGTACATACCACCTTCTGAAATTAATTATTGGCTTAAGAAGGATCTACATCAATACAGATATGCTCAGTAGTACCTTGGATTTGTGTGAAATGGTGAGATAAATGACAGGAACAAAAAAAAGGAAAGGTGCTTAGTGGTGGGTTCCCAGGCTACTTCCCAACAAACCAGACCACTTTCAGAAAGTGGTCGCTTTTCTGTTCAGAGAGTTGTTGCTATTCTTTGATCTCCTGTTGAGTTTGTAGGTGTTCAGAATGGTTTGATCCCTATCCAGCTGAATTCCTGAGACCAGATGAAATCCAGGTCTCCTACTCCTCCGCCATCTTAAACCAGACCACTTTCAAATCAATGTGCTGCACATATGGACCCACATAACCTAGTGCTTTGCCTACACCTCAGCCTCAGCCTAGTCAAAACCAATTTCCTCTGCTCTCCCCAGGCCAGTCCCCCTCCCAACATCACTATCAGCACTATAAACTGTTGTCCCTCCTTCAAGTGTTAGTTCAGAAACTATTTCTCCTGGTTAGTCTTTCCTGACTCACCCAAATTTAATGCTTTCTCTATGCTTCTACTTCACTTTGTATACAACTTCATTAGAGCATATTATTGTACTATATTATAAAGCTTTCTTCCCTCATCTGCCTTCCTTGTTACACTGAGATCCTTAAGGCAGTGAACCTGTTTGAATCACCTAACCTCTCTGTGTCTCAATTTCTTTATCTGTAAAGTGGAAATAATAATGGTGTTTATAAGCAAAGGATTAAAGGGTTAATACACGTAATGTGCTGAGTTCAGTGCCTGACACATACTAAACACCTAGTAAGTGTTAGCTTTTATATTTTTTCTAGCCCCAGTATTTAACATGGCATCTGGTATAATACCGATGCATAGCAAATGTTTTGGAATGAATGAGTGAATAATGGTAGAGTGGTAAGGAATTTGTTTTTCTTTCCCCATCCCCCCAAAATGATTGGTTCTTAAAGACAGCATGGACCACGAAAGCATTACAAGGCAGTAGCGAGTACAGGAATTTTGGCATCAGTTACTGCCCTAACAAGCAAGTCAAACTTAACTTGTCACAGATGCCTGGCACACCCAAATTGGATTGGTAATAACACTTGAGCTTAATGACTGTCTCTTTCAGTAAGTTCCTTCCATCCATCTATCCACCAGTCCATCCATCCATCCATCCAAAGAATATATTTTGAGTACTTGTTATGTGCTAGGCACTGCTCTACGTACTGGGAAGAGAGCATGAAGAAGAAAAAAAGAAAAAAGCCCTGCCTTAATGGAACTTACATTTGACTTGGAAAAACAGACTACATATCATATATATGTTTTTATTTATATACAGCATCAAGTAGTGGTAAGGACAGGAGAAAAAGAAGCAGGGTAACAGAACAGAGAGTGGCAAGGTCTTCAGAAGCTACAGCACTATCTTGGCCCAGATTACATGATACTCCCAAATGAAGATATTACATTTTTCCTCTTGGTATTGTGGCATAAACAACTGAAAGTACCAGGTGCAAAAATTATGACTTTTGTTGAACTGACTTACACTATTTCTTCATGTAGTCTATGAGAGGTCTTTTTTGGACCACTGACTATTGCACTTTCTAGCAGTTTTTTTAAAATATTTTTTTAAAGATTTTATTTATTTATTTGACAGAGAGCGACACAGCGAGAGAGGGAACACAAGCAGGGGGAGTGGGAGAGGGAGAAGCAGGCTTCCTGCCGAGCAGGGAGCCCGATGCGGGGCTCGATCCCAGGACCCTGGGATCATGACCTGAGCTGAAGGCAGACACTTAACGACTGAGCCACCCAGGCGCCCCTAGCAGTTTTAATAAAGTCTGGCCAGCCACCTTTTTCACCTACATTCTGTAACTGATGAATTCTTGGCAAACTGCCAATCTTATCTACTTCATCTTGTTGTTGTGCCTTGTCTATATTATAATTGGAAACTTGGAGGAATTTGGCAATTACAGAGTCAACACTTTCACCTGTGTATCCAGCCATGTATTTGACTGTGACAAGACATATCTCTCTACAAGGAAGTACGCAAAGCAATAATGAGTCACTCAGTGTACAAATATAAACATTGCAGCTAGACATCTCTGATTGCCTCCCTGGCCCCCTAAAAACCATTTCTTTCTTTTTTTTGTTAAGTCACCACAATTCTTTGTCTGGGGTATTTACTTTATAAAGTTACCAGATCAAGAAAATGTATACCTGGGCTTTAGTAGGACAGATGGTAAAAAACACCTTGAGGATGAGGTGATTTAATACAGATTGGGTGATAATACAACTAGGTGGATTTGTAACTGGTTCAATTACCAAAAGCAAACTGTGGCAGTTAATAGATGATTATAAACCTAAAGGGAGCATTCTAGAAACAGTATAGTATAATGATTACAAATTAGGCCTCTGGAGCCCAACTATCACAGTTTGAAGTTTGGCCCAGCCACTTATTGGCTGTATGACTTGGGGCAAGTTACTTTTCTTTGCTTCAGCTTTCTTATCTGAAATGAGGATGATAATAACAGTGTGGTAAGGATCTGATAGCTTGGGCTTGTTTAAAGCACACAGTAAGGAAGCCCTGTCTACTTCAGTATTTTGATCATGAATTTGCTAAAGTATAAAAACGTTTACTGATCAAGCAGTAGATTATGTGAAACTGGGAAGACTAAGAAATTCTTTGGGAGACAGAAGCTTGACAAGCTGGAACAATGGGCCAAATCTAGTAAGTGGAAACTTAACAGGGTGTATTACTCAGGTTCTTTGGCTAGGCATGGAAAAGGCACTCTATTTACTAGTCTCATTAGGTTGTATCCAGTGAGGGAGATAGAATTCCCCAAATGGAAATGACAATGCTATCACAATAAATAAATAAATGGAATGACAGATGCAGGGCACCCAAGTAGATGACAGTGTCCACTACCCAGGGATACATGTAAGGTTGAAAGTGAAAACCAGAGAAATACAAGGTAGAAAATGTGGTTTGGCAGCTTCACAAAGAAACAAACCAAATAAGGTGAGCTGATGGGACATTGGTTTATCTTTCCCTGATTCTTGTTTATTATTTTAACCTCAAGAGAAAATAGAGGAGTAGATGCAATCTTGCAAAGGAGGAAAATACGTAGGGGAATGTCTTTGGTCAACTCAGAAGAGGAAAGAAAGCTGGTGCACAATGAAAAGTGGACAGAGGTGGGGAAAGTAGGTGGTAAAACGTGTCTGCAGTACCCCTCTTCGGGCTGTAAGTACCAGAGGTGGGAGGCACGTTCGGGCTCTAGAGGGAACAACTCTTGCAGTTAGGCCGAGAGGCTGAGCTGGCACTTCTACACTACTCTCAGCTCTCATGGAGCATGGAAGGGACCCACAAGTCCCCATATGTATGCCCTTGAAGGGGCCAGAGCCCTGACTGACCCCATGTTCACTTGATAAAATCTTGGGATATGTTGGATGAAACATATCATTAAAATGAATTTCACATGTTTCTTTTTAAATGTGGCTACTAGGAAATATAAAATTACACATGTGGTTTGCATTTGTGGTTCGAATTACATTTCTACTGGACAGCGCTGCTCTAGAGGAAATGGGAAAGTGAGAAAATTTGAAATATTTAGTCATTTAAAAAGAAACTGAGTAAGCCTAAAGACACTGTTTCAGTCACTGGCTCCAAGTTAGTTTACCGGATTGGACTAACAAACAAATCAGCATACTTGATTCTATTCCCAAATACTCTATTCTTCATTCTTGACTGTTTTTGTACAAATCAGAAGCTATTCTATTCTTCAGTTCTTTCCCTGTTGGTTACCTGGAGTTTGATAAAAATGACTTTTGTTTTGAGCTTGCAAGAGGAATACATGTTGCGATTGAATGTGATGCACTTTCTAACCTTGATCCAGGAAAAGGGATCCTTGGTGCTCCAGGCATTGATTGATCCGGAATAATGAAGTCTGGCCAGCTTTGGGGCCCACTGTCCTTTGCCCAAGAAAGGAGAGAGATTAGATTCAGCTGTGTTGGTCCTAGACACTTAGGAATAAAATTGCTCTCTCTTCCTTTAAGATTTTATTTATTTATTTGAGAGAGAGAGAGGAAGGGAGCACATGAGTGGGGATGGGGTGGGGGAGGGGCAGAGGGAGAGGGACAAGCAGACTCCCTGCTGAGCAGGGAGCCCGACATGGGGCTCGATCCCAGGACCCTGAGATGATGATCTGAGCTGAAATCAAGAGTCAGTTAACAGACTGGGCCATCGAGGTGCCCCTAAAATTGCTCTCTTGAGAAAGGCTAAGCCTAGGTGTAGAGAAGATAAAGGCATAAAGCATAGTATTTTATTTTCTAAATTTAATAATTTCGTTTATTGTTAGCACCTCTAATTAGGTGCCACTGGAATGTGTTACCAGTACTACAAAATGCTATCATTGTTTCTTCATTACACAATGTATGTTCCTTGTAGAAAAGTTAGAAAATGAAAAATAAAACATAAGTAAAAATGAAAGTTAAAAAAAAATCATCCTTTTGCCTAGAGAAAAATAATACTATTTTGGCATATAACTTTCAAGCCTTTTTCTTTTCTTTTTTTAAAGATTTTATTTATTTGAGAGAGAGAGCTCACATGAGCAGGAGGGAGGGGCAGAGGGAGAAGCAGACTCCCCGCTGAGCAGGGAGCCTGACATGGGGCTCAGTCCCAGGACCCCGAGATCATGACCTGAGCTGAAGGCAGACGTTTAACTGACTGAGCCACCCAGGTGTCCCATCAGGCCTTGTTTTAAAAGGGCATTTTGTTCCCTCTAAAACAGGGGTTGACAAGCCTTTTTCTGTAAATGGCCAGAGTGTAAATAATTTAGGCTTTGCAGATCATCTGGTTTCAGCTGTTGTTGTAGAGCTGTATGTGTCAATATAAGATTTTATTTACAGACACTGAAATTTGAATTTCACATAATTTTCACATGTCATGAGACATTCTTCTTCTTCTTCTGCCCATTTAAAACTAGAAAAATAATTCTTAGTTTGAAGGCTATATAAAAACAGGCGGTGGGCTAGATTTGGCCTGTAGGCCATAGTTTGCTCACTGTTGCTCTAAAGCAATATTTGAGAACTGTCAATAGATCATATTCAAGCTTTACTATCACTGCTAATAGAAAAGTGTAGCTTCCTGCCACACTGAAGACAATGGACTCAAGGGGAGCACTAGGGAATGCAGGTAGGACATTTAAGGAGGTGGTAATGAGAAATGATAGTAGCTTGAACAGTAGGAATCAGAGAAGAGAAAATGGATTTAAGAGGCACTTACGGAGTAAAATTAATAGAAGCATGGAGATGGATGGGTTATCTAAATCTCTCCAACAGAAATAAAAAAAGATATAATCAGCCCAGTTTTTGGAGACAAAATAATGGTATTTACCATATTGTCCTGAAGCTGTAATCTGAAAATCTCGAATGCGTCCAGAAGCCATTCCCAGTGGAGTCTGACACTCTGAAATCAAAGGAGAGGAGCATGATAGCTAGCAGTACATAAATTCAGCTTCACAAATGCAAGGCAATGAAAATGGGAGAACACAAAAAATGGTCAACATTTTTTATTGTTTACTATTTGCTGAGAACTGTACTAAATATTTTACTGTACTATCTATGTCATTTAATTCACTCTAATAGGTAGGTGCTAGAACTTTCCACATTCTGCAGCTGAAGAACTCAGTGGTTCTCTTACTTGTTTAGGGTTAAATCTTGAACTCTTCCAAGCCATATTTGTAAGTTATCTTTGGTAACTGAACCAAAATTCAGTTTCAAATTTTGCTCTTGGAGATCTTGGAGCTTCACAAAGTTGTGAGAATGAAGCTACTTTTTAGCACCAGTTTGTTAAATATTTAGAGCTTCAGGTTCAAACTGTTCAAAGCTTCAAACATATCTGCCCTTCTCTGAGGACTCTGCTGATTTCTACCAGCAATATTCGTTGTAGATTTGCTAATGACTGTGAGCTTGTATTTATTTCTTGACAAAAGCAGCCATCCTAGGAAGGAGGAAAGCCGTTTAGAAATAGGCTGAAGTGCTACTTACTTTTGCTGTACACCAGAAAAAGAGTGCTCATCCCAGCTTGTAGGTGTTCGCCAATAAGGCATTCTATCCGCCAAATTCCAACTTTGGATGGTAGCATTTCCACAGTCTCAAAAACACCTTATCAAAAACAAAAGGAACAAAAACTATTTCATTTTACTGAAAAAGCATGAGATACGTTGGTTTATGCAGAACATCAAAGGAAATCTACCTAAGTCAGTTCTTCCACTCTTGGACCCCTCAAAGCCAAAATGCTTGCTGTGTGACCCCTCCAGTTTGGAGGTACTGGGGATTGAGTTCTGACAGCCCTGACCCCTGGGAAATGGGAGAGACAGGAGAAAGCCACTGCACTCTCAGGGTTTTTCAGAGCCAAAGGTTTTTTTTTTTTTCCCCCCATCGACCAGATGTGAGCTCCCTGGGAAAAGGAAGTCAGGGTGAGGTCCTCGTGGACCTAGTCCACCAGGGCTGCCTTCAGGGCTAAAGTAACCCCAGCAGCAAGAAGCTGAGGAATGAGTCACAAGTGACCACCTAGAATAAAGGTGCCAGTTGTAAGTAGATAAGAACTGTCCTATCATTTACCAAAGCAGCAGCCAGGTACAGGAAGAGAAGACTCAACCATACCTCCCTTTCCCAGTGTAGACATCTTGGAGTGGACATTGCAATTCTGGATTTGAACTATATTTGTGATGTAAAGTGACTGCTGGGTGTTTATTACTTAAGAGTGAGCAGAAAAGTCACTGAACTTATTGGAATTTTTACACAGAAACGGGAAGTTTGCTCCCACTATTAAACCTGTTTTAAAGGGACAGTGGAAAGCTAAAATAAAGCTGTGTTTTGATCAATATTGTGAGTAGTGCTTAATCAATATACTGGTTACAGACATAAACAAATCACTCTGGATAGCTACTAGTGCTGTGTGGGATTTGAGATGGGGGAAAATCCCCTTTTCCCAGGCAAGTGCTACAACATTAATTATCCATTTTTTTCTGTTCTATTTCCTTTATAGCACATTATCTGTATCTGAAATTATCATGTTTATTGGCTAATTTATTTATTATGTCTCTGTAGGGTACAGTTACTTGAAAAAGTAAGTTATCTGAGATCAGGGACTTTATGTGCTTTGTTCACAGATTGCTTCCCCAGTGCCTAGACCAATTAAAGTACAGTAGGTAGAAAAAAAGAGCACAAATTAGCTCATACCTGGATAGAGGTTGTAGACTGCCATTTTATATTCCTCTTTTTTCCGTACAGTGAACACATGTCCACTGAAATGAATAGAATGGATGTTTTCATTGCTGCCCATGCTGAGCAGATACCATCGAATCTTTTGATCCTGAGCCATTACTAAGCCAGGTAGTGTATCCATCACATAGCCATTGATTGCTGGAGGAGAACACAGAAAAGGCTGTTGAAATCTGTTACAGAAGTTTCTTTCCCTCTACTCCAGTAAAAAATATTGATTCCTATGAGGATTCCACTCCCATACATATAAGCTCAATTCATACAATGTCCAAGCCTCAGGCTCCAGGCTCCTTTGTTGTACTGCATGCTTCATTCCACACTGAGTAATAATTGGGAGTGGGATATATTACCATGGAAGCGGTAATTTTCTTTAAGAGTGGGATCCTCCTTCTGGATATTGCAGGGAGCTCTGCAGTTCCTTTCCAGGTTTTCAGTGAAGTACCAGCTCTTAGTCTCATCAAAAATAGTGAAAAACAGAGCAAATTCCTGCACTGTCAGTTGTCTCCCATGAACAGGGTTCAGTGTGTTGCTGCGGCAGATCAGAAGGGGTCCAATCAAGCCTGAGTGCACATCTTTTTCCTGAGAGAGAAGACATCAATCCTATGAATATAAGGTCCCTCACCTATGAACCAGCGTAGATTTCTTATCATCTTTTATGCCACTCTAACCCACTCCTTATCTTCCCATAGTACAATCCTTCCTGTTTAGTAGATTCCAGAGTGATAGTTCTCAAACACAAAAATGATGGCACCTCTCCTATTGAAAGCTTCCCATTAAGCTCACAATAAATAGCAAAATTCTTAGCAGATAACACGAAGTCCATTTCTTTTAAACCAGTAAGTGGCCAGTGCAATGTACACCTGCTTACCAGATCAACATCAGAAAAATAAGCCCAGGCTTTGCAGTCAAACTCATCTTTAGTGGGTGCCATATGATGTTGCACTGTCCAAAAGTAAATTTTGGTTTCATTAGGGTTGACAAACTTTCTTCTAGGTTCTGCTCCTTGCCTCTGATCTTCCTCATAAGAAATAAGGCTAGAATAGAAGGAGTAGGGACGAGAGGCCTGGTTTTTGAAGGTTACCTGCAGAGAAAAATTAAATACAAAATTTAAAAAAGAATTCGAGTATCATGTTTTAGGATCATATAAAGTCCTTGGCTTAGGGTTCACATCCCTAATAGTAATGCCTATTTTTGAGTTTTTCCAAATTATTTTTTTAAAAAGATTTTATTTATTTATTTGACAGAGAGAGAGATTGAGAGAGAGAACACAAGCAGGCAGAGGGAGAGGGAGAAACAGGCTGCCCGCTGAGCAGGAAGCCCGATGCGGGGCTCCATCCCAGGACCCTGGGATCATGACCTGAGCTGAAGGCAGACACTTAACGACTGAGCCACCCAGGCACCCTATCCAAGTTCTTAATACCCAAAGGAAGTGGTACAGAGGACGGGTGTTGTCAGGACCAAACCTAAGGGTCTATCTAGGGAGGAAACTGAGGAATTTTTTTTTTTTTTTGAAACTGAGGAATTTTTGAACTCTAAAATATTTAAAGCATGAACTCAAAGTTGCAAAAGAGAAAATTCCTAAATACTTAAAAGCAATTGAAAAATAAAAGGGAAAATATCACCCCAGGGGTTTTAAGAGAGCATAAGCCCAAGATTTAACACATATGGTTCTTATGACAATTCCAGGATGAATGCATATGATCTTTATTTATTTATTTATTTTTAATTTTATTTTATTATGTTATGTTAATCACCATACATTACATCGTTAGTTTTTGATGTAGTGTTCCATGATTCATTGTTTGCGTGTAACACCCAGTGCTCCATTCAGTATGTGCCCTCCTTAATACCCATCACCGGGCTAACCCATCCCCCCACCCCCCTCCCCTCTAGAACCCTCAGTTTGTTTCTCAGAGTCCATAGTCTCTCATGGTTCGTCTCGCCCTCCGATTTCCCCCCCTTCATTTTTCTGAGAGCTTTCCCCCTAAGGTCAGGAACACGGCAGGGATGTCCACTCTCACCATTGCTGTTCAACATAGTACTAGAAGTCCTAGCCTCAGCAATCAGACAACAAAAAGAATTAAAAGGCATCCGAATCGGCAAAGAAGAAGCATATGATCTTTAAAAAAGACTTCAGATTTCAAAAAATTATACATGTTTCATAGGACATATGTAAACTAAAATAAGAACCAAAACAGAAAAAGAATTGCTCACAATCCCATAATTTTAGATCCTTCTATATCCTTAATGTAAATAATCAATTGGGCCAATGGATGACTATTTTTGGAAAAGAATAAAACTACTTTCGGGCGCCTGGGTGGCTCCGTTGGTTAAGCGACTGCCTTCGGCTCAGGTCATGATCCTGGAGTCCCTGGATCGAGTCCCGCATCGGGCTCCCTGCTCGGCAGGGAGTCTGCTTCTCCCTCTGACCCTCCCCCCTCTCATGTGCTCTCTCTCATTCTCTCTCTCTCAAATAAATAAATAAAATCTTTAAAAAAAAAAAAGAATAAAACTACTTTCATTTTTAGCTCACACAATGCACCAAAATCACTTCTAGTCTACAGGAATTACTTAGGGATTAAAAGGTTAAATGTTAAGCAATTAAACTGTAAAATAAAGTTGAAGAAAGTATAAGTGATTTTTTTTTTTTTTTTTTTTTAAAGATTTTATTTATTTATTTACTTGAGAGAGAGAGAGAGAAACAGCATGAGAGTGGAGAGGGTCAGAGGGAGAAGCAGGCTCCCCGCTGAGCCGGGAGCCCGATGTGGGACTCGATCCCAGGACTCCGGGATCATGACCTGAGCCGAAGGCAGTCGCTTAACCAACTGAGCCACCCAGGCGCCCGAAAGTATAAGTGATTTTAAGAAAAAAAAATCTTTCTATAGGGAAGGATTTTTATAAACATAAAAGGTATGTGTCATAAAGGAAAGATTTATGGGTTACTACCAATAATTCAAACCTGTTTTATTTCAAAAAACCACTATAAATAAAATTAAAAGATGACAAACTTGGAAAAATATATAGCATATAAGGTAATATAAATTGATAAGTACCCCCTCAAAAGGTCAAATGTGCAAAGGACATTAACAGATAATTCATTAGAGAAAGTCTTAAAATGTTCATGTACATTGCACTTCTGGAATTTTGTCCTAGGAAAAGGGTTGTGAATGCAGCATTATCAAACTAGTGAAAACATAACAAACTATTTAAAAGTTGTTCAAAGTAAATGGCTAAGTATACCATAAATTCACGTAATAGACTATTATGCCATCATTAAAAAAAGATATTTAGAAAGTCTTTCTAATGACATAAGAAATATTTACAATATGATATTTAGTCAAAAAAGAAGAGGTAGAAGGGCGCCTGGGTGGCACAGTCGGTTAAGCCTCCGACAATTGGTTTTGGCTCAGGTTGTGATCTCGGGGTGGTGGGATTCAGCCTTGTATTGGGATTCTCCCTCCCTCTCCCTCTGCCCCTCCTACTCTTGCTCTTTCTTTCTCTCTAATATAAATAAATAAATCTTTAAAAAAAAGAAAAGGTAAAATTACACACTGTATAATTTTGAACACATAAAGAGAAGAATACATAGGACAAAGAGAACATACACCAAAATGGTAGTTATGGGATTATTTTTCAACTTCTTTATGTTCTATACTTTAAAATTCTTCAAAAGTAAGAATACATTATTTTTATAATCAGAAACAAAAATATATATGTAGGATTAATTTTCTTATAACTTTCAACTGTCCTCAACTCACCATGATATTGTCTTCAACTTCTGCTCTTATATATGGTCCCACGAGTCCCAAGTGTTCGTTTAGTTCTCCACGGTATAAGGGCTGAGTAAAGGATCCATCAGTAAATTCCTGGAAAACCACCTTCTTGAACTGAGGGACATCCATACCTTGAGCCCTGGGAAAAAAAAGCAGAGGAAAAGCAATATCTTCATGGACCAAAAACATCTCACATTCTTGCCCTCCCTGTATTTGAGACACTTGTCATAGAACTGATGATGAATTGGAGCAGAGAAGGAAGAAAGAAGAATTAAAGGTACTTCCAGGTTTCTGATTTGGGCAAGTGGATGGATGGTGATGCAACTCACTGAGAATAGGCAACCCTGGAGAAGTAGGTGGGGGTATACAGTTTTAAACACATGGGACAGCTATGTAAATTAAATTGGCAAATACAGAGGTTGAGAGCTCACAAAAGAGATCTAGATGAAGATCATCCATATTGAGACACTAATATTGAGACACTATCCAAATCATGTGAGTGGCTTATTAAAGCTGATAATCAATTTTGTTATGTCTTCATCTTTTTGGACAACTAAGCAACATTTTGCATAGTTAACCACCCCATCTTCCTGACATACTCTCTCTCCAGGCTTCACTAGGATGTAAGTTCCATGAAAGCAGGGATTTTGTCTGTTTTGTCCACTGCTGTATTCCCAGCAGCTGGAACAAGTGTCTGGCACATAGTAGGTGGTCAAAAAATATTTGTTGAATGTTAAATGTATGTAGGACTCATAAACATATTCTCAGTATAAGACAGCCCCAGGGTTCAATCCTTGGACTACTTTTCTTTACTTAAAAAAACACCTGGGGGCACCTGGCTGGCTCAGTCAGTAGAACCTGTGACTCTTGATCTCAGGGTTATAAGTTCAAGCCCCACGTTGGGTGTAGAGATGACATAAACAAACAAACAAATTTAAAAAAAGTTAGAAAATCTGTTAAGGGGTGCCTGGGTGCTCAGTTGATTAAGCATCTGCCTTCAGCTCAGGTCATGATCCCAGGGTCCTGGGATTGAGCCCCGCTTTGGGCTCCTTGCTCATGGGGAGTGTGTTTCTCCTTCTCCCTGACACTCCCCTAACCCAGGCGCCCCATAAATAAAATCTTTTTAAAAATCTGTTAAAATTGTGAACTAAAATTATACAATAAAGTACATAAAATATAAATGTTTTGGTATAAAAATGTAACCACCATCCAGATCAAGAAGAACATTACCAGCAACACGGAAGGCTCACTCTGTACTTCCTCCCCACTAAAGGTAACCCCCATTATGATGTTTATGATAATTATTTCTTTGCTTTTCTTCACAATTTTACTGCTATGTACACTTCCCTAAAGAATACAGTTTATTTTACCGCTACGTACACTTCCCTAAAGAATACAGTTTAGTTTTGCCTGTTTTTGATGTAAATAGAACCATATTGTATATTCTTTTGTTTCTGGCTTCTTTCACTCAGCATTATGGTTGTAAAATTCATCTACATAGTCGTGTGCAGCTACAGTTTGTATTCCATTGTGTGAATATACCAAAATTATGAACATTTGAGTCATTTCTAATTTTTGATGCTTAAACAGTCCTGTTCCTGCTATGAATCTTCTTTTTTCTCCCTGGCTATGAACCGTCTTATACACATCTTTTGGTGAATGTATATATGCATTTCTGTGGGGCACATATCTAGGAGTGGAATTGCTGAGTATACATATGTTCAGCTTTGGTAGCTACTACCATGCTGTTTTCCAAAGTGGCTGTGCCATTTTCCATTTTTGTCAGCAATGTATGAGAGTTCCATTCACTCCAAATCTTTACAGGCACTCGATACTGTTTTTACACTTTTGCCCATTCTAGTGGTTGCACAGCAGTGTCTCTGTGGTTTTATCTCACATTTCCCTGATTAATAATGAGGTTGAGCATCTTTTCTTGTGAGTACTAGCTATTTGAATTTCCTGTTTTTGGAATGCCTATCCAAGTTGATGTTATTGTTGTTTTTGCCAATTTTTCTATTGGGTAATCTTTTTTTCTTATTGAATCAAAGAAGTACTCTATACAGTCTTTTTTTAAAAAGGTTTTATTTATTTATTTGACAGAGAGAAATAAAGTAAGAGAGGGAACACAAGCAGGGGGAGTGGGAGAGGGAGAAGCAGGCTTCCCGCCGAGCAGGGAGCCCGATGCGGGGCTCGATCCCGGGACCCTGGGATCATGACCTGATCCGAAGGCAGACGCTTAACTGACTGAGCCATCCAGGCAACCCTCTATACAGTCTTGATATGAATCCTTGTTGGCCTTTTGTGCTGCAAATATCTCACATTCTGTGGATAATCTTTTCATTCTTTTTTTTATATTTTGATGAGCATAGTTCATAATTTTAATGTAGTGAAATTTATCAAAAAAATCCTTCATGGTTAGTGCTTTTTCTATGTCAATTCTCTCCCTACCCTGAGGCTATTAAGATAGTCTCTTATTTTTCTTTCTAAGAGATTTATAGTTTTATGCTTACATTTAGACTTACAGCCCAATGTGAGTGGGTTTTTTGTATGGTCTAAGTTAGGGATCCAATTTAATGTTCTTCCATATGGATATTAAAATGTCCCAGCACTTTTTAGCACCAGTCTATTGTGTCAAAGTCTCTCAGCTTTTGTTTTTCTAAAAACATCTTTATTTCAATTTCATTTTGAAATGTTTTCTCTGGGTTTAGAATTCTAGGTTAGCATTTTTCTTTCAGTATTTTTCATTTTAAAGATATCATTCTGTTATCTTCTAGTATTGTGCTGTCAAATGGGTAGCCACCAGCTATGTGTGACTATTTAAACTAATTAAATTTAATACAATTAAAATTCAATTCTTCAATCACACTAGCTACATTTCAAGTACTCCATGGCCACATATGATTAGTAGTTACCATATTAGTGAAGATCTACAACATATCCATCATCACAGAAAGTTCTATTGGACAGTGTTGTTTTAGTAGTTTGACTGAAAAGTTGGCTATCAGTCTTATTGTTCCTATGGACGCAATGTATATTTTTCCCTCTGGTTTTTAATATTTTCTCTTTATCCTTAGTTTTCTTAAGTTTGATTATTTGCCTACATGCAATTTTCTTTGTACTTAATATGCTTTGGGTATACTTAGCTTATTGAATCTGTGACTTGACATGGTTCATCAGTTTTGGAAAATTTTTAGACATTCAATTTTTTTCCTGTCCCATTTTCTACATGCTCTCCTCCAAGGACTCCAATTATATTTATGCTGTATCATTTGAGAGTGTTTCTCTCACCTGTCTCTTATACTCTATTCTGTTCTTTTCATTTTTTTCCTTCCTATGCTTCAGTTTGGATATATTTGCTTGACCCTAATCCTGTCTTTTGCAGTGTTTGCCTGAAATTATACTCATCCAATGAGTTTTTAATTTTAGATGTTGTATTTTCCAATATTTTAGAATGACAATTTGAGTTTTTGAAAATAGATTCCAATTTCCAACTGTAATTCTCCACCTTCTTATCAGTATGATGAGGGATAGAAGCAGAAAAATGTTCACCTTTAGCCCAGAAGGCTGACCTATAGCCTGCATAGTTCCAATAAAGATCAAATATGTGCTGGTTGCTACATTCTTAAATGGTCTCATGACTGCCTGTACATCTCTCCAATAGTTAATATTGAGCTGAATGATAAGCACCAGAGAAATGTGACAGTTTTACAAGTAGAAATTTGAAGAAGACATTTATGATCTAATACTCCCTGCACATCCCGCCCCCTTAAGCCTAAGCATATAACCACCAGCTTCATGTTATAGAAAATGCACCTTTTTACACTTAAAACATCTCAAGAATTATTTCTTGACCATTCGCTCGTGGCCCCACATCAAGTATTGTCCATCTTTCCACTATTTTCTTTAAAATATTAATTATCCCTGTTTCTCAGGCATGGCCCTCTTAGACTTTTGATTGAGAGCTTAGAAAGTCTTTGGTCCCTCAGCACTTAAGACATTTCAGCAAAGCCCACCAAGAAAGAAAACAACTAATGATCATCACTGCAACTAGGTGGTCCTCTCCCACTTAAATTTTAGTGCATCTAATTCTTATTGCTCCACAGCTCTCCAAAGATTTTTAAAATATGGATTTTTAAAGTTTATCTAGTTTTTATAGTTGTTGCAGCAGGAGTGTTAGCCTGCCATGACCTATTCTCTACCCAGAAGCAGAAGACCCACTACCTTTCTTTTGGCTAATATTTGCAAGGCATGCCATTTTCCATCCTTTTACTTTCAGCCTTTTATACTCATGTTTTAGATGTGTACCTTGGAAACAGCATCTAGTTGTATTTTGTTTTGTTTTAAAAAAGCCCAAATTGGAGTCATTTGTCCCCCGCCCCCAACAGCAAATCAAGGCTCACAGTCTCAACCAATCCCAGGAATGTGACCTTTTAACAGTCAGTCTGAGATTTCCAGATCAGCACTAGTGAGGTCATCTGCATGATAAAAATCCTACTGTTCCCTTCTCCCCAAATAGAAGAGATCCTGGGCTGAAATGACCCTTTTCTTGTGCTAATAACCTCCTTGCCCCACCCTCCTGCCTAGAAAAACCCGTTTTGTACCACTTCCATTTTGTACCACTCAGAGCATCTCTCTACTTGCTAGATAGGATGTTGCCTGATTCATAATCACTTAATAAGCTGATTTATTTGATTTAATATTGTTTTTTTAACAGATTTGGTGGCAGCAATGGGATCCAAAGTGAACCTCTGATGGCATTCAGAAGCAACAAGAAGCACAGGTGTGGCACCCCATGAACCCTTTTAAGTTCACTGTCTGTCTTGCTGTTTCCAAGGGTCATTGGTCAGTTCCTCAGTTGATTTCCGCTTTTTGTTTTCAAGCTCCCCATCTAATTAGCTTTCCAATCCAGGGTTAATGGGTCAGTCTAGACTGACAGGAGGCTCTAAGGAAGAGCCAGTCTTCAGCCCTTGGTCCAGTCCACAATTCCATGTTGGAATCCCTTCCCCATTTCCAGTCTGCAGTCTTTTGCTGGTTTAGTCCTTTCCTCAGTTCTAATCTGCTGTCTCTATTAATGGAGTCTCCTGGTTTAGTCCATGCTGGGAATTGCCGGAGGTGCACAAAGGCCTTCTAATGGCCAGTCTGCAGTAACATTTAAACTACAGTCTTCGGTTTTGTCCCTGGATTCCATGTTGGGAATTCCTGATGGTTTAGTTTGCAATTCCCCATTGGTTTGGAATTATTCCCCAGATTCCACATTGGGAACTGTTGGTGGCAGCTGCAATTCTCTATTTGTTTGGAATCAGTCTGCAGTCTCCATTCTTTTAGGCCTACTGGTTTAAGCCTGTCCCCAGTCCCTAGTTTGCTGGGTACTGCTGGTGTCCACGGTTCTGTTTCCATAGTTACTGTTGCATATGAGGTAAAGGCTGTCATAAAGAAAGTATCTCAGAAGCCAAAAGGCTTAGGTATTAGTTTGGCTCTGAGAAACTCAAAGGCCTAGCTAAACAAATGGGATCCTTTGTATCCAGAGAGTTGAGCAAGCCAGCTTGTTTTAAGTATAAGAACTATAGTACCAGAAGTTGCAGATACTTAGCAAGGTGGCAAAGCAAAGCCTACAACCCAGTTCTTTGGGGGAATTGGAGACAACTGTTTTTGCTTTGCAAATCTCTGCAGGGTCAAAGAAGTTCTAGAAGTTCAAAGTTCACTTTCCCTTTTTGCCAATCCTCCAAACCTCTGCTGATTCCTCTCAAAATGCTTGAAAAGATCAGGACACTGGAAACAGAATTATCCTGCACTTAATCTGTGCCTTTGGGTTGTAAATTTTCTTTTTTTAAAAGATTTTATTTATCTATTTATCAGAGAGAGAGAGCACAAGCAGGGGGAGCAGCAGAGGGAGATGGAGATGCAGGCTCCCCGCTGAGCAAGGAGCCCGAATCGATCCCAGGACTCTGGGATCATGACCTGAGCCAAGGCAGACACTTCACCAACTGAGCCACCCAGGCACCACTGTGATGTAAATTTTCTATTTCCATCTTATCTAGGACTTGAGAGCCGTCTTTTGACATGAAAACTTTAGGGAGGAGTATCTCATCAGAAGGAAGAAAAAGGGACAGAGGGAGGTTCTTGGAAATTAAGCCTAAATGTCCTCTCCATTAATATTAGCAAAAAGAAAAGTTGTAAGATCTTTGTGTTTCTGTGTGTCCATATATCTATATAAATGTAGATGTGACAAGTTTTTCTACATCTGGATAGTATTGCTAAAATTAATTTGTAAAAATGCTTTATTTAGTTGGTTTGAAGGCCAGCACTTATAAGGATTGGGCAATCTAAAATTTTTGAAAAGACAGAAACTAACCTAAATGTTTTTCAAGTTCACATGCTCTGGGATAATCTTCAGTCAAGTTGTTTCCATTAAAAAGTGTTGATTTTTAAAATAAATAGCTTAAAATTGTGACACACAAAATAACAAATGGCCCATAAAACGTTCTCTTCTTCCAAAGGATTTATGATGCATTATCATTAACCAGTCCTTTACTACTAAACTTATATGGCCAATCGAGATAGTTCTGAGATTGTTCTTCCACCACTGATTAAGACTGAGGTGGCAGATATTAGGGATTACATTCGTTTAACTTTTTGAGCAGACTTTGTGACCTTGTTAGCCACAGAAGTCTTTGAGACACCCACAGCAATGGTCTGTCTCATGTTATGAAGAGCAAAATGGCCCAGAGGAGGATATCCAAAGAAGCACCCAATACATATGGGCTTGACAGGAACTATATCAACAAATTTCAAGAATTTGGGGTCATCTTCCAGCTTCTTCCCAGAACAGTAATCAATCTTCTTCAGCTCAGCAAACTTGCAAGCAATGTGAGGTGTATGACAATCCAGCACACGTGCATAGCCAGCACTCATTTGGCCCAGATGGATCAGGGTAATCACCTGAGCTGAGAAGCCAGCTACTTCCATTGGTGGGTCATTTTTGCTGTCACCAGCCATATTACTACAACAAACACCTTTGATAGATACATTCTTTTTTTTAAGATTTTATTTTTAAGTAATCTCTATGTGCAACGTTGGGCTCGAACCCACAACCCCAAGATCAAGAGCCGCCTGCTCCACTGACTGAGCCAGCCAGGCAACCCTGACAGATACGTTCTTGATATCAAAGCCCATACTGTTTCAGGAAAAGCTTAACTCAAAGCTTCATGGTGCATTTTGACAGACTTGACTTCAGTTGTAACACTGACTGGAGCAAAGGTGACTACCATGCCAGGTTTGAGAACACACCTCCACTCAGCTCACAAGGAGAGTACTAATACCACCAATTTTGTAGACATACTAAAGGGGCAGACAAAGGGGCTTGTCAGTTGGATGATCTGCTGACAGGAAGCAATCCAGAGTTTCAAGCAGCATGGTTCCACTGGCATAGCTATCTTTTTAAAAATTTAATTAATTTTTATTATTAACATACAATGTATTATTTGTTTCAAGGGTACAGGTCTGTGATTCATCAGTCTTACATAGCTATTTTTTTTTTTTAAGATTTTATTTTTATTTATTTGACAGAGAGAGACACAGTGAGAGAGGGAACACAAGCAGAGGGAGTGAGGGAGGGAGAGGCAGGCTTCCGGCTAAGCAGGGAGCTCGATGCGGGGCTGGATCCCAGGACTCTGGGATCATGACCTGAGCGAAGGCAGACGCTTAACGACTGAGCCACCCAGGCGCCCTATCTTTGTGGGTGATGTTTCATTTCTTGAATCAAGGCATGTTAGCACTTGGCTCCAGCATTTTGTCATCACTCTAGCCAGAAATTGGCACAAATGCTACTGTGTTGGGGTTGTAGCCAAATTTCTTAATATAGGTGCTGACTTCCTTAACATTTTCCTTATATCTCTTCTGGCTGTAGGGTGGCTCAATGGAATCCATTTTGTAAACAACAATTAGTTGTTTCACACCCAGTATGTAAGCCAGAAGGCCATGCTTATGGGTCTGCCCATTCTTGGAGATATCTGCTTCAAGTTCATCAACATAAGCAGCAACAATTAGGAAGCACTGTCAGCCTAAGATGTGCCTGTCCTCATGTTATTGATGAAGTCTCTGTGTTTTGGGACATCAATGATAGTCACATAATACTTGCTAGTCTCCAGCTTCCAAGGGGAGATACCAAAAATGACCACACTCACTTTTGGCCTTCTGTTTGTCTGAGACCCAGGCATACTTGAAGGAGCTCTTTTCCATCTCAGCAGTCTCCTTCTCAAATTTTCAATGGTTCTTCTGTTGATCCCACCACATTTGTAGATCAGATGGCCAGGAGTGGTGGATTTGACCAAATTTACGTGTCCAAGGATGACAGTGTTGATATGAGTTTTTCCTTTCCAATTTAGGGGTGGTTTTCCTTTCTAAAATAGGGGTGGTTTTCATGACACCTGTGTTTAGGTGGCAAACCCATTGCGAAAAAAGCAATTATATCTTAGAGCTCATAAAACATTTTACCACAGTTTATACAAACAATATTTATATTTACCCATATATTTACCCTTTCTTTTTTAGTCCTTCTTGCCTTTCACCTCTTTCATTCAGTATCACTTTCCTATTGTCTCAAGTACATCATTAGAATATTTTTAGTGGGTTTTTGCTAGGGTGAGATTTCTCTGTTTCTATTTGTTGGAAAATGTTCTATTTTGCCTTGATTTTTGAATCATATTTTTGATGGGCAGTTATTGTATTTCAATGCCTTCTAGATATCATTCCCCTGTTTTCTATGTTTAATTAGCACTATTGAAAAGTCATCTTTCTGTATCTTGTTTGAATGTATGCTGTATTTTTTCTTTGGCTGCTTTTAAGACTTTTGGGTTTTCTGAAGTTTCACTCTGATGAAAAATGCCTAGGTGTTGATTTTTTTAATTCATCCTGTTTGGGATTTGTTGAGCTTCCTGAATCTGTGCATTGATGACTTTTTTTAATTTTGGAAAATATTCAGTCCTTACCTCTTCAAATATAGCTTCTCCTTTAATCACTCTTTCCTTTCCTTCTGAGATTTCAATTAAAAATAAGTAAATAAAAAAATAAGTAAATCCTTCACACTCTATCCTTTAAGTCTCCTCTGGTTATCTGTTGCTGTATCACAAACTACTTCAAAACTTTAATGGCTTAAAACAGCAACCATTGTATTATACTTGTCAATTCTGTTAAGTCCGAATTCTAGCAGTGCTTGGCTAGGTCATAGTTTTGCTCCTCCTGGTGTCAAATGTAGTGATTCAGTGGTATTCAGCTGGCATCTGGGTTTATCTGGAGGGTCCAAAATGACTTCACTCACGTGCCTGGTGCCTTGGTGGAGAATGGAAAGCTAGACTCTCTGGGACTCTTGACCAGAAGGCCTACATGTGACATCACCAGCATGACAGCACCAGGGTAATCAGATTTCTTACATAGCGGCTGGGCTTCTTCCAGAGAGGGCATCTCAGGAGAACTAGATGTAAGCTACACAGTATTTTCTGAACCAGCATCACTTCCACCACATCTATAGGTCACAAATTTCTGTTATATTGGTCACAAATGAGTCCTAATGCCAGGCCAGATCAAGAGGAGGGGGACTACATCTTACCTCTTGAATTGGAGAATGGCAAGGTCATACTGTACAAGAGCATATAGGACAGAACATATTGGCACATCCATTTTTGGAAAATACAGTTGGCCATAGTCTTTTATTATCTCTTTTGTATTTTCCATTTGAAAAATCTCTGCATGCTGCATTCCATACTATTTCATTTTACTTACCTACTAGTTCACCAATTCTTTCTACATGATGCATAAGTGTTTTAATAACTGTATACAATTCCTAGATCTTAAGTCTCTGAGTTTGTTTTGGCTCTCTATTGTTTCTGTGGCTTCTTATTTATTTTTTTCGTTTTGTTTTGTACCCTTTATCTTTGTGTTCTGGACATTGTATCTGAAATATTTGTGAAAATAAGTTGAGGCCTAGGATGTTGAGAGGTTTTATGTTTTCTTCTGCCAGATGTCTGCAGGCATTAAGAATAGAAATTTGCACGTCAATGAAGTGAGTTAACTGGTTTACTGTTACCTTGAGGATATAGACCTTTGGGGACCCAGCTTAAAGTGGGCATTGCTTACATCTACTTTTACTCTCTTGATAATACCAACAAGTCTTATCTGAATGCTGTCAATATGCTTATAACTCCCAAATTTATTCATCTTTAGCATGGACCTCTTCCTTGGACTCCAGACTCATATATCCAACTGCCTACTCAACATCTCCACTGGAGGTCTAGTGGGCATCTCAAACGAAGTATGTTCAAAACAGACCCTTGAGTGTTTCCTCAAATAAATCTGTTCTATCTCAAGCCTTCCACATCTCATTAAATGTCACCATCATCCACCTAGTTGCTTAAGAAAAAAACTAAAAATCTTCTTTGAGTCCTTTCTCCCTATTCCCCCCATATTGAATCTAACAGCAAATCCTGTCTGCTTATCCTCAAATTATGCTCAACATCTTTCTGTTTCTTTTGATTTTTACCACCACTCTTTTGGTCTAAATAATCTGTCTTCTTTTACCTGGATGATTATAATCGCCTCTTAACTGGTCTCCCTGCCTCTCTATTCTTGCCCATGGAACTTGTGTTACTGTTTACTTGGTACTCTCTGGAGTTCAGACATACATAAAAAGACCTGCTCTTGCCTCCCTACATCCATCATTTACTAATTTATTCAACAGATATTTGAGTATCTATCACATGCCAGGCACTGTTTAAGGTTCTGGGGATATACCATTGAACAACACCTTCAAAATTTGTGTTCTCAATGAACTTACTTTCTAGTTGGGGAACATAGACAATAGACAAGTAAATGTATACTATTTCAGGTGCTAGTAAGTTCACTGAAAAAGTGTGGCAGGAGCTGTATGTATATACAGTGTTCAGGGAAAGCCTGATAAAATGAAACTTAAGCAGCAACCTGGAGGAAGTGAAAGAATGAATAGCAGGATATCAGAGGACGAGACACAAAGTGCAAAGGCCTATAGAAAGGTATACATTTTTTGCATTTGAGGAAGAACAATGAAGCCAGTGTGGCTGGAACAGAGTGAGCAAGAAACAATGGTAGAAGAGATCAGAGAGGTTTCAGAGGGTCAAATCTCAGAAACTTGAAGGCCATGATGAGGGCTTTGGAATTTACTAAGGGTGAGAAGGAAATCCACTGGGAGGTTTGGAGCAGAGAACAATAATCAGAATCACAATTTGAAAATTTGCTTTAGCTGCTGTGTTTGGAAAAGGGCCACGCTGGAAGCTGCAAGTCTAGTTAAGAGGCTATTACAATAATTTGGGTGAGAGTTGAGGATGATTTAGACCAGAATGGTAGCCACTGAGATGGAGAGAAGTAGCTGGATTCTTTTCCACCTATTCTTTCTTTAAACCACTCCAAAAAGTCTTTTATCTCTATTATTCCATAAAAACTACATTTTCAAGGCCACTGTTGGTCTTTACATTACTAATTCTCAGTCCTCATCTTAGTTGAACTCTCAGTAGTATATGATAGTTGATTACTCCATCCTTGATGTGTGTTCTCACCTGGTCTCTCTGACACCAATTTTCCTTCATTTTTCTACTAACCTCATGCCAATCTTTCTCTTTCAACTTCGCTGGTTCTTCATTTCCCTGACCTTTAAATGTTAGACTGCTCTGGTTATTAGTTCTTTGAACTCTCCTCTTTTCTGTTTACATTCATTCTCATGATGGTCTATTCTTATGCAGATAAAATCCAATTGTATATCTCCATCTCAGATATCTTCTTTGAACTTGAGATTCACATATAAACTCCCTACCTTACCATGTACAAAAGTAGTCTCTTAATTTCTGCCCCTTCCCAAAACCTGCTGTTTGTCCAGCCTTTTCCTTGGCAGTCAATGACCATTCCTTCTTTTTAGTTACTCTAAACACTGAAGTTATTCCTAACTCATCTTTTTCTCTCACAACCACATCTAATCCATCAAGGAATCCAATTGGCTTTAATTTCAAAAAACAACCAGAATTTGATTATGAACTGAGTATTGGATAAGATGAAAATGCACTGTAATGGAAAGCTGGAGATGGTTGACTAGGAAACTGGAGAGGTTGGCCTTAGGTGCATAGTCTATTTATTGTCATACGCATGAAGACAGTATATGGTTACAGATGTCAATAAATGTGTTGGGAGTCTGGAGGTTCACTGCACAAGCATTAGCTATGAATGAGAAGGGCTGTTGGAGAATGGGTAAAAGGGGTTGGAGATTTAAGGAAAAAGTAGAAAATGTAAGAAAGGGGTCCAGGACAGTGGGAAAGTCAGTAGACTAGGGAAATATTCTATAGTTGCTATGCAGCAATAAGGGACCATTTGAGGTAGAGAGCAAGGTCAGACAGTGACAATGAGCAATGAAGACGGCACCTAACCTTCCTCTAGGACCTCTATGATCTGACCACTACTCATCTTTACTACCTTGTCTCCCATAAACCCCTCCCCCCAGTTTTTGCTGTACTCCAGTCATACTGGTCCTTTTTTGTTCCTCAGATTTGTTCCATTCACAGGGCCTTTGTATTTTCTATTCCCTCTGCTTGGAAACATCTCCCAGAGCTCCATCAGCTGTCCTCTTATCATCATTTAGGTCTCAATTCCACAAAGAGGATTTCTCTGACCACCACAGCTAAAGTAACACCTCCAGTCACTCTGTATCATATTATTTGATTCTGTCTTTTGAATAGCACCATCAAGATTTCCCTATTTATTTTTCTACTAATTATCTCTTGCTCTCCCCAAATGAATGTAAACTTCTTCTTTACTGTACCCCAGTGTCTACAAATGTGTCTGGCATAAAGTAGGTGCTCAATAAAAATTATTTGTTGACTGACTGACTCTCCTTAAGTTTATTTTATTTAAAAGATTTTATTTATTTGTCAGACAGAGAGAGAACACAAGCAGGGGGAGTGGCAGGCAGAGGGAGAGGGAGAAGCAGACTCCCCTGCTGAGGAAGGAGCCCGATGCAGGGTTCGATCCCAGGACCCTGGGATCATGACCTGAGCTGAAGGCAGATGCTTAACTGACTGAGCCACCTAAGCGTCTGTCTCCTTGTCTTCCAAATTTCTCTGCGCTTTCTCTTCCTTGCCCAACCTCCCTCTGCTCCCCTAACAATCACATCCTCCCACTTTGCTACCTGGATCCCCAGTACCATGGAAAACAACTTTCTCTGCATCCTCAACCTCTTCACCACACACTTCACTTCTTCCTCCTGCCTCTCTCAGAACCTTTTCACAAGACTAAGACTACTCCTGCAGCTCATAAGGTTGACTTCCTTCCTGCTTCCCATTGATGCTTCTTGACCCTGATTCCTGTGCCCTTTTGTAAGCCCCCTTTCTCCTCCATCTCACTAGAGTAAGAGTTTCATGCCTTCTGGATTTATCATTCTCTTTCATTGTTGGTGTCATCATCTAACCTCCTATTTACTCCGTAGCTTCATCTAGACTTTGCTACCTGGATCTCAGGGTTCTTCCTTCCTTTATAAGCAATCTTTGGAGTCTCATTCCTGCAGATAAGCTGTGCCTTTTCTATTCTTTCAGCACCTGGTAAAGTCAAATGTTGCACTAGCAGGACAGAGGAATAATCAATGCACCCATACCTGTTTCTTACTCACCCATAATCCCAGAGACGCTCCACTGCAGCAATGAAATAGTGTCGTGTTCTCTTTTGAAAGCTGCGAAGGCCCTGATTTTCATCTTCACCATAGATGTCAAAATCTTCTCTCTTCATTTCAATTGAGAAGGTGTCATCATACTCAAATTTGTCTTCCTCTGGCTGAAGAGTACTAAGGGTTATTTCCCTTTGATGGCGTTTTGAGACTGGTGGGTTTTGAGAGCACAACCTTCTAGTCCCTCCTTGCTTTGCCCAGGTGGCTTCTCTTTGGGGCTTATCTTGTCCTTCATTTATTGCTGCTATTGAATGATTATTTTCACAAGGGCCCAGGGGCAAAATGGTGTCCTTTCTCTTAAAAGCTGTGTTTTTCTGTGACTTCTTTTGGGATTTCCACTCTTCTCTTGGTATCTGGGTAGCAGAGTGGTTATCCCAAGCAAGGGGACCCAGCAGCTTGGAGGGAATCTTCTCAGAGCTTTCTGTTGCCCATTTCAGAAAGGGCACTTTTCCAGGTCTATTTGTTTTATTCAATTTAACAGGTCCCTGTGTTTTCTGAAGAAAGATCTTTTCCATGAGATCCAGGTGGCCAGGAGAATCATTGCTAGTTTTTGTAGGTAAAGAGTCTTGATGAACATGAACTTTAGGCAGTAATTCAACTTTGCCAGATGTTTTAGACAAGCCTGGTTTCAAGGGAAGAGTGGTTTCAAGTTTCTTGTACGGGGGTTGGTTTGTGGCACTTTTCCCCATGGAGCTGAACTTTCCTTGACCTCCAATCATTTCTAAGGGTAGGAAGGCTAAAGAAAGGTTATTTCTTTTGGCTTCTTGTAAGAAATGACTCCTTTCTTGGACCCTAGAACTCCTCTCCCTAAAGGTATAATTACAGGCTGATGCTGGAAGATGAGAGGAGTTGTCTTGGAATGGGATCTTGGTCAGATCTGTATGTCTAATTGATGGAAATGCTGATACTTTTGCAATAGGTAATGCAGAATCATTCATTTGAATAAGGCCATGAATCCTCATAGAACAATCTGATAGGAGGGACTGAGTAATGGCTCTTTTTTCTTTCTCATTGTACTCTATCTTTGTGAGGGTGCCCTGGGTCAAATGGTTCATGTTTTTGGACCACTGGGTTAAGGTGTCATTCAAAATTACCCACCTTTCAAATTTTATTTCTCCTAGTGAGAGTCTGGGTTCTTTCAAAGCCCGCTTACCACGTTGAGCGATAAGATGCTGACTTGGATTAGGAGACATCCTTGTAGTGCTTGGAAATCTCTCTACCATTTGCTTTGTTTGATTTCCCAGGCCTCCCAAGTTTGCTTCTTCCCTTATTTTTGAGAAGTTGGCCATGTGAATCCCTTCTCTATGTGCTGAATCATTTAATGACCTGGTGTCTTGAAGTACTGGAGTATATGGCTGCTCATCTAAACCTTCTACATTTTGCTTAGTGCTTAGTAAGAAAAGGTTCTTCAGGAAATTCTTAGTGCCAATCACTGTATGTACCTGAGGCAAAACCATATTCTCTTGGGTTAATTTTTCCTTTCTTTCTATCTCTTCCTGAGACTTTTTTTCTTGATTGTATGTATCATTTTCTTGGACATTAGCCAAATTAGTAAAAAATATGCTCTTGCTCTTTGGAAAAATCATCTCTTTGAGTCCTGTGTCCTTTGTAAATTCATCCTCTCCTATTACCACCTTCTCCTCTGACAAAAAATTCTTACCTTTCACAGATTTTTCTGATCCTAAAGATGTTAATTGTTTTGGACTGGGCCTTTGCTCAGAGCTTAGGGAGTTCTTGCCATGGGTCCTTTTTAACCAATTTGCTGAATCTGGCAAGAACGGTATCTTGAAGAATGATAGATCTGGATTTTCTGTACCTAGTGGCACAGGGCCTTCTTTTCTTTGGTGGGCCATTTCCACATTTTTTGATGAAGTGGTTTTATTTGACACATGATTTAGCCCCAAAGCTGTAATATTTCTGTCCATAAATGTTCCATTATGAATCAAAGAAGTCACTTCTTGTAACTCAGTATTACTTTCTAATATAGTATCTCGCCAGACTGATGTACTGTTCTCAATAAATAATGTTGGGACATCAACATGAGTCTTTCTATTAATTGTTGAGTTAATTGATGTCTTGTTTGTCTTTACCAAAGAGATATTAACTTTGAATAAAGCATTATCTTTGATTAATGAAGCAGGTCCACTAACTCTTTCTTCTTTAAATAACCTATTACTCTCCATTGATAATACATTTTCTCCCAGTGAACTTTCTTGACTATTCATTAAAGCTGCTTCTAACAACTTGGAATCATTATCTCCTTCACTCAAGCCCAAAGGTACACCAGACTGAATAAGGTGAGATGAATTTTTGCCAAACACAATGGTACCTAAATGACTATTAAAGTGAACTGACATATTTGGGGGTTCTAAGGAATCTGTCTTTTCAGGACTTGCTGCCAACTTGTCTGATGGAATTGTTGGTGAAGTCATTAGACTGTCTGATGAACTAGAAATCTTTAAATCAGGTTTATTCAACTCTACTGTTACAGTTGTCCCCAAATTCTCATTTAATCTTAATTGCAGTTCTGGCTTAGGAGTAAATACTCTGCCCCCACTGTGATGGAGCTCTGGTCTGAGACTTGCCACTTCAGATGGGGCCTTGTTTCCTTCTATTGCTCCAAGTAAATGACCATCAGCTTCATGTGTGGCTTCTTGGAGATCAGATAAGAATAATCCATGTGGAGTAGGATTCTGTCCCAGCAGCATCAACAAATCACTAGAGGAGACACTCTGTGCTTTAAGCAGCGGTGTTCTTTCTGCAGACTGAGGGTCAATCTTCTCTATGTCATTTTCTGGAGTTGTGGTGGCTTTGAATTGCTTTTGCTTGGTGCTAGGGTGCCTTGAATTCTGGGAGAAGCTTCTGGGTGCAATGACATTGTTTTCATTCAGCAGGGAAATTGGAACATCTTCATATGTGTCCTCATAATAATCACCAATGTTCCTGTTACAACTAGAAACCTTCAGTAAGGCTGTCATGCCTTTGTTCCGAAAGTCTGAGTTGTGGCACCCCAGAACCCACAGACCTGGAGATGAGGAAGAATAAGACTCTGGTTACTTACAACCCAGGTCCCAAGCAAGTTCTGTATTAGTGGTTCTCTTCTATTCCCAGATAATGAAAAAATACTAGTCAGTATCATTTTATTACAGGTCATCAGGTTAAATCCCTGGCACATAAACAGTCCAACAATGGTAGTGAAAGTGGTTTTTGCATTGCTGCTATTGGGTATATCTGTCTGTAATTACAAGAAAGGCCTTTGATTAAAAATGGATATTGGGATAAAAATGGAGAAATGTAATTAACATACACATTAGTAGAGAGTCTTTTTTTAAAATAGATTTTATTTATTTATTTGAGAGAGAGAGAGAGAGTGCAAGCATGAGCTGGGGGGGAGGGGCAGAGGGAGAGGGAGAGGCAGACTACCCACAAGCAGGGAGCCTGATGCGGAGCTCAATCCCAGGACCCTGAGACCATGACCTGAGCCGAAGGCAGATGTTGAATTGACTGAGCTACCCAGGTGCCCCCAATAGTGGAGTTTTAATAGTCACACAGAAATCTTTTTTTAAAAAGATTTATTTTTTTTATTTTAGAGAAAGTGCGCATGTGAGCTGGGGGAGGAGCACAGGGGGAGGGAGAAGGAAGGGGAAAGAATCTCAAGGAGACTTAGTGCTGAGTGCAGGGCCCGACATGGGGCTCGATCTTACCACCCTGAGATCATGACCTGAGCTGAAACCAAGAGTAGGATGCTTAACTGATTGAGCCACCCAGACTCCCCCACACAGAACTCTTTGATGATGATAATGACTTAATTCATGAAATTTTATGTAGGCTAGCTATTATTGCTATATAACATAATGGCACAGGTTCTCAGAGTCGGATTGCCTGGGTTTAAATTCTAGCTCTACCATTTACCAGCTGTGGCTTTGAGCAAGTCAACTGAGCTCTCTGAGCTCCAGTTTTCTAATTTATAAATGAGGCTAATAGTATCTATCCTATCATATAAAGTATTCAAATCATATAACACAATGACTAGCTTCCACTGTCATCAATTTGCAGGATAAGTAAGCACAAGGGAGTAGGACTTAGGTTTAGGATACACATAATATAAAATTCCACTACAGGGCTAGCAATATTAATTTCTACTATGAACAGGATTATTCAAGTGAAGGAATTTCATAGTGGTAAAGTAGATACATAAACATAAGTTAAAAAAAATACACATTTACCAAGCAACCCATCAGGTACCTTAACAGTCTCATCATCTTGCATGACATTTGCAAGCAAAATCTTAACTGAATCCAGCTTTCCCTCAAAGGGAAAACTTTCCCCCAAGAATATTTCCATAGAGACCTATAAGATAATGGGATGCCCATGGAAAAGGTTTTTATGGTCAAATGCATTTCAGAATTAATGCACATTGCACTCTGTGTGCAGCCAGATAATCAAATGCGAAATGAGAATACATTTTCTATCATACAAAGATTTAGAAAATCTACTTCTAAGGGCGCCTGGGTGGCTCAGTTGGTTAAGCGACTGCCTTCGGCTCAGGTCATGATCCTGGAGTCCCTGGATCGAGTCCCACATCGGGCTCCCTGCTCGGCGGGGGGTCTGCTTCTCCCTCTGACCCTCCCCCCTCTCATGTGCTCTCTCTCTCTCATTCTCTCTGTCTCAAATAAATAAATAAAATCTTTAAAAAAAAAAAAAAAAAAAGAAAATCTACTTCTAAAGCAACCAATCTCAGGAAGTGATGAAAGTGTGTTTTCAAAACAAAGGAGTATATTGTATATTTAAAAAAATAGGATGACATCCAGGAAAGAGGCACCTATACTGAAGAAGGATGAAGAAAAGTCCCAAGTTAATAACTGATACTCAGTCAATTCTAGAAAGAACCAGCCCAGACTGGATGAGGATGCATGGGTCCAGGAGATCAGTCTCTAAGTAAAAAGAATACATTGTATGATAAAACTCTTGAAAAAAAAAAAAAAGAGAATAACTAAAGGGGAAACATTATAATAAGAACAGTAAAACAATTAGAAGTTTCAATTAAACAAGTTATAAAAATAAGAAATGAAATCCTATTTGATTCCATAGTGAACATATGTTTGTGGATTGGGAGCCTAATTTCATAACATTTAAAGGATATTTTTGATGGTGTAAAACTAGGTTAGCTCAAAGGATACAAAAATACAGATTCAAAGGGCTACATGTACCCCGATGTTCATGGCAGTACTATCAACAATAGCCAAACTATGGACAGACCCACATGTCCACTGACAGATGAATGGATAAAGAAGATGTGGTATACATACACAATGGAATATTACTCAGCCATCAAAAAGAATGAACTCTTGGCACTCACAATGACGTGGATGGAGCTAGGGTGCATTACGGTAAGTGAAATAAGTCAGTCAGAGAAAGACAAATATCATATGATTTCACTCATGTGGAATTTAAGAAACAAAACAGATGAACATATGGGAGGGGGAAAAAGAGAGGGAGGCAAACAAACCATAAGAAACTAGAGAACAACTGAGGGTTGATGGAGGGAGGTGGGTGGGAGATGGGCTAGATGAGTGACAGGTATTAAGGAGGCACTTGTGATAAGCACTAGGTGTTGTATGTAAGTGATGAATCACTGAATTCTACTCCTTTTTAAAAAGATTTTATTTATTTGAGAGAGAGAGAGCAAGCAGGGGGAGGGGAAGAGGGAGAGAGACAACCAGATTCTGTGGTAAGCACGGAGCCCGTTGCAGGGCTTGATCTCATCCTGAGATCATGACCTGAGTTGAAACCAAGAGTCAGATGCTCAACTGATTGAGCCACCCAGGTGCCCCTGAATTCTACTCCTGAAACCAATGTTACCCTATATGCTAACTAACTAGAATTTAAATAAAAATTTGAAGGAAAAAAAACCATGTTGGGTCAGAGTAGAGTAGGATTGGAGCTGAAATGAGTAATTTAAATAAGGTCTTTGACTCTTAAAATTCTACTGTTATAACTTAGACATAACCAGTTCCTTTTTTTTCCTAAGAAGGACAGCAACTGACTGAGAAAAGGGAAAATGAAACTCCATAAACAGGTTTGGAATGACATACACCAAACTCTGAGAAGAGCCTGGGATTGGGAATAGTAGTTTAAAAAAGTTATATCTGTACTTGTTGAAATTTTGTAATGAAAACAACTTTTTGTATTACACACATGAATAAAAGTTAATTTAAAACATTATAATTAATTAAATCTCAATCCAAGAGCTTAAAGAAGAGCTGACTCTGATGAAAAACAATAAAATAACCAAATAAAAATAAGAAATTCTACATGTACAAAATTTAAAATAAGAAAGAAGATATAGTTACAGTTGTGAAGAAAATTAAAAGAATTATAATTCCCTTGGAGACACCAGCTGCCAATCCCCTCCTCCAACTTCTGACACAGACATAAGATGCCCAGCCAAGTTAGAGACTTACAAATATATAGACCAGTTAGTCTCCTGCCTCAGTGATATAACCGGGGCTTTCAGTGAACTAATTATTTTTGTAAGCTGTTATCAATCTTGGAATTAGTTTTTATCAAAGTAACCCAGAGAGACAGAGCCCAGCTGATCACAGGTAGGTAGGAGCACATCTCAGGCTCCAATAGACAAGAGCTCTTTGGTCATCCAAGGCTAGTACAATATCCCTAGTATGGAATATTAAGCAATCTTTTAAAAATAATTATGCTCGTCTATATTTATTAGATGTATATATAGAAAAACATTGAATATATCATTAGGAAACAAAGTAGGTTACAAAACATGATATAACCACCATTCTACTATCTGTTTCCATGAGTTTGACTTTTTCTTCTTCCTTTTTTTTTTTAGACTTCCCACATAAGTGATTCCATACAGTATTTGTCCTTGTCTGGCTTATTTCACTTAGCATAATGCCTTCCAAGTTCATCCATATTGTCATAAATGGTGGTTTCTCCTTTTTGTGGCTGAATAATATTCCATTATATATATCACATTTCCTTTATCCATTCATTCATCAATAGGCACTTAGGTTATTTCCATATATTGGCTATTGTGAATGATGCTGCAATAAACACAGGAGTGCAGATATGTCTTTGAAATCATGATTTCATTTCCTTTGGCTATATACTCAGAAGTGGGATTGCTGGATCGTTCTATTTTTTTTTTTTTTAAAGATTTTATTTATTTGACAGAGAGAGACACAGCAAGAGAGGGAACACAAGCAGGGGGAGTGGGAGAAGGAGAAGCAGGCTTCCCGTGGAGCAGGGAGCCCGAGGCGGGGCTCGATCCCAGGACCCTGGGATCATGACCTGAGCCGAAGGCAGACGCTTAACGACTGAGCCACCCAGGCGCCCCAGGATCATTCTATTTTTAATTTGTGAGGAATCTCATATTGTTTTCTAGAGTGGCTGCACCAGTTTACATTCCATCAACAATGCACGCGGGTTCCTTTTTTTCCATATCTTCACCAGCATTTGCTATCTCTTGTCTTTTTAATAATAGGCATCCTAACAGATGTGAGGTGATATCTCATTTTGGTTTTGATTTACATTTACTGATGATTAGTGATTTGAACACCTTTTCATATACCTATTGGCCATTTGTATGTCTTCTTGGGAAAAATTTAATGGTATCCCTTAGGTCCTGTAGGCTTTCTTCATTCCTTTTTTTTTTTTTCTCAGACTGGATAATTTCAAAAGACTTGTTATTGAGTTCACAAATTCACAGATTTTTTCTTCTGTTTGATTAAGTCTGATGTATTTTCCTCCCATTTCACTCATTGTACTTTTTAGCTCCAGAATTTTTAAAGTGATTTCTCTTTTTTGAACTTATTTTGTTAATGTACTATTTTCCTAATTTTATCGAATTTCCTGTTTGTGTTCTCTTATGTCTTGCTGAGCTTCCTTAAAATAATAAGTTTGTGTTTCTTTACAGGCAATTTGTAGATTTCCATTTCTCTGGAAAGTTACTGTGTTCCTCTGGTTGTGTCAGGTTTGATGTCTGCACATTTGAGGGAGCAATCACCTCTTCCAATCTGTATGGACTGACTTGATTGGGAGTGACTTTCACCTGTGGGTGGGGTTCAGCAGGTCCAGTTACAGGGAGGGCACAGTAGCATCATTTCTATGCAGCTCTGTCAGCTGAGGTTAATGTCAGTGAAGAATGGAGGGGGAGGCCCTTGGTGGCCAAGGCTGTGTCTGGTAGCAGTGGCGGTGAGAGTTGTTGGAGGCTGGCTGGGGTCCTCTTGTTCTCCTTTTCACCCACAGGTCAATGTCCTAGCTAGGGGGATCCATCTTGGTGCTGGGTCTGGCAGGTGAGTGTCCAGGCCTTGGTGACGGTGTTAGGTTCTGGGGCAGAGGGGTGCATGCAGTAGTGGTAATGCTGGTTTTCAGGGGTCTTGGAGCATGGGCACATCTGCTGTGCTTGTGTCAGTGACCAAAGCTCAGGCATGCATAGATCATCCATGGAGCTGGGGTCCAGGTCTCTGGGGCATGCCCCACTGCCTAGGCCCTGGTGGGTGGGGTGCTCTGATGGCTCGGTGCTTGGGGGCAGGGTACAACAGCAGCATGGGCCCCAGGGATGATGGGGTACTGTGGTGGTGCCTCAGGCCCTGAGGATGGCAGGTGCTATGGAGGCCTAGGCCCCAGGGAGCAGGGCCAGCATCATATCCTTGGGGAGAAGATACAGCTTAAACTCTGAGCAGCTCTGTGAGCTGGCTTCAGTATCTGTGAAGACTGTGGAGGTCTTCAGGTGGTGATTAGAGTTGCTAGAGTCCTCCTGTTTCCTTTCCCCATGAGAAGAAATCCCTCAGAGCGGATTGATACATTAATATATTACAATACGATTACCACCATAGCATTAGCTAGCACCTCTATCACATCATATAATTATCATTTATTTTTTATGGTGATGTGTGGTTAAAGCAGAGAGTGTAAAGTGAAGTGTGTAGTGACAAAAAGAATGATGTATTGAGACCCACTACAACATGGATGAATCTTGAAAACATTACACTGAATGAAATAAGCCAGACACAAAAGGACAAATATTGTATTATTCTACTTATATGAAATACTCAGAAGAGGTAAATTCCTACAGACAGAAAGTAGATTAGTGCTTGTTAGGAAAGGGGGGATGGGGAGTGACTGCTTAATGGTAAAGGGTCTCTTTGGGGTGATAAAAATATTTTGGAATTAGATAATAGTAATAGTTGCACAACACTGTGAATGTACTGGAAAGCCACTGAATTGTATACTTTTAAAAGGTTAAAATGGTGAATTTTACCTCAATAAAATAAACAAAAGGGATCAGACTTTACCATGTTGAACACAGGAAATCTCTAGCGGCTTTGGCTTGAGCTTTGTAATTAGTGATATTTTATTAAAATTTTTTCCTCAAGACACATAAAGCAGAGTTTTAATTCGTCTTTAGAATTTAAGTGATCACCAAAATAATTTAAAAGCTTCTCAAAATATTGATATTTAAAATATTTTTTCCTCTGCTTATACACACACACATACACATACAGACACTTTCTCTCTTTGGCTTAGACAATTACAACCATATTATACATACTGTTTCATAATCTTTTCGTACATATTTGATTCATTCATTAATGGGAAAAATATTTATTAAGCATTTATTATAGGCCAGGAGCTATAAACTTTAGAGATACAGTGATGAATAAGATAAACAAGGTCTCTGTTCTCAGAGTTTGCAAATTAGATATAAAACAGATAACAAAGACATAAACATAAATATAAAAGATACTTTCAGAGACATTATTGGAGTTCTGTCAGGTTCTTCTTTACCCACTTCCCACAAAAGTACAGTACTTGAAGTAAGATAAGTTTCTGGGTATAAAGGTGAACATATGTTTATATATGATGAGACTGGCTTTTATTCCCCAGAAATTTTCCCATGAGAGTTTTATCTCCAGAAAAGCCTTCCATGTAAGAGAATAACTATAATCTGCAGGTAGTTTTATGTGCTTTCCTCTGCAGATGATAGAGGTGGGAGGGACTGGAGCACAGAGTGGCCTAGCACTTGTTACTAAACTGTATAATTGAAGCAACAATCTGTGTTGGATTTAGGCCAGGTCAGTGTTCCTCCTGATCACAGGGCTGGTGCTTTCAAAAGCCTTGCAGTGGTTATGGAGGGAGAGAGAAGATGAGAAACTGCCAGCCACATTCGTCCTGAAGGGTTCCCAGTGGTTTGAGGGTATGCGTACAAAGAGAGATTACAATGCACTCCCAAAGGCTTCTAGGGGGTATTTATAAGAGTACACAGTTCACAAAGCACACAGAAACATATTTAGCTTCACATGTTAATTGCATGTATAAATGTATATTCACCACTATAGTTTAATAAACACACTTATAATTTTGGCCAATGGTAAGTAAGGCACTTTTTAGAGGAAAGACTTTAAAGTTAAATACCTGATGTTTTGTTGTCATTAAAATGCCTTGCAATTATTAAGATCACTTGAACCATTTAGTATTTGCCTACATATGAGCAAATGCATGGCTAGTGAAGTGATCACAGCTGTTAGTAAAAGAATAATATAAATAACTGGGGTGCCTGGGTGGCTCAGTTGGTTGGGTGTCCGACTCTTGGTTTCAGCTCAGGCCCTGATCTCAGGGTTGTGAGATTGAGCCCTGCGTTGGGCTCCAAGCTCAGTGCAGAATCTGCTTAGGACTCCTCCCTCTCCGTCTGCCCCTTCCCACCGCTCTCTCTCTCTTTCTCAAATAAATACATAAAATCTTAAAAAAAGAATAACATAAATAACTAACCTGGGTTTTCCATTGACATGAAGACAGTTTCTCCTGAGAATGGGAATAGGGTAAGTGTGTCTTCATAGACCATTTTGTGTTTGAAGGTATATCCAGAGAAGAAGACAGACAGGAAGTCAGTTTGTGCTCCAACACTTAGAATGTACCAGTATGCCACCTCATGCAAACAAACTGACAGCTGCAAGTTGTCAAAAACATAGCCATTGATGCCTGCAAAAGAAATGGGGAGCAAGAGATTTTAGCAGTATCCAGATTTATTATTTGAGATTGTCATGATATGATTAGAAATAATTATATGTTATGTCCATTACCTTATTCCCAAGAAGAGATAGCATTATACTTTCCAAAAAAAGTAGATTATTAATACTTGATCAGCTAGGTCCCAAACCCAAAGTGAGAAGAATCACAGACCTTGACCCTTCATGAACTGGAGGGAGGAAATACTACAAAAGATGGCACTGATTTATACAATCAGAATATTGGCTGCCAATTAGATAAATGTATTATATCAATGTTAAATTTTCTGAATTTCATAATTCCACTTTGGTTACATAAGAGAATATCTGTATTCATAGGAAATGCACAATGAAGTACTAAGAGATAAAAGGGCAACCTGTTCTCAATTAGAAAATAAGTAATAAGGGGCGCCTGGGTGGCTCATTCGTTAAGTGTCTGCCTTCAGCTCAGGTCATGATCCCAGGGTCCTGGGATCGAGCCCCGCATCGGGCTCCCTGCTCGGCGGGAAGCCTGCTTCTCCCTCTCCCACTCCCCCTGCTTGTGTTCCCTCTCTCGCTGTGTCTCTCTCTGTCAAATAAATAAACAAAATCTTTTTTAAAACAGAAAATAAGTAATAAAAGTGAGTATATAGAGAAAAAAGAGAATGATAAAGCAAATATAGAAAATTATTAAAAATTAGTGAATCTGGGTAAAGGGTATATGGGAGTTCTCTATCCTATTCTTGCAGAATTTCTGTTAAGTTTGAAGTTATTTCTACATAAAAAGCTAAACAAAAGTAACTTTTTGACTTCAGTCTATAAAGGGAATTGTTTCTGAAAGCCTCTTCCATATATCTGTTCTGCAGGGTGGTGGTCCACAAATCAACTAAGCAATGCTCAGACTCTAGTTTAGTGCAACTAATTGAGAATCAAAATTTCTTGCCTTACAAAGCATTACAAGATACTATAAATCTATTATAATTAAATGTGTGGTAATATGCAGGTATAGATGAATATATCAATCAGAATATAGAATCCAGAAAGAGACACAGATATAAATGGGAATTTAATATATGATAAAGACAGCATTTCAAACAGGTAGCAAAAGAGAATGAGCTATTGGTAAATGCTGATGGAAAATATGACTGTTCATACGGAACCACAAAAGACCCTGAACAGCCACAGCAGTCTTGAGAAAGAACAAAGCTGGAGGCATCACATTTCCTGATTTTAAGCTATACTACAAAGCTGTAGTAATTAAAGCAGTATGGTACTGGCATAAAAATAGACACATAGACTAATGGAACAGAATCGAGAGCCCAGAAATAAATCCTTAAATATATGGTCAACTAATATTTGACAATGTAGTCAAGAATATTCAATGAGGGGGGCGCCTGGGTGGCTCAGTGGGTTAAGCATCTGCCTTTGGCTCAGGTCATCATCCCGGGCTCCCTGCTCAGCGGGGAGTCTGCTTCTCCCTCTCCTTCTGTCTCTCCTGCCCCCCCTTGTGCTCTCTGTCTCTCAAATAAATAAATAAAATCTTTAAAAAAGGTTAAGAATATTCAGTGAGGAAAGGGTAGTGTCTTCAATAAATGGTGTTGGGAAAACTGGATAACCACATGGAGAAGAATGAAATTGAAGCCTTACATTACACCACATACAAAAATTAACTTGAAATGGATTAAAGACTTAAACATAAGACCTGAAACTGTAAAACTCCTAGAAACACAGGGAAAAAGCTCCTTGACATTGGTTTTGGCAATGATTCTTTTGGATATGACACCAAAAGCACAAGCAACAAAGGAAAAATAAGTGGGGTTATATCAAACTAAAAAGCTTCTGCACAGGAAAAGAAACAATCAACACAATGAAAAGGCAACCTAAGGAACAGGAGAAAATATCTGCAAATCATTTATCTGATAAGGGGTTAATATCCAAAATATATAAAGAACTCATACAACTCAATAACAAAACAAAATCTGATTTTTAAAAAGGGCAGAGGAACTAAATAGAATTTTTTCTGAAGAAGACATACAATTGGTCAACAGGTACATGAAAAGGTGCTCAACATTAATCATCAGGGAAATGTGATCATCAGTGAAATAAGTCAGACAGAGAAAGCCAAATACTGTATGATTCCACTTATATGTGGAATCTAAAAAAGCTGAACTCAGAACCAGGGTTGAATGGCTGGTTACCAGGGATGGCAGGATGGGGGAAATGGGCAGATGTTGGTCAAAGGATACAAACTTCTAGTGAGAAGACGAATAAATTCTTGGGATCTAACATACAGCATGGTGATTATAGTTAATACTGTATTACATACTTGAAACTTGCTAAGAGAGATCTGAAATGTTCTCACTAGAAAAAAAGAGATGGTAATGATGTGACATGGTGGAAGTGTCAGCTAACACTATGGGAGTAATCATTTTGCAATATATACAACTATCAAATCAACACCTTAAACCTACACAATGTTATGTGTCAACTATATTTCAATAATTCTGGACACAAAATAAAACAAATAACAACAGACTTTGTGTGAATGGCAATATTTCAAGAGTAACCCTCCTCAATTTGAGAAACAAGACAGAGGACCATAGGGGAAGGGAGGAAAAAATGAAACAAGATGAAACCAGAGAGGGAGACAAACCATAAGAGACTCTTAATCTCAGGAAACAAACTGAGGGCTGCTGGAGTGGTGGGGGGTGGGAGGGACGGGGTGCCTGGGTGATGGACATTGGGGAGGGTATGTGCTATGGTGAGCGCTGTGAATTGTGTAAGACTGATGAATCACAGACTTGTACCTCTGAAACACATAAGACATTATATGTTAAAAAAAAAAAAAGATAGTAGGAAGGGAAAAATGAAGGGGGGAAATCGGAAGGGGAGATGAACCATGAGAGACTATGGACTCTGAGAAACAGACAGTGTTTTAGAGGAGAGGGGGATGGGGGGATGGGTTACCCCGGTGATGGGTATTTTTTTTTTTTTTCAGATTTTGTTCATTCACTTGAGACACAGAGATATAGAGAAAGAGAGCATGAGCAGGTGGAGAGGCAGAGGGAGAGGGAGAAGCAGGCTCCCCGCTGAGCCAGGAGCCCGATATGGGGCTCGATCCCAGGACCCTGGGATCATGACCCGAGCCGAAGGCAGACGCTTAACCATCTGAGCCACCCCGGCGCCCCCCGGTGATGGGTATTAAGGAGGGCATGTATTGCATGGAGCACTGGGTGTTATACGCCAACAATGAATCATGGAACACTACATGATGTAATGTATGGTGACTAACTTAACATAAAAAAAAAAAAGGGTAATCCTCCTCAAAGAGAAATAGAAAAATTCAGAAAAAATAGGAAACACAAAGTAAGATATTACCATAAATCCCCTGCAGATGGGCTAAATGGATTGGATTTGAAAAAAGAGAACATCAAATCCCTCTTCTCAAGACTTATATTGCCATAGTATTTCTTGATATAATTTACAAAATTTTGTTCTTGAAACAAAGTGGGAGTAAAGTGCTAGAGATATGATTAGAAATACTGAGGAAAGACCCCAATCCAGAACAATTAGAACATATCATCCTGTCTTGAAACCATATCATTCTCTACATAGACCTATATGCATACATATCTATGGTTTCTCTTTTGTGGTCATTGTTTATTTTACAAAAATGAGATCATATTATATACACTTTTTCTGCACCTGCAATATATTATTCAACAATATTTCATAGAAATTGCTTTAAGTAGCTGGGTACAGCTCTAATTCATTCTTTTTTTTTTAAAAAAAGATTTTATTTATTTATTTATTTGTCAGAGAGAAAGAGAGAGCACAAGCAGGTGGAGCAGCAAGCAGAGGGAGAGGAAGAAGCAGGCTCCCCATGGTGTGGGGAGCCCGACGTGGGGCTCAATCCCAGGAGTCAGAGATCATGACCTGAGCTGAAGGCAGACACTTAACCGACTGAGCCACCCAGGTGCCCCGCTAATTCATTCTTTTTAATGGCTTCATAATATTTCATATTATGAGTGTGCCAGAATATATTCAACCTTCCTCTAACAATAGGCATCATCTTTGATTTTAGTTTTTCTGTTTTAGGCACTACAAACACTGCTATATGAGACATACCCCAGCAGTTGGAGGAGCATGTGACTCTTGATCTCAGGGTTGTGAGTTCAAGCCCCATGTTGGGTGCAGAGATTACTTTAAAAAATAAAAATAGAAGTTTACAGAGTAAAATTGATTCTTATTTGGTGCACAGTTTTATGAGTTTTAGCACATATGTCAATGTGTGTAACCACGAGCACAGTCAGGATACAGAACATCTCACTTAACATAGAAAACTCCATTGTACTGGAGTTCTTCATTGCAAATAGTCAAACTCCTCCTCCACTCCAAGCTCTGATAACCATTGCCTTCACCAGAATGCCTTGTAAATGAAATAATACAGTATGTCACCTTTTGAGACTGGATCTTAGCACTCGGCTTAATGCCTTTGAGGTTCATTCATGTTGTGTATATCAATAGTTCATTCTGTTTTATTGCTGAAAAATATTCAAGTGTATGGATGTACCACAGTTTGTTTAATCATTTGCTTACTGTGGGCCGTTCTGATTGTTTCCAAGTTTTTTATTTTGTTTTTTAACAAAAACTGGCACATTTGTTCTACAGAGGCCCATTTTCAAGAAGCTACAGTGAAGGTGGGAAAGGACAGGTTTCCTCCTTTTTTCCTTTCTTCGTCATCAAGTTTTCCCCAGGGGATAAAAATGGCATGGACCCCAAAACATATCCAAATAAAACCCCCCAAAACTGAGTTTCCAAAAAGTTATAGCATCTTAATTCCTCATAGAAAGGGGGAGGGTAGGGCACCTGGGTGGTTCAGCCAGTTAAGCATATGCCTTCAGCTCAGATCATGATTTCTGGGTCCTGGGATCGAGCCCTGCATCAGGCTTCCTGCTCAGTAGGGAGTCTGCTTCTCTCTCTCTCTCTCTCCCCACCACCCCTCACCATTGCTCATTCTTTCTCTCTCTCTCAAATAAATAAATAAAATCTTTAAAAAGAAAAAGAAAGCAAGGGGGAAGGCACTAGTGGGAAGGAGGTCCCTGGTTTGGGGGGAGACTCTCTTAGTTTGGTGGGACATCCCCCCACTTTAAATTGCTGGCCCCAAATGGAACAAGCTTGGAGCTATAGCATTCAAAATCTCCTCACACCCAATTTTATCAAAACCAAAAAATTTTCTCCCCCATCCTGCAAAACACAAATGCATACATACATGTGTATGTATTTACAAAGCAAACAGAAATTCAAAGGCATTAAGCCTTAAAGTGAATCTAGAACAAGGGGATGTGAAATTCCCACCACATGTGGGCGTGGTGCCAGTGAGGCCACATCACTTGGAATTTTCCAGTTGGGATGGGAAGTGGGTAAGAGGCATTCTCCTGTAGTCTTCAGCCAATTTCAAGTCAAGTCAGGGCAAGGAAGGCAGGGTGCCAAGTGCAGTGTGCAGAAAGGAGAGACGGGCTCTTCTGGGTCCCTGTGGTCAGGGGGAGCGCTGCTTACTCAGCTCCTGGACAAAGAATTCAATTATTTCCTCATCACTGGAGCTGGGTGCAGAGGGGTGAACCTCAGAAGTGGTAAATGAAGAAGAGGATTTCACTCTCAGCTACATGTATGTGCTGCTCTCACAGGTTCTCCATACAGTTTCACTTTGGGCTTAGACTCTAGCCTCTGGTTCCTCCTGATTGGTAGCTTCATCCTTGAGGCATTTCTCCCCTTCTGGTGTGGCTTTCCTTCCTGGTGCTGCTCCAAGAGTGGGCTGCATGACCACAGGGTCAGTGCTTCTGGGGTACCCCTGGGTCAAGACTTAAGTTCTCTGTTTCCAAGTTTTAACACTTATGGATAGAGCTTCTGTAAACCTTCATGGGCAGGTTTTTGTGTGAACATAAGTTTTCATTTTTCTAGGGAAAATATCCAGGAGTGGTACTTCTGGATCATATGTTAAGTATATGTTTAAATTTGTAAGAACCTGCCAAGTTGTCTCCCAGAGTGACTGATGCTTAATAACTGAGCCACCCAGGTGCCCCGAGACTGAAATTCTTTATCATATTTTTGACCATTCTGATTTGTGTGTATGTATAAAACACATACACATATGTATTTTTGTAATAGGTTGAATTGTGCTCCCGTCCAAATTCATATGTTGAAGTTCTAACCCCTTGTGTCTCAGAATGTGACTGTATTTAGAGACAGGGTCTTTAAATAGGTCATTCATTAAAATGAGGTCTTATATGACTACTGTGTTTTTTTTTAAAGATTTATTTTATTTATTTGAGAGAGAGGGGCATGCAGAGGGAGATGGAAAGAGAGAAACTCAAGCAGACTTCCCACTGAGCATGGAGCCCAATGCAGGGCTCAATCTCACAACCCTGAGATCATGACCTGAGCTGAAACCAAGAGTTGGACACTCAACTGACTGAGACACCCAGGCGCCCCTATGACTGGTGTCTTTATAAGAAAAGGAAATTTGTGGAGGGGAGGCAAGATGGCAGAAGAGTAGGGGACCTCATTTCACCTAGTCCCTTGAATTCAGCTAGATAGCTGTCAAATCATTCTGAACACCTGTGAGCTCAAACTGAGATCTAAGGAAAAAATTGCTGCAATTCTACAAATAGAAAAGCAACCACTTTTTGCAAGGTAGGAGGTATGGAGAAGTGAATCTGAACCAACATATCGGAAAATAAACCATGGGGGGAGGGAGCCTCAATCAGCCAGCTACCAGAAAGTGATACAGCAGTGGACTCCAAAATTGGAACTTTTAGAAGTCAGCTCCGGTGAGGGACTTCCCTGCCTGAAAGGTGCTCAGGTGGCAAAGCAGGGCAGAATCCTAGGTGGGACAGTGTGGTCTCAGGATCCCTGGGGTCACAGAAAGAACAGGGGTGCCTGAGCCTGAAGAGTTCCCAAGCGTTGGAGCAGGGAAACCAGTTATGGTCAGTGAGCCCAGGAGGGGGCTCTCAGCTCAGTTCGCCATAAACCACAAACCACGGCACGACTGGGCAACCGCTCTCTGTGTGCAGGCCTTGCAAAGGGCAAAAACACTGCTACCCTCCGCCTTCCCCTGGGGGGACTGTTGTGGGTGCACACTGCAGGAGTTTGCAGTTTGGCACACACAGAAGTGAAGACTGCTTATCCCTGAGGGTTTACTGAAGAGAAGGGACTGTGATCTTTCAGGTCTGGGGCTGGAGATCAGGGCGTGGCCATTTTTATATTCATCCTCTAAAGAGGCACAGAAAGCCTTCAGGGAACAAAAGCCACAAAGAGCAACCAGAAGCAGCTTACACTGAGCCCAGCCCCCTGGCAAGGGACGGTGCAACTCCACCCAGGCAAAGACACCTGAGCATCAGCACAGCAGGCCCCTCCCCCAGAAGACCAGCTGGAACAACAGGCAAACAACAAGTTTATGGAGCACACAGGACTGCAAAACTCCAGCGCTAGGGAAAAATAGTATATATAATATGAAGTTTTTTCTCATGATTCATTTATCTTTCAGTTTAAAATTTTCCATTTCTTTTTTTTTTCTTACACTGTTGGTGGGAATGCAAACTGGTGCAGTCACTCTGGAAAACAGTGTGTAGGTTCCTCAAAAAATTAAAAATAGAGCTACCCTATGACCCAGCAATTGCACTCCTGGGTATTTATCCCAAAGACACAGATGTAGTGAAAAGAAAGGCCATATGCACCCCAGTGTTCATAGCAGCAATGTCTGCAATAGCCAAACTGTGGAAAGAGCCGAGATGCCCTTCAACAGATGAATGGATAAAGAAGATGTGGTCCATATATACAATGGAATATTACTCAGCCATCAGAAAGGATGAATACCCAACTTTTACATCAACATGGATGGGACTGGAGGAGATTATGCTAAGTGAAATAAGTCAAGCAGGAAAAGTCAATTATCATAGGGTTTCACTTATTTGTGGAACATAAGGAATAACACGGAGGACCATAGGGACAGGGAGGGAAACCTGAATGGGAAGAAATCAGAGAGGGAGACAAACCATGAGAGGGTCTTGGCTCTAGGAAACAAACTGAGGGTTACAGAGGGGAGGGGGGTGGGGGATGGGGTAACTGGGTGATGGGTATCAAGGAGGGCATGTATTGCATGGAGCACCGGGTGTTATACGCAAATAATGAATTGTTGAACACTACATCTGAAACTGATGATGTACTATATGTTGGCTAATTGAATTTAAATTAAAAAAAAACATATGAAATTTGTACCCAGACATGTACATGCACAGAGGAAAGACCATGTGAGGGCACAGAAAGTGGCTATCTACAAGCCAACGAAAGAGGCCCCCGAAGAGACCAATCCTGCTGAATCTGGATCTCAGACCTTTAGCCTTCAGAATTGTAAGGAAGTAAATCTCTGCTATTGAAGCCACCCATTCTTTGGTACTTTGTTATGGCAGGCCTAGCAGACTAAGACTACATACGTGTTTGTGTGTGTTTATATGTGTTTATATGTTTATATATATGATTATATAATCATGGAGAAAATTTTAACATGGGCTACATGGACATGAAAAGGTTAGTGGGAAGGTGTAATATGGAAGGAAACAGATAAAAGGGAGGAGGCAGCCAAGTAAACACAAAAAAAATCATTTTGTACACCTTAAATATATATAATTTTTATGTGTCAATTCTACCTCAATAAAGCTGGGAAAAAGATGTTGTTTTTTTAATGTACAGTGTCTTGATTGATTTGACTTAAATTGCTATAGCTGGCAATTGGTTTACATGTGTAAAATTGCATTCCCTTTGTATTTCATGTGTAACTTACCAATTGAGTGAATTTAAAAACATTTTTAAAAAGATTTTAGTTTTAAGTAATCTCTACACCCAACAAGGGGCTCAAACTTACAACCCGGAGTTCAAGAGTTGCACACCCTACCAACTGAGCCAGCTAGGAACCCTGAGTGCATTTTATATTAAGGATGGATTATGCATATTTGGGTAAACGAAAGTTGTGTCTTATTTGATTTATCCTTTGAAATCCCTTCTAAAAGAAAAAAATATATGTAGTATATGATCTTAAGCCTTTATATAAAACTGTATACGTTCATATATATTAATTTTTTAAAAGATTTATTTATTTTAGAGAGAGTGAGAGAGAGAGAGAGAGAGAGAGCTTGTGTAAGGGGGATGGGCAGAGGGAGAGGGAGAGAGAATCTCAAGCCAACTCCCCACTGAGCATGGAGCCTGACACAGGGACTGATGCCATGACCTGGAGATCATGACCTGAGCTGAAATCAAGTCAGATGCTTAGCTGACCTAGCCATCCAGGCACCCCCATGTAACAATTTTTAAGGAAATATGACTCTTACATGGCATATAAGTTAATCCATTATCTGGACATCAATTTGGTGGCTTCAGTTTTCCTTTATCCATTACCCACTGGACTTGAGTGCTGCTTTACTTACTGTGCATGATGTTAGAGACTTGAAACTCTGGATCATGGGGCTGCACTACATCTGCATCGGGGAGGAAGCGCTGCATATTCTCTGTGAGGTACCAGCTTCGATTCTCATCAAATATAGAAAACAGGATGACATTTCTCTTGTCCGACATCATCTGTTAATTACACATATTGAAATAAATAAATAATAATAATAATAATACGTGAATAATCACTTGATCATAAAGAAAGAAATGCTATTAGTATTGTCCCAGGGCCTGGGAGTAGCAGTGAGTGTAACTTTAGAGCAAATGTGTCCTCAGGGCAACTTTAAAGAACAAGTGATTATTCAGTGTTTTTCTTAAACAAGTTAGTCAAGTCAAGGAAGATTAATGCCTTTCCTAAACTTTATGGAAAGGCTTGCCTTTCCATAAAGCTACCAATCTATAAAAAATTAAAAATAGAAAACAGAAATCAAATAACAAAGTTAAGATGGGCCATAAAATGTTAACTAACACTAATATCTAAAGTTTTCTGTTAAAAAAGTTTAAAGTTCTTTTTAGAAGAGCAGTTTGTATATGAACCAAAGTTATGAGTTATTTGCTAATTGATTCTGTTAAGATTTAATGCGTAAACTTCATTAATATGTATAAATTTCATTTTGCATAACCTAGTGCTACAGAAACCAAAATGCTGAGGAGAGGACATTGGAAAATATAGAGGTACATTTCAGTCCTCTTCCAAAAAACTGGTGGAAAAAACTATAATTAGGAAAAATTTGTCAGGACAGGTACTTGCCCAAATATATGCCTTTTTGGGTTTGTGTGTCATGTGTTTTAAAATTCACGTGCTTTACTCTCTAAACCAAGGAAATGTTTTCAGACTAGTAAAAATCCTATGTAGCAAATAACCAAACTGACATCCAGTCAAGTCTCAGCAATATGGCAACGAGTTATTCTGATGCAAGCAATGAGTTTTTGAGAAGCACTAGGCTTTCCTTTCTTTTTTTTTTAAAAAAGATTTTAGTTATTTATTTTGAGGGGGAGTGGCAGAAGGAGAGAGAGAGAGAGTCCTAAGCAGACCCTGCAGTGAGCACAGAGCCTGATGTGGGGTTTGATCTCACAACCCTGAGATCATGACCTGAACCACATTCAAGAATTGGGTGCTTAACCAACTGCGCCACCCAGGCACCCCAGCATTAGGCTTTCCTTATGCAGAGAATTTAGCTTTATTTTCTTTTTCTTTTTTTTTTTTTTTAAAGATTTTATTTATTTATTTGAGAGAGAGAGAATGAGAGAGAGCACATGAGAGGGGGGAGGGTCAGAGGGAGAAGCAGACTCCCTGCCGAGCAGGGAGCCTGATGTGGGACTCGATCCAGGGACTCCAGGATCATGACCTGAGCCGAAGGCAGTCGCTTAACCAACTGAGCCACCCAGGCGCCCCTATTTTCTTTTTCTTTTTCTTTTTTTTTTTTTTAAAGATTTTATTTATGTATTTGACAGAGAGAGACACAGCGAGAGAGGGAACACAAGCAGGGGGAGGGGGAGAGGGAGAAGCAGGCTTCCCACTGAGCAGGGATCCTGATGTGGGGCTCGATCCCAGGACCCTAGGATCATGACCTGAGCTGAAGGCAGATGCTTAACGAATGAGCCACCCAGGCGCCCCTAGCTTTATTTTCTTAAAGCAGTATAAGTGGTCTAAATTCTAAACATTTCTGAAATATTTTATATCTTTCCCTGTATTCTGCTCAACAAATATTTATTGAATTCCTACTACATGCCATGCACTATGCTAGATGCTGCAGATATGTTCATTTTGAGGTGTCTTTGAGTCACTCATGATGAGACATCCAGGGGAGAAGTCTAGACTCTGATACAGATTCACGGGTCATCTAAAAATGAGTGGTAGTTCAACATGTAAAAATGAGCAAGATCATTTACAGAAAGTGGAATTTTAAATTTTTTAAAGTTTTATTTATATAAGTAATTGCTACACCCAATGAGAGGCTTGAACTCATGACCCCAAGATCAAGAGTCACATCCTCTTCCAAGTGACCCAGGCAGTGGCCACCAGAAAGTGAAATTTTAGACTGGGAATGAGTATTATAGGAATATAATAGGAGGGGCACCTGGGTGGCTGAGTCGTTAAGCGTCTGCCTTCAGCTTAGGTCATGATCCCAGGGTCCTGGGATCGAGCCCTGCATCGGGCTCCCTGCTCAGGGGGAGGCCTGCTTCTCCCTCTCCCACTCCCCCTGCTTGTGTTCCCTCTCTCGCTGTCTCTTTCTGTCAAATAAATAAATAAAAAATCTTAAAAAAAAAAAGGAATATAATAGGAGAGGCTCTCCTATCTATCCAGCAGGCAAGTTTATTAAACCAAACTAAATTCAAAAACAGCTGTGAGAAACCCAGCTCATTTCTTTTATTGGCCACTACTGCAGACTATTATATTTTCTGCAGACTATAGGGGGATGTACACTGAGAGAGTATAGCAAATATCTGAAAGTTCATATGCATCATCAGTCCATCAAACCCAGAACTTTGAAAGACATGAACTCACCTGGTTTCCTCTTTGATCTACAGATTCTTTGTAGCAGATGAGGAGAGGGCCAATGAGTCCTGAAGCTAGATCTCTCTCCAGATTAATGAAGCTTGAGTAATATCGGGTCAGGCACCGAGGATCTGATTTAGTTGGCCCATCTTCTACAGTCACTGTCCATTTATACTTGAATACCTCTCCTGGCAGAATTGGCATATCTTTCAAATGTTTCATGCCTACCCACACCCAAACCGCAAAATATCTTGATTAGAGTATAACAAGCCACATATTGGTAAATCCTGTTATTTCGAGGGCTCTACCAATTTATACGTACATGTGAAGCTTCTCAATAAACTGAAACTAAATTTGCGCCTATTATAAGCTTAAGATTCACACAATTGTTTTACAATAAAAGTGGGTCGAGGACTTGAAGTTTTATTACAAATCTATAGTGATCAAAACAGTATGGTACCGGCACAAAAACAGGCACATAGATCAATGGAACAGAATAGGAAATCCAGAAATGAACCCACAACTCTATGGTCAATTAATCTTCAACAAAGCAGGAAAGAATGTCCAATGGAAAAAAGGCAGTCTCTTCAACAAATGGGGTTGGGCAAATTGGACAGCCACATGCAGAAGAATTTTCTTACACTATACACAAAAATAAACTCAAAATGGATGAAAGACCTAAATGTGACACAGGAATCCATCAAAATCCTAGAAGAGAACACAAGCAACAACCTCTTTGACCTTGGCTGCAGCAACTTCTGGCTAGACACGTCTCCAAAGGCAAGGGAAACAAAAGCAAAAAGGAACTATTGGAACTTCATCACGATAAAAAACTTGCAGGAGGGAAGAGTCCAAGATGGTGGAGGCGTAGGAGACCTAAATTTCGTCTGGTCCCAGGAATTCAGCTAGATAGCTATCAAATCATTCTGAACACCTGTGAACTCAACCGGAGATCGAAGAAAATAGCTACAACTCTATGAATAGAAAAGCGACCACTTTCTGGAAGGTAGGACATGCGGAGAAGTGAATCCGAGGCGATATTCGGGAAGATAGACTGCGGGGGAAGGGAGCCTCCGTCGGCCACTACTGGCAAGTGATAGAGCAGACGCTTAACCGAATGAACCACCCAGGCACCTGATAATAATATTATTAAATGTTTATAATAAATAAGTGAAAATCTATGAAGAAGAAAAAAAATCTCAAGTGCTTAAAAAATAGACATCAAAACCAGAGTGATAAGCTACAGATGATAATCCAGTTGACCATGAGAATTTCAGGCCCAAATATATGCCAAAGGACTGCTTACTGGAGTTTTAACTCACATATTTTATAAGGAGATGTGGTATCTAAATAATACTGCAATAAACATAGGGGTGCATGTATCTTTTCAAATTAGTGTTTTCATTTTATTTGGGTAGATATTCAATAGTGGAATTACTGGATCATATGGTATTTTAATTTAAAAATTTTTTGAGGAAACTCCATACTGTTTTTCACAGTGGCTGTATCAATTTACATTCCCACCAATAGTTTATGTGGGCTCCTTTTTCTCCACATCCTCACCAACACCTGTTATTTCTCATCTTTTTTATTTAGCCCTTCTAACAGGTGTAAGATGATATCTTATTTGGGTTTTGATTTGCATTTTCCTGATGCTTAGTGATGTTGAGCATCTTTTCATGTGTCTGTTGGCTTTCTGGAGGTCTATTCTTTGAAAAAAATATCTACTCAGGTCCTCTGCCCATTTTTTAATTGCATTGTTTATATTTTTGGTGTTGAGTTGTATAAGTTCTTTATATATTTTAGATATTAACCCCTTATTGCATATATCATTTGCAAATATCTTCTCACATTCAGTAGGCTGTCTTTTTGTTTTGTTTATGGTTTTCTTCCCTGCACAAAAGCTTTTTAGTTTGATGCAGTCCCAATAGTTTTTGTTTTGCTTTTGTTTCCCTTGCCTGTGGCTCAAATCAAAAACATAAGAAACAACAAGTACTGGCAAGGATGTGGAAAAAAAGGAATCCTCTTGCACTGTTGGTGTGTATCCAAAGTGGCATAACCACTGTGGAAAACAGTATGGAGGTTCCTTAAAAAATTAAAAATGGAATTCCCATATGATCCAGTAATTCCATTACTGGGTATTTACCCAAAGAATATGAAAATACTAAATCAAAAAGATGTAGGCATCCCTTTTTTACTGCAGCATTACTTACAATAGCCAAATTATGGAAGCAGCCTAAGTGTCCATCAATACATGAAGGGATAAAGAAGATGTGATACACACACAATGGAATATTACTCTGCATAAAAAGGAATGAAATTATTCCATTTGCAATGACATGGATGGAGCTAGAGAGTATAATGCTAAGTGAAATGAGTCAGTCAGAGAAAAAGAAATACCATATGATTTCACTCATATGTGGAATTTAAGAAATAAAACAAACAAGCAAAGGAAAAAAGAGAGAGAGGCAAACCAAGACAAAGACTCTTAACTATGAACACCCTGATGGTTACCAGAGGGGAGGTAGGTGGGAGGATAGGTGAACTAGGGGATGGGGATTAAGAAGGGCACTTGTCCTGATGAGCACCGGGGGTTGTACGGAAGTGCTGAATCACTACATCGTACATCTGAAGCTAATATAACACTGTATGTTAACTATACTGGAATTAAAATTAAAAAATAATAAAAAAATAAAATTAAAAAAACAGCATTGAGACACCACTTTTCACCCACCAGATTGGCAGGAGTTTTAAAAACTGTCAATGTCTAGGGGCACCTGTGTGGCTCAGTCAGTTAAGTGTCTGCCTTGGGCTCAGGTCATGATCCCAGGGCCCTGGGATCGAGCCCCGCATTGGGCTCTCTGCTCCGCGGAGAGCCTGCTTCTCCCTCTCCCTCTACAGCTCCTCCTGCTTGTGCTTTCTCATTCTCTCTCTGTCAAATAAATAAATGAATAATCTTTTTAAAAAACTGTCAATGTCTAGGTATCAATAATGTGGGAAATTATACTTTCATATATGAGTAGTAGGAGTATGAATTATAACTTTATCTGGGAACAAAAGTGCAGCTATCTATTAAAAATAGAAATACATATACTGTGACTCAGAAATTCCAGTTTGAGGTCAGTGAACCTGAAGATAGGTCAACAGAAAATATCCACTTTGCAGATGAGATGGAGAAAGAAAAAAAATATGATGAAAATATTAAGGCATGTGGGACAATACCAAAATGTCATTCATGTAATTAGAGACCCAGGAAAGGAGATAGAGAACAGGGTAGAAAATTTTTTTGAAGAAATAATGACCACTATCTTTCCAAATTTGTAAAAATATAAATTTACAGATCCAGGAAGATCAGTGAACCTCAAGTGGGAGAAATATGAAGAAAATTACAGTCAGACAACAATAACATACAGGGTAAGAATAATTGAATGGAATCTAAGTTTAGCTATTATGAAGGCCAGAAGATAGTAAAACAATATTTTCAAAGTGATAAAAGGAATAAAAAGCCCTCTCAACCTAGAATTCTATATCCAGCAAAATTAGCCTTCAAAGTGAAGACAAAGACATTTTCAAATAAAATAAAACTAAGAGAATCTATCTCTAGCATACTTGCACTACAAGGAATGATAAAGGAAGTTCTTTAGATTGAAGAGAAATGATCTGAATGGAAGTGATGCCAGATGGAAATCTGGATCTTTAGGTGGGCATAAAAAGCATTGGTAATAGTAAATAACTGGTAAATATGAATGAATATTTTTCCTCATAATTTTATAAGACTACATATGACTATTTATTTATTTAAAAATTTTTTTTTAATCAGGGGTGCCTGGGTGGCTCAGTCATTAAGCGTCTGCCTTCAGCTCAGGTCATGATCCCAGGGTCCTGGGATCGAGCCCCGCATCGGGCTCCCTGCTCGGCGGGAAGCCTGCTTCTCCCTCTCCCACTCCCCCTGCTTGTGTTCCCTCTCTCACTGTCTCTCTCTCTGTCAAATAAATAAAATCTTTAAAAAAAAAATTTTTTTTTAATCAGAGAGAGAGAGCGCACATGCACACAAGCAGGGGGAGCGGCAGAGGTAGAAGGAGAAGCAGACTCCCTGCTGAGCAAGGAGCCCAATGTGGGGCTCTATCCCAGGACCCCAGAATCATGACCTGAGCCGAAGGCAGATGCTTAACTGGCTGAGCCACCCAGGCGTCCCTACATATGACTATTTAAAGCAAAAATTATAGCATTTTCTTGTGTGTACTGTAAAGCATAGAGATGTAATACATATGGAAATTGAGGTAACACTTACCTTTTGGCAATCTCCCTGAGTGCAAAGGACTGACATCAGTGATTCCATGAGGGTAGATGTTATAAGGCCGGCTTGCTTGATTCTTAAATATAATCTGAAAGTATAAATGAAATACCAGATCAAGTCCTAAAACAACTAGGATCAACAGGAAAAGTGTGGCCTATCTCCAGAAAACAAAAGCTGTCTTATATCCATGTTATAGGGGTTTGAGCCTAGATAAAGCTCAAAATATTTGTTCTTTCCATAAAATTGCTCAGACAGCTACTTAGGTTTTTTTTTTTACTAAAGGCCCCTTTCCATTTCTTTAAAGTTATTTCAATCGTTTCAGGAAGTATTCCTTGCACCTTGTCACACTAATTGAAATTTGAATGTCTGCTGAGGGCACTGCTTCCCCTCAGTCTTATTCCACCATTTGGGTACTAAATTCCCCAAGAGTGAAGAGGAAAACAGTGACTCAGGTGATAAAATCTTCACTGAATGAGCAGGCATGACTAGGAGGACAGTTGATTACAGAACTAAGGAAGGGTGGCAGTCAGTGTTATCTAATTGCATGAGCTTTAAATGGGAGGAAGAATGGAAGAGCAGTAACATGGAAGCAGCAATTAAGAACATTTGAACAGGGGCGCCTGGGTGGCTCAGTGGTTAAGCGACTGCCTTCGGCTCAGGTCATGATCTTGGAGTCCCTGGATCGAGTCCCGCATCGGGCTCCCTGCTCGGCGAGGAGCCTGCTTCTCCCTCTAACCCTCCCCCCTCTCATGTACTCTCTCTCTCTCTCTCATTCTCGCTCTCTCAAATAAATAAATAAATCTTTAAAAAAAAAAAAAAAGAACATTTGAACACATCAACCCAGTCTCTAGATCTGAGGTTGGGTATGACATGAGGATAAAAAACCAACTTCTGAAAAAACTGAGGGTTTTAGAGGCGGGGGGGGGGGGATGGGCTAGCCCGGTGATGGGTATTAAGGAGGGCACGTTCTGCATGGAGCACTGGGTGTTATAGGCAAACAGTGAATCATGGAACACTACATCAAAAACTAATGATGTACCGTATGGTGACTAATGTAACATAAAAAAAAAAAACAAAAAACTTCCACCTGTATTGTCTTAAAACCCACTCATTTGGTAAAACCCAATAAAGAGCTGATTCTTTGCCCGCACTTAAAGCAGCAGAATGATGTAGACGAAAAATCACACAGCTCTGCAATCAGCCTTTTAAAATTCATGATCCCAAATCTCAAATGAGCACTCAAGTTACCTAGCTATCTATTTGGTTCTCCTAGAAATTCACCTTCCCACTTACTTAGTTGATTAATATTTGGTTTCAGGGGCGCCTGGGTGGCTCAGTCGTTAAGCGTCTGCCTTCGGCTCAGGTCATGATCCCAGGGTCCTGGGATCGAGCCCCGCATCGAGCTCCCTGCTCTGCGGGAAGCCTGCTTCTCCCCCTCCCACTCCCCCTGCTGTGTTCCTGCTCTCGCTGTGTCTCTCTGTCAAATAAATAAATAAAATCTTTAAAAAAAAAAAAAATTTGGTTTCAGATTTTCACTCTCGGGCGCTTATGTTTTCACTGAGAAAGGAATTTCCTCGTCCTCCCATCATCAAATCTACCCACCTATATGCATGTGAAAATCAACTCCTATCTAATGCCAACATCTCTTTTGTACTAGTACACAATAAGGCTGCAGCATCTTGATTTTAAAAACTTCATTTTGGAACAGAGAGCCCAGAAACAGACTCACATAAATATAGTCAACTGATTTTTGACAAAGAAGCAGAAGACAATAAAATGGTACAAAGATAGTCTTATCAACAAATGGTGCTAGAACCACCAGACATCCACATGCAAAAAAAAAAAAAAAAAAAAAAAGAGAGAGAGAGAGAGAGAAGGGATCTAGACATAGACCTTACACCTTTTACAAAAATTAACCCCAAAAGAATTACATACCTACATAATTTTTTTTAGAACTCTTCTGTATGTGAACTATGTCTCTACTTCCTCATTTATTTGCTTATTTAATCATTTATTTACATCAGTAATGATTCATGGATGTTTATTTTATACTTTGGGGTATAATCCAATACTACTTTATTTTGTTGCTCAAATTCTTCCACCTTGGCCATTAGAAGCTCTGAACACTCCTGTGTTCCTTTGACATTGTCCTATTCTTTTATTGGGTACTTTCTTACTATATTAAGAATTATACTGATGCCTCCAATTCTAATCCAGAATCCCAAGATTTATTCTAGCCTTATTTTATTATTACCCTCTCCAACAAGAAATCTGGCTCCCACCAAGTGTCATACATTTACTTAATCTTCAAATAATAACAGTTTTGTTTATTTCTTTCCAATCTGAAAACTTTTTCTCCTAAGAACACTGGCTACAGTTTCTAGTAAAATATCACAGAGATGTGTTTTATCCTGATCTTTTTTTTTTTTTAAAGATTTTATTTATTTATTTGAAGAGAGAGACACAGCGAGAGAGGGAACACAAGCAGGGGGAGTGGCAGAGGGAGAAGCAGGCCTCCCGCCGACGGGAGCCTGATCCCAGGACCCTGGGATCATGACCTGAGCCGAAGGCAGACGCTTAACAACTGAGCCACCCAGGCGCCCCTATCCTGATCTTTAACAGAAGGATTTCTGAGTTTCACTACCAAGTGTGATGGTGACTATAGGTTTTCTGCAGATCTTTATTAGGATAAGGATGTCTCTTGCAATCCCAATTTCCTATGATTTTTTTATTATGTATTAATTATTTTCTACATATAAGATCATGTCATCTGCAAATAAAGACAGTATTATTTCTTCCTTCCAATCCAAATGCCTCTAATTCTTGTTTTTGTTTTTTGGTTGTTGTTCGTTTTTTTTTTTTTTTTTTTTTTTTTGGCTTACTGCACTGGTTTCCAATACAATATTAAATAGAAGTGACAAGAGTAGACCCTTAATTTTTTCCCCAGTCTTAGGGGGAAAACAATCTTTCACCATATAATAAATTTTCTTAGATGTTCTTCATCAAATTAAGGACCTTGCCTTCTGTTGCTAGTTCATTGAGACTTTTTTTCATCACAAATGGGTAGCGGATTTTGTCAAACTATTTTTCTCCACCTATTATATGATCATGTGCTTTTTGTTCTTTATTTGATTAATATGGTGTATTGCCTTAATATTCATATATTGAACCAACCTTGTGTTATCCTGGGATAAATCCCACTTGATCATGGCATATATTCTTTTTTAAATTGTTGCTAGATTTGGTATACTAATGTGTTGTGGAAGATTTTTGTATCTATATTCATGAGGGATATTGGACTATAGTTTTCTTTAAAATTTTGACACTTGTTCTATGGCATAATGGTCTATCCTGGAGAATGTTTCATGTGCACTTGAGAAGAATGTGTATTCTACTGGAAGTGGGTGGACTGTTCTATAGATGTCTGTTAGGCCTAGGTGGTTTATAGATAAAAGGAGATTAGCCATTTGTCAATAACTGTTGAATCTGAGTGATGGGTTCAAAGAACTTTATTTTGCTATTCTACCTCTAGGTATGTTTGAAATTTTTCATATAAGAAGTAAAAAATAATCCTCAAATTCTTACATTAATAGAAAAGTTTAATAGGATTCAAGAAGATGTTCGAATATAACTTATATAAATCAAAAAATGAGGTAGATCTATATATCTTGATATGAAATGATATTCAAGATACGTTGTTAAGTTAAAAAAAATCAAGGTACAGAACAATTTACATAGTGCTCCTGGTTTTGCTTAAAATATAAACATAAACATATATATTTATATACTATTTCTGGAAGAGGATATTAAAACTGACAGTAATGACTGCCTATCAGACTATGGGATTAGAAGTCTGGGAGGGAGAAAAATTTGCCTTTCACTGTATACATTTTTTGACTTTTGAATTATTTTTACTGGATAATTCAAAAATAGGTAAATAAAATTTATGAAGAAAAATTATACAAGGATAGCTAATTAAAATGTTGAAGAAGTACAATCAGGGAAGACTTGCTCTACAAATACCAAAACACAGGACAAGGTTGCAGTCATCAAAACAGAGTGGTAACAGATCAATTAAAGAAAACAGATATTAGCAATTTGGTATATAATAAAGGAGGCATTTTTAATTTAGTGAAAAAAGGATCAGTTGGCCCAGTTAGCTCTCATTTGGGAAAATCCTTATTTGACACTATACACTATAACCAAAAGTAACTTCCAGAGCAATTAAAATCCTTATTGTAAAAATAAAACTATAAAAGTATAAAGAATAAAATGTAATAGACTATTTTTTTTTTTTTTTTTTTTTTTTTTTAAAGATTTTATTTATTTATTCATGAGAGACAGAGAGAGAGAGAGAGAGAGAGAGAGAGGCAGAGGGAGAAGCAGACTCCCAAGGAGCAGGGAGCCCGATGTGGGCCTCGATCCCAGGACCCTGAGATCATGACCTGAGCCGAAGGCAGACGCTTAACCATCTGAGCCACCCAGGCGCCCTGTAATAGACTATTTTTATAATCTGGAGGTGATGAAGACATTCCAAGGCAGAAATCATAAATCAAAAATATCCAGAAAAATATAAATAAAAAGACTGATAAAAGATCTTCACTGTAGGAGCGCCTGGGTGGCTCAGTCGGTTGAGCATCTGCCTTCGGCTCAGGTCTTGATCCCAGGGTCCTGGGATCAAGTCCCTCATTGGGCTCCTTGCTCAGCGGGGAGCCTGCTTCTCCCTCTCCCCTTGCTTCTCCCCCCTGCTCATGCTCTCTCTCTGTCAAATAAATAAATAAAATCTTAAAAAAAAAGATCTTGACTGTATAAAGACTAAAAATCTTTGTAGGACAAAAGTACAAGTGACAGATTGAAAAAAATATTTGAAAAATAACAATGTGCCAATATCCACACTGCATAAAGCCTTTTACAAATATATAAGCAAGAGACAACCATCCTAATAGAAAACTGGACAAAATTTCAGGCAATTTGCTGAGGGTGTCATGTAAATAGTCAACAAACATGAAACAGCAATTTCACTACTAATTGGGGAAATGCAAATGAAGACAGTATATAAATACTTAGCTTATCAAATTGGAAAATTTTTCTGAAGGCTTATAATATACATTGTCAATGATGTGGGGAAAGCATACTCAGACACTCTTGGTGAGGGTCTAAATTGGGGCAGAATTGCTGAAAGACTTTGGCACTATCTAACAAAACTCCACATCAGGAAAGGTAGCCTTGTGTGCACAGTCTTTGGATCCCTACTTGGCTATGTAAGAATGGGTCTTAAGCCTGGGACACCACCTTACCAGGAGCTAAAGAGCCCACATAGCCTATGGCAGGCTTATCACCTTGCATGGGAGTATCTTTCCTTGTTTCAGTCTCAGTGGGTGGTCCTTTGTTCTGCTTAAGCATGTGCATCAGTGACCCTCATGCATGCCCTCAGCTTTCAGTATTTCAGACTCCTTGGGGGAGGAGCTGGGATCCTTCTGTCTCAGCACAAGGGGGGTACACAGAGGCCAACTGCCCTGTGCTGGCTGCTGAGGGATATCTGCTAGCCATAGGGGACCCATGCATACTACTGGAGCTGACCTTGCTCTGTCTCTTCTCTATGTAAGTAGAAGCACTGTGTCATCCAGGGCTTGATTGCCTTGTGTTTTCCTGGGTGACTCTGCTACCAAGATGATGTGGGCAGAAGTGTTTGGATTTCTATTCCCAGTGGTTGGCATGTAATATAGTTGGAGTCCTCCTCTGGCACTGGTAACAGGTTCATGGTGTTCTGCTCACACTCCATATATAATGATCAGCATCCTTCAAAACATTTTGGAGCAGCTGAGTTGATACAAACAACCATCCATCTCTAAATTGATTGTGAAAAAATAAATCCCTATTTTTTTAAACCACGGCTTATTCAGTACCCTATTCTTTGCAGCATAAGCCTTCTTAATACCCTATATCAAGGGACAGCAAACATTTTCTGGAAAGGGCCAGACAGTAAATGCTCTAAACTTTGTGAGCCATATCTAGTCTCTGTCACATGTTTGTCGTATTATTATTATTATTATTATTCTTTTCTTTCTTTTTTTTTTTTAAGATTTTATTTATTTATTTGAGAGAGAATGAGATAGAGAGAGCATGAGAGGGTGGATGGTCAGAGGGAGAAGGAGACTCCCTGCTGAGCAGGGAGCCCGATGCGGGACTCGATCCCGGGACTCCAGGACCATGACCTGAGCCGAAGGCAGTCGCTTAACCAACTGAGCCACCCAGGCGCCCATTATTATTCTTTTCTTTACAACACTTTAAAAAGGTAAAATCTGGGGCGCCTGGGCGACTCAGTGGGTTAAGAGTCTGCCTTTGGCTCAGATCGTGATCCCGGAGTCCCGGGATCCATGGGATCCATGCCAGGATTGAGCCCTGAGTTGGGCTTCCTGCTCAGTGGGGAGAATGCTTCTCCTTGCCCCTCTGTTCCTCCCCACCGCTCGTGCTCTCTCTCATTCGCTCACTCTCTCAAATAAATAAATAAAATCTTAAAAAAAATTAAAAGGTAAAATCCTTCACAGGCTGAAAGGTCACAGGCTGTCCAAAAACACACTATGAGCCAAATTAGGCTCACAGGCCACAGTCTGATGATTCCTGTACTATATAATTAGTGGAAAAAAATTATATAAGGATATGTATCAAAGACCATGTAATAAGTGTTTCAAAGGGGTGACAGGTTTAATGGGTGGCATTAAATTTGTATTCTATATACTCATATTTTTAAAACAAATTTATAATTTATATTTGTATAACATAATTTTTAGAAGATCATAACCATTGGAACACAAAACTGAATTATGAAGCTTTTAGAAACTCAAAATGCTCCAGACTTTCTCTTCATAATTACCCAACCTTATTCTTCTTCCTCAACTTACCAACAGTGTGTCTCCAACTTCTCCATAAAGTAAAGGTCCCAGGATTCCTGATTCATACTGAATAGCTTCACGAGTCTTAAATGTTTCATCTGTGTATGCCATAAATCGGACTTTTTTGTACTTCCTACCAATCTGCTGAGGACCATTGTTCAAATACAGATTTTTATAACTTCTGCATGAGACACAAATAGATGAGATGTTGGGATGGAGAATTCTAGGTAGAGGACAGGTGGCTAAAATCCAGCTCTAAAACAGCTGAAATGATTTAATCGATGAAAAGGCGTGAGAAAAATACAAGTAAATACAATAAACATGGTTTGAAGATTTGTTGTTTTGAATAATTGGCAATAACCTTTTAAAAATGAGGAAGAGTTCATATCAAGAGTTAAAAGGTGCTTGCTTACCTATCATTGGGGGTGGGGCCTGAGGGAGCATAGTCCCAGTCCTCCTCTTCAGCAGCAATATAGTGGACCCAAGTTTTAGGATGCTTCTTGGCAACTGAGCGGATTTGGATAAAGGGAGAGGAGTTGTCATCACCAAAGCTAACCACGTCCATGTCAGAGTCATAAAGATCACCATAATCTTCCTCTTCTTCATTATTTTTCATCCGTACTTGGGGTTCCTCTGGGCAGCTATCTACTTTGACATAAGCTTCCATACCACCTGAGGTCAGACAAACCAAACAATGTCAGATTCCTATAAGACTTGCCTTAACTTCTACAACTTCTTTGTCTCTCATTAGGCCTTCAAGACCCTCTCTTAAGTGTTCCCTTCCCCACACCTATACCCTTATCTTGTCACTCTCCTATAGGGATTACCTCCCCCGTAGCTGGTACTTGCTGGTTTCTTCCTATGATTTTTGCACTCACCATTTCCCTTCTGCCTGACTCTCCTCCAGTATATGTTTTATCCTTCTTTCAAGACTCACTCATTTGCTCTTATAATATGTATGAATATTTTCTTTCTGGAATTGGCTCTGAACATATCACTCTCCAATTCTCTAATTATAAACAAGTAGACTTGAGAAACTGTATATTTTCAGCATTTGGATGCCTAGGTCAAACCAACTCCCCATTCTGCCAGTTACCAGTACTCCACTGAATTATGATACAAACCATTGATTTAATAAGTTTACTAGGAAAAATGTCAGTGTAGATATAAATTTTAAGACATTTCAAGTTCATAAAAACATGAAAAGGTACAACTTAGAGTTAAGGAAATATATGTTATATATTTTAAGAGCATGTCTGCCTGTGACTAGTTATAAGCCCTACAGCAAGTCTATTCAACAATTTCAATCTCATCTTTAGCTTTATAATATGTGGATAGTAATAATTCCCACCCAATCTATGCTATAGGGCTATTTTGAAAATCAATACTAAGAAGGCAGACCTATTTACTAGAGGATGGGGAATATGGTAGATTTCAGGAGCAGCAAACAAGTAGTCTGGGGTTCATGCGGCTTTAAACATAATTCCTTCTAGATCTAAAAATGAAAGGATTTGTCTGCGGTCCAACAAGACAAAGCATTTTTCTGAAAAAATGACAATTAAAATCAGTGGGAAAAAGTCAAAATAATAAAACAAAACATAAAGTAAATTCCTCAAACTAGATAACAACCAACTTGCATACAAGTAAATGACCTATTCCTCTGTGCCTATAGGATCAACTTCCTTTGTCCCCTAACATCTTGTCAAAAGTCCCATAAAATTATGTAACAGATGAGGAAAAGAGGTCCCTATTCTTCATCACTACAGAGCACTACAAACAAGGTCACTCACAGAACATGAGAAAATGGTGGATGCATGGCAAGATCAAATCTCTTCTCCAAGGCAAGCAAGTAATCTGAAGAGAGGGGTAATACAGGAGTGCTAGAACAAACAAGTGCTGTTAGACACGAAAGATGAGGCCTCCTCAATGTTTTTCTCCAACAACCCTCATGGGCCACAACAGAGGAGAAGACAAAGAGGAATGTTAGATTGATCCAACATTAAGAGTTAGCAGAGTTAGGGCGCCTGGGTGGCTCAGTCGTTAAGCGTCTGCCTTCGGCTCAGGTCATGGTCCCAGGGTCCTGGGATCGAGCCCCGCATCGGGCTCTCTGTTCAGCGGGGAGCCTGCTTCTCCCTCTCCCACTCTGCCTGCTTGTGTTCCCTCTCTCACTGTCTCTCTCTGTCAAATAAATAAATAGAGTCTTTAAAAAAAAAAAAAAAGAGCAGAGTAAATATACAAGAAGGAAAATGGGGGTGGGATGATCATGTTATATGAATTTTCAGTCTGTAGCTACAAATGAGGTCACATTAATGATAATTTGAAACCGTATTACTGTCCCAACTTGCTTAGACAGGACCTTTAACCCTTTGCAAAGTCCTCATTAAGAAGTCTTTGAAAACCTCACGTGGTGTTTCACATATGCTCACCAACTTCCACTCCCACATTGCTTCTCCCAGTGTCTGCTATCCCCGACAGGCTCTGTATTTCCCATGTCTCTCATCTCCTTCCAGGTATTGATGGAGTGCCTCTATGTACACCAGTAGTCTGGTGTTTCAGAGTGAGTACTGCAATATCCTCTGGGCATCACTACTGCTAGCCTGCAGCCCTTATGGTTACAACCTAGACAATGCTGGACTTTTTTTATTTCCTTAAATTTCTCAAAAACATCTCTTCAGGGGTGCCTGGGTGGCTCAGTTGGTTAAGCATCTGCCTTCAGCTCAGGTCATGGTCTCAGGGTCCTGGGATTGAGCCCCACATCGGGCTCCCTGCTCTGCGGGAAGCCTGCTTCTCCCTCTCCCACTCCCCCTGCTTGCGTTCCCTCTCTCGCTGTGTCTCTGTCTGTCAAATAAGCAAATAAAATCTTAAAAAAAACCCCCATCTCTTTAGCTATGATCTACAATCCCTCTCTCCATAGCACTGAAGCCTGGTTAATTGGATCTGGCCAGGAAACCAATGATACACTGTCCTCCCCACTTTCACCACCTCATTCGTCCCTAAAATGTCTCCCCTCCGCTATTATAGTCATTTAAACTAAAAATTCACCAGTACTACTAACACTCAAGCCCTCTTACATCCAAGGTAAAATCTTATAATGGACAGTGGACAGTAAAAGAAGAGCTGAATATTTATAATACTCGTTTTTAAGATCAACAGATATTACCATGTTGGTGGGAAGGGATATGACAGAACAGTAGAAACTGGCCAAGGTCCATCAGGAATGTCTGAGCAGTAAGGAAAGTGATTGGTGAGATCTCCAAGGAGGCCTGGCGATGGTTCCTCACAAGAAATGTGTGACCTTCTAGAAAAATTGAGTGCACTTCGGGGGTGGTGCCCATTCCAATCACATGCCAATAGATTGATCTCTTGTGACATCCAGTCAGACCTGTAACATGGGAAAGTAAGACAGTTATGGTCAAGAAGTAGAGAATTTGAAATGGAAAACACTTTCTAGGATAGGATAGACAAATTGACCTTCAAATTTTATTACTAACTTGGAACCAAACTTTCCGAGGATGCTGGGGTACTGCCAAACCAATAGCTCTTGCCAAGGTCAGCAATGAGTGTCGTGCTGCTAAATCCAATGGACACTTTTCAATAATCTGCACCTGGTGACCACTCATTCCTTCTTGAGATTCTCTTCCTCCCTTGTCCTCTGTGCCAACCCTCTCTGGGTTTTGTTCCCCTGTTGTTTAGATAGCTCCCTCTTCTGCCTCCTTTCCTGACCCTTCATTAAATGACGGATCACCTAGGACTCAGCCCTAGGCTTATTCTCTTGTTAATAAATATTTTATCTTTGAATAATATCAAAATTATGCAAGTGAGAGTTATTCTTCTCACCACTCTCACTTCCTAAATCCAGTCTGATACTAATTATGACAATATAATTAATAATACTAATATTTACTGAGCACTTGTTTTATATCAAGCACTGTCCAAACTATTTTACAAGTTTTAACTCATTCAACTCCAGTAATCACATGAATGTAGAAACTATTGTTATCAGGAGAGGATCCTGATGCCCAGTTCAAATTGGAACCCAAGCAGCTGTATGTTTAGATCTTACACTGTTAACTACTAGGGCACAGCTGTCTCATATTTTGCCTCCTGAAGCTTTCAAATATACATATTTTTTCACCATCATTACTACCCCCCCCCACATCTTAATTCAAGCTAGCTACCATTATCTCTTGTCTGTCTCAAATCCAAACTCTCTAGTAAGGCCTAGAAAGCCCTGAATGGTATTGCCAATTTAATTCTCATGCCTTTGTATGGGACCTCTTTTTCCCAGGGGAAGCTTTAACATCTTCTCTTTGTTCTCTGAAATTCCACAATCATAATTTTGTGTGGGGATCTTTTTTTATTTATCCTGCTGGGAAATTTGAGTATGAAAACTCAAATATTTTCATCCTTAACACTTTCTTCTATCATTTCTTTGATTTTTAAAATCTGTTTTAAAATGTATTCCAAATCTCTTTTTGTTTTACTTTCTGGGAGATTTTCTCTATTCTAACTACCTTCTATTGAGTTTGTATTTTCACAATCATATTCCTAACTTTTGTTAGCATACTCCTGGTTTGATTGTTTCTTTTCATAGAATCATATTATTACTTTATTGATGCAGTATCTTCTTGAATCTTTATGAAAATACTAAGTAGACCTTTTGACAAGTTTTCTTCTAAGTATTATCTCTTTTTCTTCTGGGATTATTATTTTTTTGTTTATCTCTGCATATCCCTTTCATGTTTCAGGTTTCCCTTAAATATTTGTTCATCCTTGGCTGTTCACCTATATTTAAGCAAAAGGGAAGAGAAATCTGTGAGCTCTGTGTACATGGGCAGGGCTTCATTTTTAGGTCACTGGAAGAAGAATCAGCCACTTCAGTTTAAGCCCTCACCAGAGGCCAGAATTCAGTGGGCTTTCCTCTGGGGATACAGAGCTGTCTGAGGAGAACCAGAGAAGAGAGCTCTGGTGGTGAATGCAGAAGACCCTGAGGATTCTTTTTTTTTTTTTTTAAGATTTTATTTATTTATTTATTTGAGAGAGTGCATGAGAGAGCATGCACGGAGGAAGGGGCAGACGGGGAGGGAAAGGTTCTCAAGCAGACTCCCCGTTGAGGGTGGCACACAAAGCAGGGCTCCATCTCATGACTCTGAGATCATGACCTGAGCTGAAACCAAGAGTCAGATGCCTAACTGGCTGCGCCACCCAGGCGCCCTGACCCTGAGGATTCCTGAGCAGGTGTGTACATACCTGGCAGAGACCTGTTTATATAGCCATTGACTGTGTGCATTTCATGCTGGGCCTGAGCAGATGCAGGATCCAAAGCCTCATTTGTTTCTGAGTGCCAACTTTTCCCTGATGAGAGAGGAGGCAAATATAGGGCCAGCTAAGTGTCTGTCTCATGAATCACTCTCCCTCTCTCCTTCCCTCCCTCCCATGGGTCAAAGAGTGCTCACACCTTAAGCATTTTTGTCAGTACAGTAGGCATGGATGACTTGCCCTCAAAGTCAGTAAGAGAAAGGCAGAAGACAATTACCAAAAGGCAGACATTTCTTGCTCAAATTGATTATCTCTCCCTATATTTGTCCATAACAGTAGATGGGAAGGGATGATGGCAAATGATAACTAGAAGGGAGAATATCGGTTAGTTTGTGCCATGAGGACTTCATTCTATTCATTCACTGACTCATTTAAAAGGGAGCAGATGAAAATCATCTTAGAAAAGGGCTCTCAGTCCCTGTCCTCATCCTAATTGCTTCATTCAGATTGTAGTAATGAAAACTCAAGAACCTGAAAGCTTTCCACCCACCTCCCTGAAATTAAGTTCCTTTATCTGTTCATCTACTGATTCGTTCATTCATCCAAACATATTTACTGAGCACTACTGAGTGCTAGGCACTGAGGACAGAGAAGACACAGTCTCTGCCTTCAAGGTGCTTACAATTTAGCTTGAATAGAGAAATTGACAATTGTAACAGAGTGGAGAGTAATGTAACAGAGATTAGAACAGGCTAATACAGATGCAGAGAGGAGAAGGGACTTCACTTGACTTGAAGGGAAAGGGATATAAAATCAAAGAAGCAGGCAATGATGATTTAATGTGATAAGGAGGAAACTCCAGGTGCTGTGGAAACGTATAAATGTAAAATGCAGACTGGAAGGAGAAGGAAAAACTTAACTTGGTGTGAAGGTGCAGACAGGCTTTCTAGGCAGAGGTAACAGCATAAACAAGGGTCTGGATGCAAGAAAGAGCATGGTACGTTTCAGTGTGATACAAACTGTGTTCAGGGTGGCTGGGGCCTGTACAGTGAGGCTAGACAGGTCATCAGTAATAATGGAGTGTTGGGGACACAAAAAGACAGGGAGACTAGTCAGGAGAGGGATGATGAGGTCCTCAATTCAGAAGAGGCAGTGTGGGAGGATAAGATGGGAGAGAAGATGATCATGCTGTTGCTTATATTAGGAGGAGGAGGTGGCAGAAGTTCTGCACCACATAATGTTCTAATTTACTTAATTTAAATCACTTACTTAATCCCCACAACTATCCTATGAAGAAAGTATTATTATTTCAATTTTCAATTTGAGGAAACTGAGACACAAAGAGTTTAAGTAACTTACCACACAGAAGCACACAGCAGAATGCTGGTTGCCAGGAGCAGAGGGGTGGGGGAAATGGGGAATTATTGTCTAAAGAGTACAAACTTTCAGTACTTTTTTAGATTTATTTTTTTAGAGAGGGGGAGGGGAAGAGAGAGAGGGGGAGAGAAAGAATTCTCAAGCAGACTTCGCGCTGAGCACAGAGTCTGACACAGAGGCTCAATCTCATAATCCTGAGATCATGACCTGAGACGAAGCCAAGAGTTGGACACTCAACTGCACCACTCAGGTGCTCCCAAACTTTCAGTTTTAAGATGAGTAAGTTCCAGGGATCTGCTATACAGGTGTGGTAACTACACTGAAAATATGCTAAAGGACTAGGTTATAGGTGCACTCATCACACACAAAAAATGGTAACTATGTGAGGAGACATATATTGATTAGCTTGACTATAGTAATCATTTTATTATCTTTCGTATATCAAATCATCATATTGTACCCCTTAAATATTCATTTTTTTTAAAAAAATTGTCTTAAAAAGACACATGAAAAGATGCTCAACCTAATTACTAATCATCAGGGAAATACAAATCAAAACTGCAATGAGATACCACCTCACATTACTCAAAAATGGCTAGTATCAAAAAGACAAGAGATAACAGGTGTTGGCAAGGATGAGGAGAAAAAGGAAGCCTTGTGCACTATTGTTGGGAGTGCAAACTGGTGCAGACACTGTGGAAAACAGTATGGAGGGTCCTCAAAACATGAAAAATAGAACTACTCTATGATCCAGTAATTCCACTTCTGGGTATTTACCCCCAAAATACAAAACCACTAATTCGATGGGATATATGTACCCCTATGTTTACTGCAGCATTATTTACAATAGCCAAGATATGGAAGCAGCCAAAGTGTCCATCCATAGATGAATGGATAAAGAACAGGTGGTATGTGTGTGTATATATACATAAAAGAATGAGATCTTCCCATTTGCAGCAACATAAATGGACCTAGAGAGTATTTCACTTATGCTAAGTGAAATGAGTCAGAGAAAGAGAAATACTGTATGGCTTCACTTTTACGTAGAATCTAAAAAACAAAACAGACAAAGCAGAAACAGACCCACAAACACAGAGAACAAACTGGTGGTTGACAGGGGGTGGTGGGGGTTGGGAGATGGGCAAGTAGGTGAAGGGGTTAATGAAGTACAAACTTCCAGTTATAAAAAAAGTAAGTCACAGGGATGAAAGTACAGCCTAGGGAATATGGTCAATACTACTGCAATACACTTATCATGGTGAGCATTTCATAATATATATAATCGGATCATTATTCTCTACACCTGAAACTAACAGATGTCAACTATACTTCAACCAAAAATCTTTTTAAAATTTAAATTAAAAAATAAATAAAATTTTCTAAAAAAAGATAAGAGGGGAGGGGGGTAGGGGGATGGGTTAGCCCGGTGTTGGGTATTAAAGAGGGCACGTTCTGCATGGAGCACTGGGTGTTATACACAAACAATGAATCATGGAACACTACATTAAAAACTAATGATGTAATGTATGGTGATTAACATAACATAATAATAATGAAAAAAGATAAAAGGAAGTATTTAAAAATTAGAGCTAAAAGTCTTTGTTAATGGATTTAATGAGGGGGATAAACCCAGCCTGTTACCCAGCTCCTCTATCTTCTTACCTGATAGCTCCCAATGGAACTCAGGCTGTATTTTTTCTGGAAATTCAGTTCCATCCCCACTTCCTTCATTCCTGAACAGTTTATGATCTTTCTATAATCACTTCCTCTGGACAATAGCAGCCCTCATTCTCAAATACCAGATTAAATTAATATATTCTATTTTTTTAGGAGCCCCAAATTCAGATTGCAGCTCACTAACCTTCATCAAATACAGCAAAAAGTAGTACAAATTCATGCAAGGTCTGTGTCCTTTCTTTGGCCAGACTCCCTGAAAAAAAAGTGAGAACATTTATCTTCTATTGAGAATCCTGTCATAGGAAATCAACACTAGGAGGAGACATCACTTCATCTACTGCTTTGTCTTTTGGTCTCCTGTTAACCTTACCATAGTATTGCTTCTTTGGTGTCAGGTGTCCTATACCAGTTCTTCTAATACTATTTGGGGTAAACGACTTTTTTCATTTCAAATTTGTTGCAGACCAGTATTTATGTAAAATACAAGAAAAATGAATTACTCAGAAAATGAAATTAAAGAAACATGCAAAATATAAGCCCATATAATCATATTTCATATACGTATATATACATGTATTCAGAACAAACTTAAAAGAGGAAAATTGCAAAAACTGTAAATGCTGTTCATGGGAAGTGTGCATATAGGCAAATATAAATAATTTCTATTATGCTTTTAACTTTTTTTACTTTTGCAAAGTATTATGACCAAAATAACAATGATCGATATTAAACCCCTATAATCACACTTCAAGTGAACACCATGTATACCAATATTTCAAGTTGTTAATGTTACAAATGAACTTGCTTCATGCTTTAATTATTGAATTTGTTGGTTGTCTTTCTTAGCATTGTATTTCTTCATTGGGAAATTTTCTTTGCAGGCTTACTTTAAGCAGGAAGATTTTTGTTTATGACATTCTTCTTTTTTCTTGTACCCTTGACACTTGAAAGTAAATCTTCGATTGGACGAAGAAAGTAACTCACCTATACAAATTTAAAATATAGGTAAAGCTGTCTGAAAACATTTGAATTCTTTTTATTTTTAAAATTACCAAGTAGTGAAACTGACTTTTACTTTTGGTGTATAAGTCATGGGCCTTAACACAGGTATAGATAGATGTATGGTATGGATGTACTACAGTTTGTTTAACCATTCACTTGTTGAAGGGCATTTAGGTTGTTTCCAGTTCTTGGCTATTACAAATAAAGCTGCTGTGAACATTAATGTACATACAGATTTTTATGTGAATATTAAGTTTTCATTTGTCTAGGGTAAATACTCAGGAATGGAAATTAAATATATATTTACCTTTATAAGAAATTGCCTATAATTGTGACACCAATTCCAGTGTACATGGGTTTTTCCCTACCACCAAACAATTCTGTGACATCAGCTGGGTGTCCTACATTTTAACTTAATTCTGAAACTATTTCCCTGGAGATGGTGTAGATTCCCACAGGTTAAGGGCTCAGTTCTACCAGACTTCCCTGCACCCATATGTCAGATGCCAATCCCCATCACGTATGCAACTCATCCCTCCCCACCTCCTCTCTGGTAACCATCAGTTTGTTCTGTAGTTAAGCCTGTTTCTTGGTTTGCCTCTCTGTTTCCTTTTTTCCCCATTTGCTCATATGTTTTGTTTCTTAAATTTCACGAGTGAAATCATAAGGTATTTGTCTTCAACTTATTTTGCTTAGCATTATACTCTCTAGCTCCATCCCTGTCATTGTAAATGGCAAGACTTCATTACAAAAGAAAGCATACTCTTGCCATAGGATCCAGCAACTGTGCTCCTTGGCATTTACCCAAAGGGGTTGAAAACTATGTATGCATACAAACCTGCACATGGATGTTTATAGCAGCTTTATTCATAACTGTTAAAACTTGGAAGCAACCAAGATGTCCTTCATTGGTGAGTAGATAAATAAACTGTGGTCCATCCAGACAACAGAATATTATTCAGTGCTAATAAGAAAAAAGCTATCAAGCCATGAGAAGACATGGAGGAAACCTAAATGCATATTACTAAGTGGAAGAAGCCAATATAAAAAGGCTACATGCTGTATAATTTCAACTATTTCACATTCTGGAAAAGGCAAAACTATGGAGACAATTTAAAAAATCAGTGGTTGCTGGGGGTGGGACAGGAAAGGATGAATAGGTGGGGACACAGAGGATTTTTAGAATAGTGAAACTATTCTGTATGATACTATAATGGTGGATACATGTCATTCTACATTTGTCCAAACCTGTAGACTGCAAACCAACAAGAGTGAACCCTCATGTAAAGTATGGACTTTGGTTGATAATGTCAGTGTAGGTTACAATTGTAACAGGCACACCACTCTGGTGCAGGATGTTGATAGTGGGGCAGGCTCTGTGTGTGGGTGGCAGACAGGTGGTATTTGGGAATTCTCTGTACTTTCTGCTCAATTTTGCTGTAAACCTAAACTATTCTAAAAATAGAGTCCATTTAAAAGGAAAAAAACTACTGGCTACCCTGTACCTCCCATGCTGAAAAGACCCTGTGGAAAGCTCCAGCTATTTGAGTTTCCAAGCCCAGGTGCCAGACATGTGAATAAAGTTTCATTCAGGATGACCTTGGCTCCAGCACTATTTGACTACAACCTCATCAGACAGTGGGGTACAAGAGGACTGCAGATCCGGCTGTCATTCTGAGAGGTAGAGTGGCTCATATAAGGTCTCCAGTCTGGCCAGGGATCTGCTGCTGCTGCTTCTTTTTTTTTTTTTTTAAAGATTTTATTTATTTATCTGGCAGAGAGAGACACAGCGAGAGAGGGAACACAAGCAGGGGGAGTGGGAGAGGGAGAAGCAGGCTTCCCGCCGAGCAGGGAGCCTGATGCGGGGCTCGATCCCAGGACCCCAGGATCATGACCTGAGCCGAACGAACGCAGACGCTTAATGACTGAGCCACCCAGGTGCCTCAGATCTGGTGCTTCTTCCTGCCCTTCTCTTCCTCTTCCAAAGGCAAGGTTTCAAGGCAGGGAGTAGAAAGCCTTGGGGAGAGGCTAAAGGGCTAGGGCATTTTGGGGCACCTGGGTGGCTCAGTTGGTTAAGCATCTGAATCTTGATTTTAGCTCAGGTCATGATCTCATGGGTCATGGGATCAAGCCCCGAGTTGGACTCCGTGCTCAGCAGGGAGTCTGCTTGAGGATTCTCTCTCTCCCTCTCCCTCTGCCCGTCCCTGCACATGCACACACACCCTTGCACTCTCATAATAAATAAATAAATAGCTAGAGCAAATTAAAAAAAAAAAAAGAAATCCTGAGACAGACCACCAAGTAAACATACTCCCAAATTCCATGAGAGACCCACAAAAACCATGAGAAATGATAAATGATGACTGTCATTTTTAGCCACTAAATTATGGGGACATGCAGTAATAGTCAAAGGAAAAAAACGTCCCATGAAGCTGATTTCACTATTAAAAACTTAGAATTAAAGAAAATTCTGCAATGTTTACTTCCCTAATTTAGTGTATGCTATTAAACTATAAATTAAAAACAGGTTTAATTAGGGGCGCCCAGGTGGCTCAGTCGTTAAGCCTCTGCCTTTGGCTCAGGTCATCCTCCCAGGGTCCTAGGATCGAGCCCCATGTCAGGCTCCCTGCTCCGCGGGAAGCCTGCTTCTCCCTCTCCCTCTCCCACTCCCCCCGCTTGTGTTCCCTCTCTAGCTGTGTTTCTCTCTCTCAAATAAATAAATAAAATCTTTTAAAAAAACAAGTTTAATTAAATTTTTTAAAGATTTTATTTATTTATTTATTTGATAGAGAGAGAGTGAGCACAAGCAGGAGGAACAGCAGAGGGAGATGGAGAAGCAGGGAGCCCGATGTGGGGCTCAATCCCAGGACAATGGGGTCAGGACTGAGCCACCCAGGTGCCCCAGGTTTAATTAAATTTAAGATGATTTTTAGAATAACAAGTTATAGATGTTTGCTTTTCTCCTATTTTTTTTAAAGTGGGCTCCACGCCCAGCACAGAGCCCAATGCAGAGCCCAATGTGGGGCTCGAATTCACGACCCTGAGATTAAGACCTGAGCTGAAATCAACAGTTGGACTTAACTGACTGAGCCACCTAGGCACCCTGCTTTTCTCCAATTTTTAAATGCTTTTGAGATACAGATGACACAGTTGGATGTGTTTATCTCCAGAAAGCTTTCAGGGAACTTAACACAAAATTTACAAAAGGCACTACTGAGATAGCTCACTGAATGTAGTATTTTCTTTCCATGGGCATGTTGCTAGGAAAAAGAACCTCCTTTAAATGAAAGAACACAAATGCTTTAATAATTGACCCAGATGTTTATACTTCCATGCTTATTTGATTTGAGTCCTACCCTTTCTCACACTTACCTTCTTTGCAAACCAGCAGGGCTCCAATGAGGCCTGAATTCAGGTCTTTCACCAGGTCCACATGAGAAAAATATGAGTAGGTGAGACATGGTGGATCAGAGGCCATTGGACCGTTCTCTTTCAGGACCTGCCAGACATAAGTATGGCTTTCACCAGGAATGACTTTATCATCTTCCTTCTCCTTTTGGCTGGTCTGATCCTCATATTCAGCACCTAAGCAAGAAGGGATAAAATTGTCCTTTCCATACCCATTGTTCACTCAAGGAAACATAGCAAGTTTATCGTTATCAGTAGATTCTATCAGTAGAAAGAAACAGACTTTCTGCAACTTAATTTGGAAGACTATCAAACAGCCTCATATATTTCAGAGAAGTTGTAGACCACTAATGCAAGCATGAGGGGTTGAGTGGTTCTCACTGTGACCTCCAGATTCTAACCAATAGTATTGCTTCCATCATTGCATCTTTTTATCTAGTTCATATCAATTCAACTCAACAGACATACATTGGTTACGTACTTTGTCCCAGACTCTCTAATGAGTAATGGTCATGGAAAGATGAGATACAGAGATTTAGAGGGGGAGGGGGAGGGTAGGGGCAGAGGGAGTGGGAGAAAGAGAATCTTAAGCAGACTCCACACCCAGCACGGAGCCTGACACGGGGTTTGAACTCGCAACCCTGAAGATCATGATCTGAGCCAAAATCTAGAGTCTGACACTTAACCAACTGAGCAACCCAGGTGGCCCTTTTTAAAAATGTTTTTAACTTGGTTCTTCTCTGGAGGAGCAGATCACATCAGGGGCAGATATTTTCTGGCTGTCTCATGCTTAGTGATGTTAAAATTAACCCCTGGATTAGTTTGATACCTTGATTCTAAATTGAGCACTATATGTGTTCATTGTTAATGAAGTATCTTTGCTTCTAGGTCATTTCAGTGGACAGAAGTAGAAACTATTTAAAGGCACTGACATAATGCCTTATACTTCTATTGAAACATTTTTCTAGCAACTTCACTATAACTTCCTGGATTTATAATGGTCTCTGGAGTTCCAGAGCAGCCCAAAACATTCAGGAGGCTCTTTATTTATACCTTATCCCATAACATCTATACATCTGAGAGAGGGACCTCTCCAACAGAGCAGTACAAGAGACCCTTGCACTGCCCCTACTCTGCCTGTACTTTTACTACAGGTGTGCACTAGGTACTACTGGCTTCATCCAGAAGCAACATCAGACCAACACCTTGGCAGAGAGTGATAGACATTTTTAAAAACCTGAGTTGGCACCTGGGGAAGGAGTGTGTGTGTGATCATGGACTGATATTAAATTCTAGGTAGTAGATACATTTGGATAGGGAGGAAGGGAATCAGAAGGGATACATAAAGGGATTCAACTGTATAATGTTTAATTTCTTTCTTTAATTTCTTAAAGCAAAGATGGCAAATATTTTTATTTTTTAAAAAATTTTTAAAAGATTTTATTTATTTATTTGACAGAGAGAGACAGCAAGAGAGGGAAAAGTCTGCCCTGATCTTATGAGTACAACTCAAAAAATTAAGACTTTCCAATTTCAGAATGAGAAATTAGTCAACATAGGGCATGTGCTCTGATAGTTTATTAATGATTTGCTTGAATCTTCTTGATCTATATATGCCATAGTCTATCTGGAAAATATCATAGTTAATTGTGGTACCCCCTTCACTCCCTTCCTGCATTGTGAAGGTTAAGGAGAAGCTACGTAAAGTAGGGACTCTGGCCAAACAGGTTTTTGTTTTAACAAAGTCAGTTTGTGCTTCTGGTAGGTGGCTCTTATCACATGGTGGCATCCATATTTAGAAACTGGGGGGAGGAGAAGCAGAGAAAGTGTCTGGACAGTCAGAATCTAAGGAAAGAGAAGATGAAATCCATTTCACTTCCATACCATGAGCCTTGATCCTCCCTAGGAAGTTTTCTGGGCATAGGAAGGCAGACGAAGTGGAATTGTTAGGATCAGTGGCCTGGCTCCTCAAGGGAGAATAGGAACCAAATTAAACTTCAGGGCTTATGGGGCACCTGGGTGGCTCAGTTGGTTAAGTGTCTGGCTTCAGCTCAGGTCATGATCGCAGGGTCCTGAGAGCAAGTCCTGCATCAGGCTCCTTGCTTGGCGGGGAGTCTCCTTCTCCCTCTCCCTCTGCTGCTCCCCCTGCTTGTGCGCACATGTGTGCTCACTCTCTTTCTCAAAAAAATAAAATCTTAAAAAAAATAAACTTCAGGGCTTAGACGAAAATGACAATGTTCCTGACTTCATGAAATTGGCCTAGGTTTGAATCCTGAGTACACCATTCACTAGCTGTAGGACCTTGTATTCAATACTCCTTTATCCCTGAGATGACAGGAGAATAGGAGGGCATTTGACTCACCTTCAGAAGCTTTCCAATAGGATACACCAACAGCATGAAGACTGACAGGATGAGAAGCCATGTTCTTAAGTATAATGACCACTGTGTCATAAACTTCAGCACGGATGGTAGGACCCAGCAAACCTGCAAGAATGAGATGCCACCCAAAGGTCACTTTGAGAGTGGTACTCCAGGAAACCTGATATTATGAAAGTGATGGCCAAAGTCACAGTGGAAAAACATGACCCTGTGATTATCAATAAAAAGTAGTAACTGACTGAATAAACGCATAAACTGCTATCACCAGCTCAGAGTCATGGTTGTTCTGAGGATAGATTTCTGGCAATTTATTCAATGTATTCATTCATTCAACTAATAGTTGAGTTCCTACTATAGTCTAGGAACTGCCCTAGGCACTGGAGATGCAGTAGTGAAGAAGACAGATCATGGAAACTACATTCTGGAGAATGTAATTAAGCACATAAAGAAATAACAAGAAATATTCTTTTTTTAAAAAATATTTTTATTTATTTGAGAGAGAGAATGAGAGAGAAAGCACAAGAGGGGGGAGGGTCAGAGGGAGAAGCAGACTCCCCGCTGAGTGGGGAGCCTGACATGGGACTCAATCGTGGGAATCTGGGATTATGACCTGAGCCGAAGGCAGACGCCTAACCAACAGAGCCGCCCAGGCGCCCCAACAAGAAATATTCTGATTGTTGTAAATGCTATAAAAGATGGTGGTGTGCTAGAAAATGATGAAGCAGGAGACAGAATCTTTTAAATATAGTGGTTAGGAAGGGCATCTTTGAAGAGGTGGCATTTGAGCAGAGATCTAACTAAATTGAAAAGAAGCAAGATTTGTAAATATCTAGTAGAATAACATTCAAAGCAGATAAAACAAATGGAAAAGTCCTGAGACAGGAATAATCTTGACACAGTTGAGTAACATGTGAATGAACAGGGGAATAAGAGAAAATAAGGTTATAAAGGCAGGCAGGGAACATAACATGTAGGACTTTGTAGGCCACAGGAGTTTGGGTGAATTTGGAATTTACAAGAAGTATGCAGACTTGGGACTTGTTTTGGATGAATAGTCAACAAGACTTGCTGATGGATTGGATGTTAGAGATAGGAAAAAAAACAAGAGCAGCCAGGGATGACTCCTGTGGTTTGGGTTTGTGCAACTGGGTGGTAGGCAGGCCAAGAGGCAGAAAATTAAGAGGAAAATCAAGACTTCTGACTTATAAACATATTAAGTATAAGATGCCTACAAATGATTTATTGAATGAAGTGGATTCAATGGGTCAAAAACATCAAAGAGATTTATTTTTCATAGTTTTTAACTGTGCTATGTGGAGGGACACCTGGGTGGCTCAGTCAGTTAAGTGTCTGCCTTTGGCTCAGGTCATGATCCCAGGTTCCTGGGATCGAGTCCCGCTTTGGGCTCCCTGTTCTGCGGGGAGCTGCTTCTCCCTCTCCTGCTCCCCCTGCTTGTGCTCTCTCTCTGTGTCAAATAAATAAATAACATCTTAAAAAAAAACCACCTGTGTTACGTGGAGTTTCCCCTCTTGCACTTTGAACAATTCCAATGTTTTCCAGTAACCATCACATATTAGCAGTCTAGCTTAATATCAAACATCTGATGTATCCTGCAATGTAAGGGTCCCTCCCTCCTCCAGCTTTCTCATCTTCCTCTCCGAATCCGCCTCCCCCACTCACCTTCTATCTCCTGACCCTCTAAGCTTGTAGCTAGTAAGAAAAGGACAGGGGTGTAAAAAGAGGCATGATGACAAGATCTTTCTTGGAAAGAATAGTGATAATGTGGCTTTGCTAGCCCCTGGTTGTGGGGCATGCCAAAATTCTGTCTCTCTCTTTCTTAGGGAACTTATATGAGTTCTTTGGAGACTCTCTCCTTCCAAATCATGCCCTCTCCAGCTGTCACTTGTATATCTCTTCTCAGTTTCTGCTTCTGGCAATACAATTAGAGAGACTTTTTCTATCGGGGTCACCTAGCCCTGGCAGGAAGGCCTCTCAGGCAGGGTCTTCTTGAGACGAATCTTGTCCTATGACCTTCCTCATCTCACACCTAACAGTGGTAGTGCAGTTAGCTTCAGCTATAACCCACTCTCTTTATTATGCCATCAGGGGAAGTTCCCTGAAGACTCTGACCTTGAAAGTTTTTTCAGATAAAAAGCAGGAACTAGTCAGAGTCTTAGGCGTTCCACAGGTCTTATGTCAAGTCTTCTAAGTGGTTCTCCTAAAGGCTTCCTCACTACAGCTTGACATGAGGGTGAAACCTTCCTCCCACTATGGGCTGGGGAACATACAAATCACCAAAAATGGTTTACAAAGAAATCCTCAAACCTAAATTATTTCATAAGTTCCTAGCCTTCTTTTATTTAGGCTTGAGGTGCAAGATGGGCTGAGGGTTGCAGAACCAATTTTGGGTCACCACCTGAACAAGTCCCTGAATAAGTCCTACATATGAGGGCTGACATCTCTTTTTTTTTTCCATCAGATTTTAATTTAAATTCTAGGTAGTTAACATACAGTGCAATATTGGTTTCAGGAGTAGGGGCGCCTGGGTGGCTCAGTTGGTTAAATATTTGAGTCTTGATTTCGGTTCAGGTCATGATTTCAGGGTCTTGAGATTAAGCCCTGCAACATGCTCTGTGTTGGGTGTGGAGCCTGCTTGGGATTCTTTCTCTCCCTCTCTCTCTGCTCCTCTTCCTCATTCTCTCTCACTCTAAATATATATATATATATATATATATATGTGTGTGTGTGTGTGTGTGTACATACATATATATACACACATACACATACATACATACATATACTGGTTTCAGGAGAATTCAATGATTCATCACTTACATACAATATCTAGTGCTTATCATAACATGTGTCCTTCTTCATATCCATCACCGATCTAGCCCATCCCCACCCACCTCCCTCCATCAACCTTCTATTTGTTCTCTATTGTTAAGAGTTTCCCATGGTTTGTTTCTGTCTCATAAAATTTATTTCTTTTCTCTTAGTCCAAGATTTCAAACTGGGTAAAACTGACCTTTTATAATTTTAAAAAATAATCTCTATACCCAACATAGGGTTTGAACTTACAACCACAAGATCAAGAGCCATGTGCTCTACTGACTGAGCCAGCCGGGTGCTCCCAATCTCTCTTTAGAATTTGGGAGTACTTGTCACCTATAATTCTCAGCAATAATTCTAAGGTAGGAGATGTCTTATTTTGATATCCTGTTACATGCTTATTTGACATCTAAGTGGATGTATCATGCAAGCAGCCTGAACTGAAGATATAAACCTGGGAGTTACTAGCATAGGGATATCTTAAAATTGTGGGACTGGATAAGATCAGCTAGTGATCGAAGGTAAAGAAAAGATAAGACAAACCCAGGTCCAAGACCCAGAGCACTCTAACATCTAGAGAACAAGCAGAGGAGGAGAGTCCAGCAAAGAGAGAGAATATTCTGTGTCAGTGTATTTCCCCAACAGGTGGTAGTAAGGGAAGCCTGGCCTTCTACAACTGTAGCTCCAAGACTGGGGGATCCTTGCTAGGACATCAGATACTCAGTTTCATAATAAACAGTCTATATTGTTTATATTACCCATCCATGGTGGCCTGGGCTTGGCAATGTTGAAAAGGTCATCTGTAAACTCTACGAACACAGTCTTTTTGTACATGACTGATGTGTTGAATGGCAAAGATCTTGGCACCCTAGGAGAAAACCTGTGTGAAGAAAGGAAAATGTCATTCATTTTGGTGGACCTTCTTTGAACCCACTTTTCCAGAAGCTGGAAGTAAAGCTTCCATCCCACTCTCTTCTACTGTTAACAAGGCAAACTGGAAATTGTATATAACACTGCTATAGACTGAATGTTTATGTGTGCAGACAATGGGATTAGTGACCTTATAAAAGAGACCCAAGACCCCAGAGAGATCTCTCACCTCTTCTACCATATGCAATGATACAGTGGCACAATGGGAAGATGGCCGTCTGTGAACCAGACAGGGAATCTGCCAGCACTTGACCTTGGACTTCCAGGCTCCACAACCGTCAGAAATCTGTGCTATTTTGTTGGAGCAGCCTGAACAGACTAAGACAATTCCTAACATCTATCAAACCAAAACACTGTTTTCAAAAGTCATCTGATATATTAGGTGCCACATGATAAAATAAATCATAAAATCATAAATCATGGTTTGTTTCTGTCTCAATAAAGTTTGAGTACCCATACACTGCATCCTTTGCCAAAACAATAACTACAGGGTCCTTCAATTTTATCTCTAAAAGACACTGTAACTTTAATCTAATTAACTTGTATTCAAATTTTGTCTGTATGTACCTAAAATTATACTTCCCCTCTCAGGGATACCAGGAATATCACAGAGAAAATTACCTTCCAATAAACACTATGTACATTGATCTACCGGTGCCAGAAGCTGTAATTTAGAGTCAATTCTCCATTAATGCTCATTTTTGTCTCTAGTCAGATACTCCCAATTATCCATTTATTCACAGATTAGCTACTGAATCAGAAATTTTACAGTTAATTATATAAATGTTTCTAAAATGTTATACTTTGCCTCAGTTATTAAAACCCTTTTAGGTAAAGATTGGTTCCCAACCTTTTCCTCTCTCTCTACCTGACAACTTAGGTTGTCATGTTCTGGGGCCCAGTCTAGGTTGAATAATCAAAAGGATCAATGTGAAGAAGGCTGCAGGTGAATTGGTAGAAAATACAAAGTGCTTGAAGGTGGCTATTGTCACTCATTTTTGCATGCACAGAGTAGTTCTGCAGTTTTCTATATGCCATAGAGAGCCTCTCTTCCTGACTTATACTTCTGGATATCTAACTCTTACCACTTCCCAGATTTTACCAATTGGCATTGTTTCAGCAAGCCAAAGAAGTATAGGCACAAGGCATGGACATCTGGAGAATGAATGCTGCTGCCCTGGAAGGAAACTTTCATGTGTAGATCCTGGTCTCCAAACCCCAATCAGTAAAAAAAAAATTGAGCACTCACTCCCCACAGATGTATATACATCACTGATGTATAAACCATATACTACATGCCACTGTGCTGTCACAAAATATGAAAAATGAATATGGAAAAGGAGAGATTGTTAAAGATATATAATTATAGAGCAGATGTTGTTTCTTTTGTTTTGGTAACTAAATATTTTTATTTGACATCACATTTCAATCTCATATATTTGTGTAATAATTAAAAATGACCCCTCATGATGAACTTTTCACAACTGCATGCTAGTTCAACTGATCCCCCTTTCATTCTCCACTTAAAATCCAACTCTTTTTTTTTTTAAAAGATTTTATTTATTTATATGACAGAGAGAGACACAGCGAGAGAGGGAACACAAGCAAGGGGAGTGGGAGAGGGAGAAGCAGGCTTCCTGCGGAGCAGGGAGCCTGATGCGGGGCTCGATCCCAGGACCCTGGGATCACGACCTGAGCCGAAGGGAGATGCCCAATGACTGAGCCACCCAGGCACCCCTAAAATCCAACTCTTGCTTTGTTGTAACACCACAAAGGAAAGAACTGCTGGTCCTTGAGAGCAAAATGGGGATGTGTGTACATAAAACCTAGTGGGTGGGTTCTCCTTACATCATGGTTTGTATGGCAATGTTTGTTTTGGTAAATAGGATAGAAAAGGGTAAGAACAGAAAAGAGGGCCTCATTATAAAAGAAACACAAATGCATTTCAGTGCCCCAGGTAGTTTGAACTGCTGAGCCAGTAACCCAGTGCATTCTCTCTGCCTGGTTACTGACAGGTGTCAGGGTCTAGAATCTGAGGGTGGAAAGGAAGCTCAGGCACCACCCAGCCAGCCCCCTCTAGTTTCTGGCTAATGACAAGGTTCAGGGAACTTGGGTGAATGGCTGGACAGGGGCAGGAACTCAGGCTCTCCTTAGTACTTGGTGTCAAACTCATTTCCTGGTCCTCTGCATAAACTTGGGGGTCTGTGAACCGATGCTTTTTCAGTCTGACTAATGTCAGAAACAATTCAGTTTTCATGTGTAAGTTTCCTCTGCACAACATTTGTAGTCTTGGTTGTAATTCTGATGAGGGCAGTTTCCATCTGTCACTCCAAGTGAGTGCACTAGGCTTCAGTGTCAGTAGAGCTCTTTTCATGCTGTTTCTCTCTTCATCTATAGCTTACATAACAGCCTGTTTTCAAATTTAATAATTAGGTCAATGATTCTTGATTTATTTTTAAAAGATAAAACTAAAGACAGTAATAAGGCCAAGGAGAAATGGTGCAGTTCTAACATCCCAATCTGAAAGGATTTTTTTCTATATTACACAGAGGAATCTAGCATTAATAGATACTCAGAAGTAGCATTTAAGGATGAAGAGAAGAAGGTTTATGTGGTGGACACCAAGGACCCTCAACAGAGAACTTTCTCAGCTTAAATTTTTTCTCATTTTTTAAATTGTGGTAAAACACATAAAACATCAAATTTACTCTTAAACATGTTTAAGTGTATAATTCAATGGTACTAAGTATATTAATATTGTTGTACAACCATCACCACCATCTATCTCCATAACTCTTATCTTGCAAACTGAAACTCAATATCCATTAAACAATAACTTGTCATTCTCCACTCCCCTCAGCCCCTGAAACCACCATTCTGCTTTCTGTTGCTATGATTTTGACTATTCTAGGTACCTCATACAAGTGGAATTATACAGTACTTGTCTTTTTCTGACTGGCTTAATGTCCTTAAGATTGATCCACATTGTAGCAGGTGTCAGAATTTTCTTCATTTTTAAGGCTGAATAACATTCCATTGTATGAACAGATCACATGTTGTTTATCCATTCATCCATAAACAGACACTTGGGTTGCTTCCATGTTTTAGCTATTGAGAATAATGCTGCTATGAACATGGGTATACAAATATCTCTTCAAGATCCTGCTTTCAATTATTTTGAGTATATATCCAGAAATGGAATTGATGGATTATATGGTAATTTTCAAAAAGTTTTTAAGAGTCACCATCCTGTTTTTCACAGTGGCTACACCATTTTATATTCCAACCAACAGTGCAGAAGTGTTCCAATTCCTCTACATCTCACCAACACTTATTTTCTGTTTTTTGTTTGTTTGTTTGTTTGTATAATAGCCATCCTAATGGGTGAGAGATTGTATCTCTTTGTAGTTTTGATTTGTATTTCCCTAGGTGAGTTTGAGCATCTTTTCATGTGCTTATTGGCCATTTGTGTACTTTCTTTGGAGAAATGCCTATTCAAGTGTGTTTTGTCCATTTTTGAATTAGGTTGTTTGCTTTCTTATTGAGTTTTTCTTTTTAAGTTTTTTTTTAAAGTGATCTCTACACCCAACATGGGGCTTGAACTCATAACCCTGAGACCAAGAGTCGCATGCTCCTCCAACTGAGCCAGCCAGGCACCCCTTTCTTGTTGAGTTTTAAGGAGTTCTCCATATACAGGCTTCCCCTGCTATCCAAAAGTAGAATATGCCTATGAAACCTTTTGTAAGCTGAAATGGCATAAAACAAAGAAGCAACTATCATTTTGTAAAAGGCACAATCCTCTTCAGATTTTTTTAGTTAGTGAAAACAGGTACTAAAGTAGGTCTTTTGTAAAAGCAGTGTTGTAAAGCAAACTTACAGATAGTGGGGGAAACGTGTACTTTGGATATTAATCTCTTAGTATTTTAAAAAAGATTTTATTTATTTATTATATTAGAGAGAGAGAGACAGACAGAGAGCGTGAGTGGGGGAAGGCGTAGAGGAAGAGAATCTTCAAGCACACTCCCTGCTGAGCATGAAGACCGATGTGAGGCTTGATCTAATGACCCTGGGATTTTGACCTGAGCCGAAGGCAGACGCCCAACAACTGAGCCACCCAGGTGTCCCTTTATTGGTGCTTATTGAGGCTAAGTATCTGAATAGTTTCCTTGAGCAATTGTGACATATTAGGACATTCACAGCAGCAGGAGCAACCTACAGCATTTCTTTTTTATTTTTCTTTAACATAATTGATTAGTTTTGGATCACAAAATACAGGGAAAGCACAAGGGCAGTGCCTGAGACCCCTTGGCTGTACTTCCCAGGGAAGTTCCAGATGAACTACCTCTGTACAACACCAGGCTTGGCCCTCAGCATCCTCACACCCTAACAGCTGCAGAGTTTAAACACACCCCATTCACAACACAGGGCTCCCCTCCAAACATTCTCCAGATCTCTTGCCAACAGTGAAATAGTTGTTCCAACTATCAATTTCTTAGAACTCTTAGAAATGAGCAGGTCACAGGCAATTATGCCTCAAAGCTCTTAAGAGTTTTTTTTTTAACCTTTTAAGAAGGCCTTTCTTAATTAACAGCAGTGACTAAAGCCCTTTCTGTGTTCCCAGCATTCTAAGCCCCAGGCGGCGATGGAGGAAGGGCAGGCCAGGCCAAGCATGAGGAATAAACAATTTTATTGCGCTCAGACCAGGAGTCCATGCGTCTTGAGGACCTCTGTGTATTTATCAATTTTCTTCTCCACCATTCTTTTTGGCCTGTTTCTGTAGCCTCATGAGCTGCTGCTTCTTCCGGTAATGGATCTTGGCCTTCTCCTTTCTCTTCTCCTCCAGGGTGGCTGTTATGGCCTGGTACTTCCAGCCAACCTCGTGAGCCAGGCACCCGAGGTAAGCAAACTTCCGTGTAGGCTTCAGGCGCACCACCTTGAGGGCAGCAGGAACCACCATCTGCTTTTTCTTGTTGTAGGGTGGCGGGATCCCATCAAACACCTTGAGGTGGTCCAGGGCAGCCTGGCCTTGCTTGGTCTTGTGTCGCAGCATGCCTCGCACTGTCTGCCAAAAGATGCGGCTGGGTCCTTGGAAGTGGTAGGGGCCACGGAATGGGTTGGTGTTCATGCGCTTGTGGAGGAAGACCAGGTACTTCAACTGGTTTCTGTAGAAATTGCCAAAAATGTTGATGCCTTCACAGCACACAACTACAACCTTCTGGCCCAGAAGCACTTGTTTGGCCACGATGGCCGCCAGGCGGCCCAGGAGATGGCCTCAGCCATCGAGCACCAGGACCTGCCCCTCCACCATCTTCAGCAGCCGCCTGGGCTACAGCATTTCACTCCATTCCAGGGTTCCCAGGGCACCCAAGAAAGCACGTCATGGGAGCAGCTCTGCCAACCCTATGCCATGACAAATGACTTTCTGTACTGACTGAGGGCCAGGGGCTGGCGTACTGATAAGGAAGTGCTCCCAGTAAAAGGACTTGATTTACAGAGGAAGGAATGAGGATCTGCATGGACTAGTGGGCACAAGGAGGCTGTATGAGCAGGTTGTCAGAGACCCATCTCATTCATTCCTGCTATACTGGTACCTCTACTTCAGATTACATCTATGGTCATGTAGGGGATCCCTGATGACCAGCTGCTAGTGGCGGAAGAAGCCTGAGCTTTATTTACAGATGGGTCAGCTTGATATGCAGGTGCAAGTCAATGCTATTGGTTGTGAACTTTGTGTAGAAAGAGAAATGGCCCAAGGTTCAAATATATACGGATGAATGGATATCAGCAAATGGTTTGGCTGTCTAGCTGGGGGCCTAGAATTAATAGGATTGGGATATCAGGGACAAGGATATCTGGGGCAAAGACATATTAGTGAGTGGGCACAAAATAGAAAAATCTCCATATCATATGTTAATGCCACCAGGGTGCATCTAATGACTGGAAATTAACATCAGCCAACCTCTGCATGGGCCACCCCAGTGCTGGCAAAATGTGAGATAAGTGGCTATGGTGGCAGGAAGAGAATTTATGCAGCCCCAAAAGCATGGGTTCCTGCTAAGGCTAATATACCTAGTATTGTCCCTGAAAGTCCAACCTGCCAGAAGCAGAAACCAATCCTGAATGCACAATACTGCCGTCCACCGTAGAGACCAGCCAGCTGGTCAGTGGCAAGTTGACTGCATTGGACCCCTTCCCATTGTAGAAAGGATAACAGTTCATTGTGATTGAGACACATATTTAGTCTTTCCTGCCTGCAAGGCCTTGGCAAGCCCCACTGAAGGCTTACAGAGGGTTTGATGCACTAATGTGGGATTCCATATAACATCATGTCTGACCAGGGGACCCACTATACAATAAAGGAGGTGCTGGAGTGGGCCCATGACCATGGCATCCATTGGCTTTATCACATGCCACCCCATCCAGAAGCTGCCAGACAGAGTCCAGTGAAATAACTTCTTAAAGCACAACTGAAGCTCCAACTTGAAGCCGGGGCCCTGTGAGAGCTCCAAGGTGCTGTATATGCACTGATGCAAAGATGGTGGCAGCAAAAGAAGCTCAACTTACCATCACCCCACTGTGACCTTTCTGGGGAGTCTGTGCCAACCCTCCCTACAGCTGTGAGCTCCTAGTGTACAAGATTCCCACAGTGAAAATGCAAAAGTCTCACTGAATTAGAAACTAGGGGGCCACTTGGGGCTACTCATACCAAAGGGGCATGGGCCAGAAAAGGAGCCCCAAGGGCATGATTACAAGGTGGGGGGGGGTCGGGGTGCTGTCACACGCAGGGCGGGCACAAATGTGCACCAGCCAAGGGCAGCCAACCACCTGAGAGGCATGGAGCAGGCCACTGGGAGCTGAAGAAGCTGCCCCCCTCCCCATACAAGCGAGGACATGGCAGGTGAGTGGGTGGAGGTCGTGGTGAAGACAGAAATGGGATGGTTCTGGGAGCCATGGCCTGGCCGCGCTCACACCCGCACCACAGGCACCAGAAACCACCCCTCCCTTTCCGAAAGCAGCCCTTCCCCCCATAGGTCCGTCGCAGGGCAGGCCACGCCCCCTTCCCAGGGCAGGTCACAATACTACCTGGTGCCCATACCACCATGTGCACCCCTCTGTTCAGTCCATCTGTCCCACTTCCTGGCCACTTTGAGAATTATGCCCTTCTACACTCATCAACTCGTCCCTTTTTCCATTTTGTTTCCTTGGTTCTGCAGAGTCTACTCCACCCAGTTTCTCCAAAGCTTCCATCAGTTTGTTACAAAACTGAGACCCATGTCAAGAGACAGGTATTTTGACATTCGCTAGCACAGTGCTTCCACTTTAATATTTTTTACTAAAATGAAAATATAAGACACACAAAACGTTTACTAGAGCAAGAGCTTGGAATAGCCTAGAGGGAACAGGATCAAGAGCACACAGAAACACTTTTTTCTCCCTCTAAGGAAAGAGGCAAAAATCAGAGGCAAAAGAAATAAGGTTGTGGGACAGAGAAACAGAAGGCCTAGGCTCTAGTTTAGTGGGACATGGTCCACAATAGGACTCCCTATTCAAAGGGACATTCCTAAGAGCATCAGCACCTTCCAGATATGTGATTCAGTTCTGAGATGAACGTATTTAGGACCTTTTCTATTAGAGTGAATAGTTTCCACTGGTGCAGAAACATGTGATGTATGTGCCTGTGTCAGTTTCAGGGTAATCTGCACAATAAGTGACAAAATGTTCCAGGGTTCATGGGTTTTACTCCTTCCTAACTTCTGTGGGATTTTTGTTTGTGCATTTCCCTTGGGATTTGATATATAAATCTTGCCAAATATATTTGGCAACAATGTCCTTCACATGAACTGTTCTTTCACATTTTATCTAAAAAGAATCGGAAAACCTATTATATTCCCTGACCTTTGCTTAGAAGAAGTTGAGCAGCTGCAGGAACAGATAATATAAAACTGAATTTCCCCAGATGTTTATTTCAAAATTTGGCAGAGGTTGTCAGGATGTGTCCAGAGTCAGCTTATCCCGTTAATCAGTATCAAAATAATCTAGGCTATAAAATGGTATCATCAAAAAAAAATTCTATCAACTTTTTCCTGGTAAAAATACATGTGACTGCTTGCACAACAACAGAAAGCTGGATAACAAATACATCATTTTCTCCATTCAATTCAATTTTACAGTTATTCACTATACTACAGGCTGCATGCTAGAGGGAAGCTACAATACAAAATATAATGTACTAAGTACAATTATTTTAATAATTTTTAACAAGACCTACATTAATGGATAAGTGGCTAATTGTCCAGTTAGAGATCAGACTACTGACCATCTGGACCTCTGCTTTAGGGTCATTAACACTGCACAACTGCAGGCTATATAGACTGTAGAAGGAACTTGAATCCATTCCTCATACCACACACAAAAATTAATTCAGCATATCAAAGACCTAAATATAAGAGCTAATATTGTAAAACTCTTGGGAGCAAATATAGCTATAATTCTGGGTGACCCTGGATTTGGCAATAGTTTCTTAGATAAGACATCAAAAGCACAAGCAACCAAAGGAAAAAAATAGATTAAACTGGACTTCATCAAAATGAAAAACTTTGTGCTAGGACAGAATATTTAAAATGAGTACATCTGAAAATGTATCCAGAATATATACAGAATTCTCAAAACTCAAAAGTAACAAGACAAACAACCCAATTTTAAAATGGGCCAAAGCTCTGAACAGACATTTCATCAAAGGAAATATAGGAACAGCCAATTACACATGCAAAGATGCTCAGAATCTTTAGTTATCAGAGAAATGCAAATTAAACATACAGTGAGATACCACCACAGAGTCATTAAAATGACTAAACTTAAATACTGGCTGAACTTAAATACTGGCAACATCAAGTATTGCCCAGGATGTGTTGCAACTGGCACTCTCATGTGTTGCTGGTGGGAGTATAAATGGTACAACCATTCTAGAAATCTGTTGGCAGTTCTTATGGTTAAACATGCATTTCCCATATGATCCAGCAATTTCATTCCTAGATATTTAACTAAGATAAATAAAAACAGATGTCCACACAAAAGCTTGTACAGGAATGCTCACAGAAGTTTTCTTTATATTAGCCCCCAAACTGGAAACAATCCAAAGGTCCATAGGGCAGTGAATAGATATACAAATTGTGATATAGTCCCATAATGGAGCAGTAATCAGCAATACAAATAATAAAATTACTTCATGCAACAATCTGGATGAATTTCCAAATCATGATGGTAAAGATAGAAAGCCAGACACTGAAGAGTGCATACTGTATGATTCTAATGATGTAAAAGTCTTAAACAGTCAAAAATGAATCCAGAAAGCAGCTTGTTGCCAGGGGCCAGGTCAGGGTAATGAGACTCACCGGAAAGTTGCAGAAGGATTGATGTAAATGTTCTACATGTTGATTAAGGTGGCGGTGATGTAACTTGTATGCATTTGCCAAAACTTATCAAATTGCATATTAAAAATCTGTGTGTTTCATTTTATGTAAATTATACCTGTGGTAGGCAAGATTTTGCTTCTTTTCACCTTTCCCCTTTGGTGTTATGCCTATGAATATGTTATGTTACATAGTTAAAGAAACTGTGGATGGAATTAGCTGTAGCTAATCAGCTGGTCTTGAGAGAGAGAGATGATCCTGAAATATCTGGGTGGACCCAAAGTAATCATAAAGGTCTTAAAAGTGGAACAGGAAGGCAGAAAAGGTCAGAGAGATGTGGTGGAAGTTGAAGTCAGAACTATTTAAAGCATTCGAGAGACTCAATACACTCTTCCTACTTTGAAGATGAAGGGCCCTACATGGAACTTCAGAGAAGGAACTGAATTCCAGTAATGATGGCAGCCCTGTCAACAACTTGATTTTGGTCTTGTGTGACCCTGACTAGGGTGCCCAGTCGAGCCCACCTGGCTTCTGAACCACTAAAATTATAATAATAAATTGGTGTTGTTGCAAGCTGTAAAGTTGGAGATAATTTGTTACACAGCAAGAAGAAACTATTATGATACTCAAAGTTGATCCAATTATAAAGAAATAACTTGACAAGCAAATAAAAATGCAATTAAAGTTCATGCTCCTAAATGAAGCTGGTTCTTTGAAAAAATTAATGAAATTGATAAACCTCTAGCCACACTTATTAAAAAGAAAAGAGAAAGGACCCAAATAAATAAAATCACAAATGAGAGAGGAGAGATCACAACCAACACCACAGAAATACAAACAACTGTAAGAGAATATTATTGAAAACTGTATGACAATAAATCGAAAACCTAGAAGAAATAGATAAATTCCTAGAAACACATAAACTACCAAAACTGAAACAGGAAGAAATAGAAAATTGAACAGATTCATAACCAGCAAAGAAATTGAATCAATAATAAAAAATCTCCCAACAAACAAAAGTCCAGGACCAGATGGCTTCCCAGGGGAATTCTACCAAACATTTAAAGAGAGTTAATACCTATTTTTCTCAAACTATTCCAAAAAACAGAAAATGAAGGAAAACTTGCAAATTCATTCTATTACCCTGATCCCAAACCAGACAGACTCCACTAAAAAACAGAACAGGCTAATATCCTTGATGAACATGGATGCAAAAATTCTCAATAAAATACTAGCAAACCAAATCCAACAGTACATTAAAATAATCATTCACCACGATTGAGTGGGATTTATTCCTGGGTTGCAAGGGTGGTTCAATATTCGCAAATCAATCAATGTGATACACTACATTAATAAAAGAAAGGATAAGAACCATATGATCCTCTCAATAGATGCAGAAAAAGCATTTGACAAAGTACAGCATCCATTCATGATAAAAACCCTCAACAAAGTAGGTTTAGAGGGAACCAAGCACAACATAATAAAAGCCATATATGAAAAACCCACAGCTACTATTATCCTTAATGGGAAAAAACAGAGCTTTCCCGCTATGGTCAGGAAGACGACAGGGATGTCCACTCTCACCACTGTTGTTCAACATAATACTGGAAATCCTAGACACAGCAATTCGACAACACAAAGAAATAAAAGGCATCCAAATTGGCAAGGAAGAAGTCAAACTTTCACTATTTGCAGATGACATGATACTCCATGTGGAAAACCTGAAAGACTCCACCAAAAAACTGCTAGAACTGATACACAAATTCAGTAAAGTCACAGGATACACAACATACAGAAATCTGTTGCATTTCTATACACCAATAATGAAGCAGCAGAAAGATAAATTAAGGAATCAATCCCATTTACAACTGCACCAAAAATAATAAGATCCCTAGGAATAAACCTAACCAAAGAGGTGAAAGACCTGTATTCTGAAAACTGTAAAACACTGATGAGAGAAATTGAAGATGAAACAAAGAGATGTAAAAAAAAAAAAAAATTCCATGCTCATGGATTGGAAGAACAAATATTGTTAAAGTGTCTATAGCACAGAGGACATTAGAGGAAGGAAGGGAAAACCAAAGAGGGGAAATCAGAGGGGAAGACGAACCATGAGCAACTCTGGACTCCAGGAAACAATCTGAGGGTTTTAGAGGGGAGGATGGGGGGATGGGGGAGCCGGGTGATGGGTATTAAGGAGGGCACGTGTTTGTAATGAGCACTGGGTGTTATACGCAAACAATGAATCACGGAACACTACATCAAAAACTAATTATGTACTGTATGGTGACTAGCGTAACATAATAAAAAAATAAAGTAACACTATACCACTTCAAAAAAAATGTCTATAGTACCCAAAGCAATCTACAGATTTAATGCAATCCTTATGAAAATACCAACAGCATTTTTCACAGAGCTAGAACAAACAATCCTAAAATTTGTATGGAGCCACAAAAGACCCCGAATAGTCAAAGCAACCTTGAAAAAGAAAAGGTTAAAAAGGTTAGTATCCACTAGATAGAACTTATAAAACTCAACACCCAAAAATGAATCATTCAATTAAAAAATGGACAGAATACCTGAATAGACATTTCTCCAAAGAAGGCATCCAGATGGCCAACAGACACATGAAAAGATGCTCAACATCACGGATCATCAGGGAAATGCAAATCAAAACTACACTGAGATATCCCCTCACACCTGTCAGAATGGTTAAAATCAACAACACAAGAAACTGGTGTTGGTGAGGATATGGGAAAAGGGTAAACTGTTGGTGGGAATGCAAACTGGTGCAGCCACTGTGGCAAACAGTATGGAGGTTCCTCAAAAGTTAAAAATAGAACTACCCTATGACCCAGCAATTGCACTACCAGGTATGTACCCAAATACAAAAATACTAATTCAAAGGGATACATGCACCCTTATGTTTATAGCAGCATTATCTACAGTAGCCAAATTATGGAAACAGCCCAAAGTGTCATTGACTGATAAAGATGTGGTGTGTGTGTGTGTGTGTGTATATATATATAAAACAGAGCCATCAAAAAGAATGAGATCTTGCCATTTGCAGTGACATGGATGGAGCTAGAGAATATAATACTAAGTGAAGTCAGTCAGTCAGAGAAAGACAAATACCCATATGATTTCACTTATATGTGGGATTTAAGAAATTAAACAAGCAAAGGAGAGAAAAAAGAAGAGAGACAAACCACGAAACAGAATCTTAACTACATAGAACAAACTGATGGTTACCAGAGGAGAGGAGTGTGGGGGGATGTATTAAATAGGTGATGGGGATTAAGGAGGGCACTTATGGTGATGAGCATCGGGTATTGAATAGAAGTGTTGAATCACTATACTGTACACCTGAAACTAACATCACACTGTATGTTAACGAACTGGAATTTAAAGAGAAACTTTAGAAAAAGAAAAAGAAAAAAATCATGATCCTAAATGAAATCCAAGAGGATATTACAAACTACTGTAAATAATGAAAAGAAAACTTCATATCATAACCTGTGTGATACGCAAACATTGTTCTCAGAGAAAAACGTATAGCTTTAAATGCCTTCACTATTAAAAACAGAGGACAAAGGAAAAATAGCACCACTTTTCCTTTTTTTATAACATCACTTTTCCTAAGGTATTAGAAAAAATACAGCACAATAAGCCGAAAAAAAATAAGAGATCGTTGAAAAAGATAAAATCTAAAAATAAATATTAAAAAATAACTGGGGTGGGTGGTGCCTGGGTGGCGCAGTTGGTTGAGCATCCGACTCTTGGTTTCAGCTTGGGTCATGAGATCAAATCCCATGTCGGGCTCTGCGCTCAGCAGGAAACCTGCTGCAGATTCTCTCTCCCTCTCCTTCTGCTCTCAAATAAATAAATAAATCTTTAAAACAATAACTGGGAAAAACAAAGAAACTTGGAAGCTCATTGTTTGAAAAGAACATCACCAACAACAAAATAGACAAATCCCTTACAAACCTGTTTGTGGATAAAAGATAAATAGCAAAGATATAGTAATTTAAGAAAAAGAAAGGGCGGGGCGCCTGGGTGGCTCAGTCGTTAAGCGTCTGCCTTCAGCTCAGGTCATGATCCCAGGGTCCTGGGATGGAGCCCCGCATCGGGCTCCCTGCTCGGCAGGAAGCCTGCTTCTCCCCCTTCCACTCCCCCTGCTTGTGTTCCTGCTCTCGCTATCTCTCTCTCTGTGTCAAATAAATAAATAAAATCTTAAAAAAAAAAAAAAGAAAGGGCATATAATTTAGATAATGTGGCAACAGAATTGAAAAAATAAAGTGATTACCTGTACAAATATAAAATTAAAGCTGACTTCAAAAAAAGTTGAAACTTGATTTGACTAATTTTCATAGAAGAGCCAGAAGAGATGATTAAAAATATTGCAAATGTCACCTGGAGCAAATAGACTCATAAATGAGTCTTACCTTTTATTTATTTTTTAAAGATTTTATTTATTTATTTGAGAGAGAGAGAGCACGAGCAGGGGGATGAGGAGCAGAGGGAGAGGGAGAAGCAGGCTCCCTGCCGAGCAGGGAGCCCAACGTGGGGCTCGATCCCAGGACCGCGGGATCATGACCTGAGCCGAAGGCAGTTGTTCAACCGACTGAGCCACCCAGGCTCCCCTTATCTAATTATTAAACAATAGATAATTCTAATGTTATTTGAGCTATAAAAGAAAAAGATGGAGCACTCATCAATTCATTTGATAAAACCAGCAAAATTTTAATACCAAAATCTAGTAATAGTCAAAAATAAAGCTATAGATCAATCTCACATAATAAAGGCACACAGTGTTTACCTCTATAGTCCTCTGCTCTACCAGCTGAGCTGTCAAAGGGTGGTATTGTTCAAAGAAATATTCATTGTTCAAAGAAATATTAGCAATAATCAAATTATAGGAATATTAGATTGTACTCCAAGAATGTAAGCTTATTCAATATCAGGAAATCTATAAACATAAACATAATCCATTTGTCAATCAACATATTAAAAAATAAAACTTAGATGATATGAGATGTTGAAGTCATTTCTAATAAAAATTTTTATGGCAGGGCGCCTGGGTGGCTCAGTCAGTTAAGTGGCTAACTCTTGATTTCTGCTCAGGTCATGATCTCAGGGTCATGGGATCGAGCCCCATGAGCCCCATGCTGGGCTCCATGCTCAGCAGGGAGTCTGTTTCAGGATTCTCTCTCTCCCTCTGCCCCTCCTCTGGCTCATGCTCGCTCACTCTATCTCTCTAAAATAAATAAATCTTTAAAAAAAATTTATGGCAAATTGGAATAGAAGTAACAAAGACTATTTATGAAAAACAAACAGCAAATATTATTCTGAATAACAAAATATTAAGACTATTTCAAGTAAAATCATGGAGTAGACAGGAATGCTTGCTTTCATCACTAATATTTAACATTTTCTTGTATTTTCTAATAAATTCAATAAGATAAAAAAGAATAGGTTATAAACATTGGAAAAGAGCTATAATCTGTCTCATTTTGCTCATTTTAGGTAAGATTCAATACTCATAGAGACTCTAGTGTAAAATTACTAGAATTAATAACAGAATTCTGTAAGGTAGCTAGATTCAACATGAATATAAACAAACAGATAGTTTTCTTTATTCTGGTACTAAACATCAAGAAATAGAAATAAGAGAAAACATTTTATTAACAATGGCAACACATTTATAAAATGCATAGAGATAAATATAATAAATTGCTTACATTATATTAATAAAAGTTTCATAAAATTCCAATTAAAATCACAACAGGACTTGGCTCTTTTTATTTTTTTTTTTATTTTTTTTTTTTTAAAGATTTTATTTATTTATTTGAGAGAGAGAGAATGAGAGAGAGAGCATGAGAGGGGGGAGGGTCAGAGGGAGAAGCAGACTCCCCGCCGAGCAGGGAGCCCGATGCGGGACTCGATCCCGGGACTCCAGGATCATGACCTGAGCCGAAGGCAGTCGCTTAACCAACTGAGCCACCCAGGCGCCCAGGACTTGGCTCTTTTTAATTGGAAGAAAATTTAAAATTTTTATATGGAAGAATAAAATGCCTAAGAAATGCTAAGAAAGGTAGGGGTGCCTGGGTGGCTCAGTCAGTTAAGTATCTGCCTTCAGCTCAGGTCATGATCCCAGGGTCCTGGGATTAAGCCCCACACTGGGCACCCTGCTCAGCAGGGAGTCTGCTTCTCCCCCTCCCTCGGCCTTCCCCCCTTCCCTGGCTTCTGCGCACATGCTCTCTCTCTCTAATGAACAAATAAAAATCTTAAAAAAAAAAATAAATGCTAAGAAAGGTTAAAAAAAAAAAAAAAGAGCAGCGAGGACTGATTTCACTTACCAGATATCAGAAGATATAATGGACCCATTGTAATCCAATCAGTATGGTATTGGCATAGCAAGACAAAAGTAAAGTAGTTCAATGAAGAAGGATAATGTGTCCAGAAATACATAACAGTATGTATGAAAATTTTATATGATGAATGGGTTTATTCAAATCAGTAGTAAAAGGCTATTGATCTAGATGGAAATAAAACTGCACAGATCCCACTTCTATACCATATATAAAAATAATTATCAGATGAATTGATGACAAATGTAAAAAACAAAACAATAAAAATCTTGCAAGAAAATTTGGGAAATACACATACAACCTTGATACGCAGAAAACATTTTTTTTTTTTAAGATTTTATTTATTTGACAGAGAGAGACACAGCAAGAGAGGGAACACAAGCAGGGGGAGTGGGAGAGGGAGAAGCAGGCTTCCCACGGAGCAGGGAGCCTGAGGTGGGGCTCGATCCCAGGACCCTGGGAACATGACCTGAGCCGAAGGCAGACGCTTAACAACTAAGCCACCCAGGTGCCCCAGGCAGAAAACATTTTTAACCAACACTGGCCACTCTGAAGATATGAAAGAAAAGATAGATATATTTGAGTATAAATTTTTTTTTAAGTTTTAGTAAAAGTTATGAACAAGTCAGTAGACAATAGGTCTTGGGGGGAAATTGCACTATACACTAGTATGTTAATGCAGTATAACAAATAGTTAACATTTGTGATAATAAAAGGGTTTTTGTAATTAAAAAAGTAAAAGAGCCCAAAGAAAAATGGGCAAAACATATGAAAAGTCAAATCTCAAAATATAAATGCAATAGCCAACAGGCATTTGAAAAGATGTTCAACGTAAGAAATAAAAGGAATGCAATTAACGATCCAGCATCACTCTATACCTAACTAAATTGGCAAAAATTAGAACAAGATAAAACTTATTGATATGAGAACAGGGAGAAGGGCACTCGCATATGTTGATAGTAGAAATGTTTGAAGAGTTCTGGCCTTTCTGGAAATTATTCCCTTCATTCCAGTAATATCCCTCTTGAGAATCTGTCCCATAGGAATAAAAGCACCAGTATGTAATGAATGACCAAAAAGTGGAAATAATACAGAATCTTATGTAGTCATTAAAATGAATGAACTGGGGCACCTGGCTCAGTGGTTCAGTTGGTTAAGTGTCCAACTCTTGATTTAGGCTCAGGTCATGATCTCAGGGTGGGCGCTAGGCGTGGAGCCTGCTTGAGATCCTCTCTCTCTCCCTCTGCCCTCCCCTCCAGTCCCTCTCTAAAATAAAAAAATGAAATGAAGCTATGCTAACTGACTTAGAATTCTACTAGGTGCTAACGGGAGAGAAACGTGTGTGTAATATCCCATTTTTGTAAAACAAGAATGACCGAGAAAACCTTTATTTGCATATATATATATGTGTGTGTGCATGAGTATATATTATCATACTAGGGTTATTTGTTTGGGAATAGGCAAGAAGGGGGCTAATGTAGAAGGAAGATGGGGAGTCAAACAGAACAAAAAAAGACTGTAGCGTATGACATGATCACATTTAATATTTACATTGCCATTATATATGTACTGGGGTTAAATCTTTATAATACACATTTAAAGAAAACAAAACAAAATTAAATTATTTCAGCATTCAATTCAATAAGCAAAACTAGATCAGCAAAATGAACCAAAGGAAATCAGGAAGAAGGAATGAATTAATGAAAGTAAAAGCAGAAATTGATAGAAACAAAAGATGGTTCCTGACAAGATCAACAAAATTGAGAAACTTCCTAGAAACATTATTTTTAAGAGAGTGAAAGAGGACTTACATAATATAAGAATGAAAAAGGAAATATAATTACAGACACAGAACAGTTGAACATCACAAGACTAGTATGTGACTTGAGAGCAATACATTCTCAAATTCAGAAAAATCTAGACTGCTTTCTAGAAAAATATATATAACCAAATTTGACTGAAGAAGAGGCAGAAAAATCCAAATAAATTGATGATCATAGATAATATTGAAAAAATCATTTAATACTAGTCTCCCAAAATGTACTGGAACCCAAAAAAGATGAAAAGCTTCTGAACTCATGGCTAATACCATTCTTTTTTTTTTTTCCTTAAAGATTTTATTTATTTATTTGAAGAGAGAGACACAGCAAGAGAGGGAACACAAGCAGGGGGAGTGGCAGAGGGAGAAGCAGGCCTCCCGCCGAGCGGGGAGCCCGATGCGGGGCTCGATCCCAGGACCCTGGGATCATGACCTGAGCCGATGCGGGGCTCGATCCCAGGACCCTGGGATCATGACCTGAGCCGAAGGCAGACGCTTAACGACTCAGCCACCCAGGCGGCCCTGGCTAATACCATTCTTAAACCAAAACTGGGCAAAGGTATCAAAACCATACCACACCCACACAGGAGAACTACAGACTAAAGTTGTGTGTAATACTGATGGGATCTCATTGTTCTGTTTCTCTGTATGGAAGCTTGGAGGTAGGCTGAGGGAAGTTTTGTTTTCTCTCAGGCTCCTTGCCTCTTCGTTCTCCCTCTACTGTCTAGTTTCCAAAGTGGCAGCATGTGACAAAGAGAAGCAATGGACAAAACATAACAACATATCCACAAATAGTTCACATCTGTGAAAAGGACTGGCAATAAGCACCCATACCTTACCTCAATAGTGCTTTTTCAGTGCTTAACTACCATCACAACCATCCTAACCTGACATCTGCACCTTCCTCCAAACAGTCACATCCTCACAATCCTGACCGGACCCTATAGAACGTGCCTTTACCTTGTGTCCACGTGCAGCTCACTGAGCAGTTCACTTTGCATATAGTCCCAGGACAGTTCCACTGCACCCAGGTAGTATCTTCTGGTGGCACTAAAGCTGAATGGCAAAAGGCACAGAAAGAAGCAGGTAGAGAGTTCTGTTTGCATGGCTCGTATTGCTAGAAAATGTTCAACTGGAGAAACAAAAGATTAATTCTTCTCTAAAATATCTTCAGCTCCCAGGGAAAAAAAAGGTAAATTTTCTATGATTTAGTGAAAAGTCCCAAAATTTTTGCTGTGAATTTTAGGGAACTTTACCTGCTGGATGTTACAGCAGCATCAGCAGTAAGCAGTAACAGATAAGATTGCTTCCTTTTTAGCAGTGGAAAGCAGCCACAGGAAAAGAGAGGTGGAGCTAAATCTTAACCCATTCACTTTTGAGAGTACTAAGGGCACAAGAATGCTGCTTTCATCAGAACCTTTAAGGAAAAGAAGAGAGAGAGGGAGAGGTCAAGGTGAAGAGGAGCAGCAAAAGAAGCTCTGGAAGTTGTTGGAAATTCTGGAATCCACTTGCACAAACAAGAGTAACCAGTATTCTAATAGTCTCCTTGTTTCTACCCTTGCCCCTCACACAGCCACCGAGTGACTTTTTAAAACTATAAAGTAGATCGTGTCACTCCTTCACTCAGAACCCTCCACTGGCTTCTGACCTCAGAGTAAAATCCTAAGTCTTTACCATGGCCTAGAGCATCTCCCATGATCTGCATGTCCTTTTCCTTCAGACCTCTGTGGTCTCACGTCACTATGGCTACTGGCCTTCTTGCTCTTCCTTAAAAACCAAGCACACTCTTGCACTTAGACCTTAGCACTTGCTATCCCCTTTACTTGAAACATCTTTTCCCCAGATCGCCACACATTTCCACTTTCACATCTCCTTCAAGTCTTGACTCAAATCCTGCCTTCGCAATGAGCTTAAACATGAACCACCACATTTACGTTGTAAGCTCTCTACCCCCACTGGCAGTACTGATATCCCTCCTGGCTTCATTTTTCTATGTAGCACTCATAACCATTCAGCATCCATGTATTTTTTTATATTGCATTGTTGTTACCTGATGCTTCTTAACGTTGTTTGCGTTTGTCCCAGGTATAGGATAGATCTCCTTACATCAAAATGTAGCCCTGCTGAGCTCAAGCAGAGCCCCTACTCAGGTTAATGTTTATCAGGGGGAATGAGGGCCTCAAAGTATAGGAGATAATAAGAAGAAATTTGACCAGGGTTGCTATAAAAAATGTTATCACTAAGAGTCCAGTTCTGCAGAAGTATGAATGTGCCTGGGAGCAACTGGTGAGGTGTTGTCCAGCTTGGAAACAAGCAGGAAGAAGTCCCTTTCATAAACATTTGCTGAGACCTTCTCTCTGTCACCCACCAGGATGCAGAAATAATAGCTGGCATGTACTATATGTCAGGAATTGTTGTAAGTTACTTTAAGGCAGCTGCTATTCTTGTCTTCATTTTACAGGTGATGAAACTGAAGCACAGAGAGGTTAGGCAACTTGGCCAAGATCACACAGTTTGCCAAGTGGTAGCATTCCAACCCATGTAATCCGACTCCATACTCATGCTCCGAACTCCTATGCTATACTTCCATGCACTGGGTACACAGCATTGAAAAATACAAGCAACTGATGTAATTAATACTTATCACACATAAGTACCTCATAACAGTATGTTATAAGGTGAAATAAGTGCTGTGCACAAAAGGAAAGTAAGCAGGGGAAGGCAGGATATACCAGGCTGCAATTTTAAAGGAGGATGGTCATGGAAAATCTCACCGAGTAGGTTACGGTTCAGCAAAAGGAGTTTGGCTTCTCTACTGAGGACAATAGGGAGACATGGTAGGCTTCTGAGTAGAGGAGGGCTGTGATCAGAATTACCTTTTAGACCAATCTTTCTGGCCGAGGTGGAGAGAACAGACTTTAGGCGGATAAGGGTAGGAGCAGATCGACCTGTTAACTTCGGGCAAGAAATGATTGTGAGTTGGGCTAAGATGATAGCACTGGAGGGTGAGAAATGGCTGGATTCACTGTGAAGCGGTTATCTATGGGGCTTTGCTGATGAACTGGATTTGTAGCATTGAGAGAGGCGTTCAAAATTAAGACCAAAGTTTTTGGAATGGTGAACTTGCCATTAACTGGGATAGCGTGAGGGCGAGAGGAGTAGCTTAGGGGTGGGGTGGAGTGGGGAGACGTGCCCTGAAACATAGTTAAATGGCTCCAAAGGCATTCTTACTTATTGCAGTGGTTTTTTAAGTGTCCGACTTTCTCTACTGGAACAAAGTCGGGCACATAGCAAGCACTGATAAATATTTGCTCAACGTTTACATGAACTAACACCGCAAGCCAGCTTTATTTTTAAATAAAGTAATGGGTAAAAGAGTCCTTACTAGGGAACGGCATGGTGGCGGTCGCGTCTCAAGAAATCTTCTAGGTGAGAGCCTCCGTCAGAGCAGGCTCTCTGCGCACGCGCGTCTCGGCGCACCTGCTGGGCGGGGCCGCGGAGCCTTGTGACGCAGCTACGCGCGGGGGTGGGAAGGGACAGCTAGGCGCTCGGCCCGCCCTCTTCCGCTGCCGCCGTGGGAATGGAAACATCTGCCCCACGTGCCGGAAGCCAGCTTGCGGCGATGACGGCGCGCCACCCCGCGTCCTACCGCGCCCAAACCCTGCGGTTGTCATCGCGAGACAAACTCGCCGAAATGGCCGCATCCAGTAAAGGTAAGGACGGGCGCGCGCAGCGCCGGCGCCACGCGGAGCCGCCTGTCTCAGCTCCGGAAGGGGAAGGGCTCCGCGCCTGCGGGTCCCGGCAGAGTTCCCCCGGGAGTTCTGGCAGTGCGCGGGCGGGGAGGGCGTGCCAGTCTGGCCCCTGACCCAGCCGCTTCCCAGGGTCCGGCCAAGGTCAGGCGCCGGGCTGGGACTGAACTGCCCCGGGGTGTTGTCTCTGGTTGGGCTCAGTCGGCCTTCCGGCGCCGCCCCGAACAGCCTCAACCCGGAGACATTCTGTCCTGGTTCTCGGAAGCGCTCTGGCACTTTCAGACTAAGGCGACTTCTTTTGACCCTTTGCACGTTCATCTCAAACACCTGGCAAGCCTCTTCTGTGTGCAAAGGAGCCTTCTCTTGTGCTGTTGATGGTTTTGAAAGAGTAGTACACACATGGGATTGTACTTTGAAATAGTTTTTATATTCAGTCCGCGTAGTCAAAGAAGATGCCCTATAATAAAATACACAGAGGAGCATGACTTTAAATCATGCTTCTTTCCCTACTAATTACCTTGCTTCAGGTTATATTCAATTCAGGATTGGTTCACAAGATCCCATTGCTAAACACAGCCATCATCGAAAACTCAATTATATAAACCTAAAATTACTTAAATTATGTTAAAAACAAAGGCAGTGAAGATATTCAGAATTCATCACTTCTTAATTGTCTGCTATGGTATGCTGTTATCTATGCTCTTGACGTTATTTACATCTGTGCTGTCCGTGTGATGGAAATAACAGTGTGGTATGCTACTGTGCATCTTTTTCCAACCCTGCGTTCAGTGATGTCACGGTTCCATGCTGTCACACTCGCAGGGAGTGAATACATCGTGGAAATTGATGTACACTAGAGATCACCCCCAGCCGGTTGTTAATCATTGACCAGCACCCCACCGAGTTTAAGTGACTAAGGGGTTGGAATGCACAATGTAATTATTTTCTTGCAGAGTACACTGTCTTCATTCACTTAAAATATATAGGTTGATTAAATATTTGCTTCTAGGAAATGGTTGTGAGAAATTTTTAGGTTGGCATCATGAATTTCAATCTTTGTCATGGTGATGAACACATAACACTGTGATAATTGATTTCCTGGACCCATAAACAAGGCTAAATGACTTTTGTCTACATACTGGTTAACAGTGTTTGTTGAATAACTGAATGAAGTTGGATGAACTAAACGTCTCTGATTTGATCCCCCTTTTGACTGGAGCCTCCAATTGAGCTGAGGGGCTTGGTAAAATTACATTAGAACAAAACTCAGGGGCGCCTGGATGGCGCTGTGGGTTAAGCGTCAAACTCCTGATTTCAGCTCAGGTCAGTGATCTCAGGGTCGTGAAATCGAGCCCTGAAATCCGAGCCCTGAAATCCAGCCGGCAGAGCGTCCATCCCTGTGCTCAGCGGGGAGTCTGCCAGAGATTCTTTCCTGCTCCCTCTTCCTCTGCCCCTCGCCCGCCCCTCTCTAAAATAAATAAATCTTAAAAAAAAAAAACACAAACCTCAAAACTCATTCTTGGTGGGGTTTTTTTTTCTTTCCGTTCTTGTTTTCAGTGATATTCTTTAACCCAGGGAGAGAACTTTTTCTTCAACACAGCAGTAATGTTTTAGTGTTCTTTTGTACTGGTGTCTAATGTTGTTACATTAGAAAAATAATTTTCATGTAGCTGCTTGTGAACCCATAGGATACCTACTTCCTCAAACATCCATATTTTGGTTCTGCTAAATTAGGATCTATGATCCATGTTGAATTATATTTTGTGTATGATATAAGGTAGGGATTGCATTTTTTTTAGTACAGATACCTAGTAGTTCTAACACAATTTGTTGAAAACACTCTTTCCCTATTAAATTGCCTTGGTGCCATGTTATTGAAAGTCGAATGACTATGTGTACATCTACTTGTGGACTCTGTATTCTCTTCCATTCATATATGTATGTCAGTTCTACACTGTCAAATATGGTTGCTTTACAAGTCAACGTTAGGTAGCTGTATTCCTCTGTAGCTTTGTAAGAAGTCTTGAAATTCCTTGAACTTTGTTCTTTGTTGTTGTTGTTGTTGTTAAAGATTTATTTATTTGAGAGAGAGAAAGCGCGGTCCAGCGAGCAGGTGGGAAGGGGGGAAAGGAGTACATGGGGAGGGGCAGATGGGGAAAGAATCCCAAGCCGACTCCTTGATAAGCATGGACTCCCACACGGGGCTCAATCTCACAACCCTGAGACCATGCATGACCTGTGCTGAAACCAAGAATCTGAGGCTTAACAGACTGGGCCACCCAGGCACCCCAAACTTTGTTCTTTTTCTCCAAAACTGTTTTGACCACTTATGGCACATTGTATTTTCCTAAATGATTGCAACAGTATCTTTCATTCCACCTGCTCTTTTCTCAGTGTGACTTTGACACTGCTCCCACTCGGTGATGGGATCTATATATTCCCTCTTGAATCTTTGTGGGAGTTTGTGACTGATTCTACAGAATGCGGTGGAAGTAACACTGCATGGCTTCTGGGGCTAGGTCTTAAATAGTTAACACCTTCTGCTTAGTCCTCCAGCTGCCTCCCTGATCTCTCACTGCCTCCCTTGGGATGCACCCTTGTGCCTAGGCACCATGCTGTAAGGCAGTCCAAATTAACCCACATAGAGAGGCAGCCTGTATATGTGAATGTAGGAGATGATTGCAGACCTTCTGCCTGTAAGTCTTCCAGCTGAATCCTCAGACATCATGGAGTAGGAATGGACTGTAATGCCATATTCTGTCTGAATCCTGACCCACAGTAAGAGCATAATAAATTATTGTTTAGCTCCATGACATTTTGGGGTAATTTGCCATAGTAACTGGAACACTACTCTAGGTAGTCCTTTGCATCTCCATATAAATTTTAGAACCAGCTTGTCAATTTCTAAATAAAAATGTACTTTTTGACTGGAATGGCATTGAGTCTGTAGATGGATATGGAGAGAATGAACATCTTAAAAATACTGCCTTGCAAAACAAAGTATGTATCTCCATTAATTTCAGTCATCTTCACTTTCTCTCTTCAGTGTTTTGTTCTTTACAGTGTAGAGGTCTTGTGCATTATTCATTAAATTTATCCCTACATTATCTTCCCACAGAGAAAGGGATTAGACATTTTGTTAACTCTTTTTCCTTTCTTGGGCAAATCACTTAACCTCTGAGCCACCATTTCTTAATTATAAAGTGGGATTAATAAATAGTACCTTGTTTTGTACCTACTATGTTCTGTGGATTTAATTAAGTATACATGTTTATTGTTTAGCACATTGCCTGGTAAATAGTAACAGCTCAATTGAACATTACCTTTTATCTTTATTATCAGTGGAGATCCATATAGTGGTAAGAATTTGTGAATTTGTGAGCTAAATAGTATTGACATATTCTTTTTTTTTTTTTTTTTAAAGATTTTATTTATTTATTTGACAGAGAGAGTGAGAGAGCACAAGCAGGGGGAACAGTAGAGGGAGAGGGAGAAGCAGGCTCCTCGCTGAGCCAGGAGCCCGATGTGGGGCTCGATCCCAGGACCCTGGGATCATGACCTGAGCTGAAGGCAGACGCTTAACCATCTGAGCCACCCAGGCGCCCAGTATTGACATTCTTGAAAAGGAGAGGCAAATGAAGAAAATCCATTTCATTTAGGATACATTATTATTACTATCAGATTTTGTACATCCATTGATTGTTTTTAAATTTGAGAGGAAAAACTAGAGTACTAATTCTAAATTGTCTAGTTATTTTTTTCTTTAAGACAGATATTATTTGTTGATTTTAGTCTGATTTTCAAGTCGCTAGCCACAATTTCAGAGTTAATTTGCCATTTAAAATAGAATATTTGCAGGTTCTTAGTACAATACCCATTTCCTTAAAAATCTCTTAATCTAGTTAAGAACTGTGATTTATTGTAAAAGTAAATATTTTCTTATTCAGTATCTTAATTCTTGTAGGAAACTTTGAGTCACTGGACCTTGTAGAATTTGCTAAAAGGCAGCCATGGTGGCGCAAGCTGTTTGGGCAGGAATCTGGGCCCTCAGCTGAAAAATACAATGTGGCAACCCAGCTGTTAATTGGAGGTGTCACTGGATGGTAAGTGATGAAAAAGATGTCCAGTGTCTTTTTTTGCATGATTTAGTATTGCAGTTACAGGAACAATCTCCTTAACTAATGAAAACACATTGACTTTTGTGAAATTGATCACTTAATATGTAGCATTCATCTAAACATAGTATTTATTATATGCCGGGCACTATTTTGAGTATTTATGTATTTCATTTCCTTCTCACAACAACTCTGAAATTGGTACTGGATTGAATTGGTACTGGATTGACTGTTCTCATTTTTCTTCCAGTTTTATCGAGAAATAAATACACATCACTGTATGTTTAAGGTATACACCATGATGATTTGATTTACATATATTGTAAAATGATTACCACAGTAGGTTTAGTGAACATTCATCATCTCATACATATATAATAAAAAGAGAAGAAAAAATTGTCTTCTTGTGATTAGAACTCTCAGAATCTACTCTCCTAACCATTTTCTTATATACCATACGGCAGTGGTTGCTATATTCATCACATTGTACATTACCTCCCTGATACTTACTTCTAAGTGGAAGTTTGTACCTTTTGACCACCTTCATCTAATTCCCCCTCCCCCAACCCGTTGCCTCTGGGAACCACAAATTTGATCACTTTTTCTATGAGTTTTGTGTTTGTTTTAGATTGCATATATAACTGAGATCATACAGCATTTGTCTTTCTTTGTCTGACTTCTCAGCATAAGTTCTTCAGGTCAATCCACGTTGTCACAAACGGTAGAATTTCGTTTTTTATGGTTGAATAATATTCCATGGTGTGTGTGTATATATCACATGTTTATCCATTCACCCACTGATGTACGCTTAGGTTGTTTCCATGACTTGGCTATTGTAAATAGTGCTGCAATGAATGTGGGGGTGCAGATATCTTTTTGAGTTAGTGTTTTTATTTCCTTTAGATATATTCCCCGAAGTGGAATTGCTGGATCCTCTATGATAGTTCTATTTTTAATTTTTTTTTAAGATTTTCTTTATTTGACAGAGAGAGAGAGCCAGAGAGCACAAGCGGGGGAATGGCAGAGGGAGAGGGAGAAGCAGGCTCCCCACTGAGCAGGGAGCCCTATGTAGGGTTCTATCCCAGGACCCCGTGATCACGACCTGAGCCAAAGGCAGATGCTTAACCAACTGAGCCACCCAGGCGCCCTGTTTTTAATTTTTTGAGACACCTCCATATGGTTTTTCACAATGGCTGTACCAATTTACAGTTCCACTAAGAGTATATAAGAGTTCACTTTTCTCCACACCAAGAAGTAGAGAACACAAAAATACACAAATATTTTAGTATTTATATAGATATCTCATTTTCTTCTCACAACCACTCTGAAATTGGTACTGTAATTATGCTTATTTTATAGGAACTCAGGCTCAAAAGGCCCAGGATCACATGGATAGAAAGTTGTATAATTAGGAGGTAGCCAATAACTTCCTCAATTGTGACACAGCTTATGGCGTCATTTGTAATAAATTCAGAAAGTTTAATAGCAGATTTAGTGAGGAATATATAATGTATCAATCTTATCTCTACTTTTTACATTTAAAAATGTTATTGTACAAGATAATATAAATACAGAACAGTACATATGTGTACATTTTAATGAATATATATAGAGCAGACACCTATGTAACAACCACACAGGTTAAAAAAATGATTAGCACCCCAAAAACTCTAGAGATAAATGCTGTACTGATTATTATGCAGTTATTTCTTTGCTTTTCTTTGTAGTTTTAACACCAATTCTATCAGTAAATAATATACTATAGTTTACCTGCTTTTGAACTTTAAATAAATGCAATTATGTGTATTCTTTTGAGTCTTACCTTTTTTGCTCAATTTGTTTTGTATGTAGTTTTAGTTTCTTTGTTTTCGTTTATATATGGAATTTCATTGCATGAATATACCACAGTATTTTTACCCAGGTGATGACTGACATTTGAGTTGATTCCATTTTTGGCTAATTTAAACAATGCTGATATGAACACTGTATAAATTTCCTGGTGTGTATATACGCACATTTTTACCTAGGAGTTGAAATGCTAGGTCATGGGACATAAGTATCTTCGGCTTTGCTGGGTAATGTCAAACTGCTTTCCAAAAGCGGTTGTAACAGTTTACCCTCCCAACAACAAGGATTGAGTGTTCCTGATGCTCTGCATTCTTGTAAGCACTTAATATTGCCAGACTTAAATTTTTGCTTGTCTGATAGTTGTATCTCACATGGTTTTCATTTACATTTTCCTGAGTAGTGGTGATACTGAATAACTTTTACCATGTTTCTTGACCATTTTCGATCTCTTCTTTGATAAAGTCTCATTTTTAATCTTATATAATTTTTCTGTTGTCATTCTTTTTCTTACTGAGTTATAAGAGTTCTTTATATATTCTGAATAGGAGTCCTTTGTTGGTTGTACGTTTTACGGATATTTTCACTCATTCTACATTCTGTGATTGTCTTCATTTGCCTTTTGGTATCTTTTGATGAACTGATCTTATTTTTAATGTAGTCAATTTTATGGATCTTTACCTTTAGGTTAGTAATTTTTGTGGCCTGTTTAAGTAATCTTTGCCTACCCCATATGCTAGAACTTTATTACTTTACCTTTCACATTTACATTTATAAATCCACCTGGAATTGTTTTTTGTGTTTAGTTTGTAGTAGATTCCTTTCTTTTTTTTTCATGTGGAATACCCAGTTGCCCCAACTCAGTTTTTTTTTTTTTTTTAAGATTTTATTTATTTATTTGACAGAGAGAGAGAGTTAGCGAGAGCAGGAACACAAGCAGGGGGAAGTGGGAGAGGGAGAAGCAGGCTTCCCGCCGAGCAGGGAGCCCGATGCGGGGCTCAATCCCAGACCCCGGGACCATGACCTGAGCTGAAGGCAGATGCTTAACAACTGAGCCACCCAGGTGCCCCACCAACTCAGTTTATTGCAAAAGTTATCCTTTCCCCACTTCTCTGCCACACTCCCTCTGTTATATGTCAGCATCTGTGTGTGTGTGTGTAACTGCCAATTTGTTTTTCAGGAATTTCTTGGCTATTCTTTATTATTTTTTAACAGTTTAATAAATAAATCGGCATTATCATAAGTTACACTTGTTTAAAGTATACAATTTGAGGGACGCCTGGGTGGCTCAGTCGGTTAAGCGTCTGCCTTCGGCTCAGGTCATGATCTCAGGTCCTGGGATTGAGCCCTGCATCCAGCTCCCTGCTCAGCGAGGAGTCTGCTTCTCCCTCTCCCTCTGCCCCTCCCCCTGCTTGTGCTCTTGCTCTCTATCAAATAAATAAATAAAATCTTAAAAAATAAAGTATACAATTTGATAAATTTTGACATATACACACCCATAAATCATTACCACGGTCAGGGTAATGAACACATCCATCACTCTAAAAGTTTCTTTGTACCTCTTCATTATCCCTTTCATGCCCCCACCAACCACTGATCTGCATTTCTATCACTGTAGATTACTTTGCATCTTCTAGAATTATATATAAATGGAATTATACAGTATGTGTTCTTTTTTGTCTAGCTGGTTTCTTCTGGTTAGCATACTAATTTTGAGGTTCGTCTGGCTGGTTTTTTTTAAATCAGTAGTTCATTCCTTTTCCTTGATGAGTAGTAGTCCACTGTGTGGATGAACCATTTTGTTTATCCATTTACCTTGATGGATATTGGTTTGTTTCCACTTTGGGGCTAAAACTGCTGTGAACATTTGTGTACAAGTCTGTATAAACATATGCTTTTATTTCTTTTGGGTAAATACTTAGGAATAGTATGGCTGGGGATTATAGGTGGAATGCTTTAACTTCTTAAGAACCTGACATACACTTTTCTAAAATGCGTGTACTATCTTGTACCTCTGCCAGCAATGTATGAGGGTTCCAGTTTTTCCACATCTTCACTAATGCTTGGGCATCATGCCTTTTTGATTACAACCATCCTGGTGGGTGTAAAGTGGTATCTCATTGTGGTTTTAATTTGTATTTCCCTAATGATTAATGATATTAGCATCTTTTCATGGGCTTATTTTTGCCATCCATCTATCTTTGATGAGGTATCTGTTCAAATCCTTTCTCCATATTTTTATTGGGATGTTGGTTTTCTCATTACAGAGTTATGAGTGTTCTTTATATATTCCAGATACAAGTTTTATATCAGATATGTGATTTGCAAATATATTCTTCTCTATAGCTTTTTATTCTCTTAACAGTAAAGAACAGAAGTTCTGAACCTTGAAATGTAATTTATCAACTCTTTTTTTAGTAGCTCTAGCTTTTGGTATCCTTATCTAGGATCACTAAGATTTTCTTCTAGACAATATATAGGTTTAGATTTTTCATTAGGTCCATGATTCATTTTGATTTACTTTTTCTATATGTTGCAAGATAGGAATCCAAGTTCTTTATTTGCATATGATACCTAATTGTGCCCACGTTTTGATGAATAGACTATAATTCTCTACACTGAATTGCTTTTGCACATGTTGACAATCAGTTGACTATATGTCTGTTTCTGAACTCTTTTTTTTAAGATTTTATTTTTAAGTAACCTCTATCTGCAGTGTGGGGCTCGAACTCATGACCCTGAGATCAGGAGTCACATGCTCTTCCCACTGAGCCACCCAGGTGCCCCTGTTTCTGAACTCTTTGTTTTCTTTTTTAAGTATTTTTAGTTTTAGTTTTTAAGTAGGCTCCATGCCCAGCGTGGAGCCCAGTGTGGGGCTTAAACCCACGACCCTGAGATCAAGACCTAAGCTGAGATCAAGAGTCAGATGCTCAACCAACTGAGACACCCAGGTGCCCCTGAACTCTTTGTTAAGAGGATTTGTCAATCTTTGTGCTAGTGTCACACTATTTTGATCACTGTAACTTTATAATAAGTCATGAAATAGGTAAATCTTACAACTTTGTTCTTTTTCAAAGTTGATTTGACTGTTCCGGGTACACAGCACTTTCATACGAATTTTAGAATAAGCTTGCTGCCAATTTCTACAAAAAACCTGATGAGATTGTTGACTGGGATTGCATTGATCCATAAACCATGTTTAGGTTTCTTTTAATTTCTCTCAGCAATGCTTTGTAGGTCTTGCACATCTTATTTTTGATGCTATTGTAAATGGTATTTTTAAATTTCAATTTCTAATTGTTCATTGCTTATATATAGAAACACAATTGAGTTTTTGTATATTGCTCTTTTATACTGCAGTCTTGCCAGAGTCACTTACTAGTTTGCAGAGTTTGGGGGTCCCCTCATGTTTTTTAATTTCCTGGGAGGATATTTGCCTTTATGCTTTCCCCCTGGAATCCCTTCTCCACAATGTAGCCAGAGTCATCTTTTAAAGTGCAACCCAGGGGTGCCAGGGTGGCTCAGTTGATGAAGTGTCTGCCGTCAGCTCAGGTCATGATCCCAGAGTCCCTGGATCCCTGCTTGGCGGAGAGTCTGCTTTTCCATCTGCCCCTCCCTCTGATTGTGCTCTCTCTCAAATAAATAAATTTTAAAAATCTTAAAAAAAAAATTAAAGTGCAACTTGAAAGTTTTAAGGGATTTGCTCAAGACCACAAAATTAGTTAAGTGGTAGAGCCAAGATTTGAATCAGGGTCTTTCTGAGCCTCTGCTCTCTGCTTATATCATGTAAGAGTGGGAAGGAGGATCCCAAGGTAAGTAGGATCTGAACGTTGTTAGAAGTACATGTTTGTGTGCATTTGACAGCCTGTCAACTTGTCTGTTGTTGGTTTGGTTTTTGTAGGTGCACGGGTTTCATATTCCAAAAGGTTGGAAAGTTGGCTGCAACAGCTGTGGGAGGTGGATTTTTTCTCCTTCAGGTCTGTATGTGAAATATTCCTAGATGTTTGGAAATCCCCCTTGCCCATTAAGAATGTGGTATGAGGAGCTGTAATATAGTCTTGGCTATATTACACTAGAATAGCCTTTGCACTTATTTTCAGTGTACTATTTGAAATGCTAGTGACCATTTGAATCAAATTTCATCAGTTAGTAGTCACATTTTGTTTCATAATCTATAACATGGGGACATAGTACATATTCCTTATCATAGCTCCTTTGGGTTTTTGAGACCAGTTGAAATGTTAAACAAATGTGATTTCAAAAATATGAAGTGTTATGCAAATGCCCTGTGATAGGATTTATTTTACATAGGGGACATTGATCCCAGAGCAGTCAGTGAGAAATGAGGGCTAATGACAGTCCAATCTGATGTCCTCTCTTGTCTGTTTGGCCCAGAGTTTATTTCAGACTACTAGGTATTGGTTCTCTGAGGCTGCATTGTAGCATTGCTTTGCAGACTTGACTCCATGTTGGAATTACCTAAGGAGTTTAAAAAACACTAATGCTTGGGGCCTGCCTTGTACCCCCCCCCCACCTAATTTCATAGGTGGAAGGTGTGCTTGCACATCTAAGTATTTTTTTAAAGATTTTATTTATTTATTTGACAGAGAGAGAACCCAAGCAGGGGGAGCAGCAGAGGGAGAGGGAGAGGCAGGCTTTCCACCAAGCAGAGAGCCCGATGCGGGGCTCGATCCCAGGACTCTGGGATCATGACCTGAGCCGAAGGCAGACGCTTCACTGACTGAGCCACCCAGGCACCCTCACATCTAAGTATTTTTAAACTCCTGAGATGATTCTGATGTGGAGCAGAGTTTGAAAACCAATGCTCTGTAGGAATTGTGCCACGGTCTCCGAATTCATAGCCCTTTGTCTCCTACAGTTGACAGTCCTCATTTTAGCGGGGTAAGTGCTATCTTCGAACCGCAGGTGGAGTGATTTTCCCAGATGGCTCAGGTGAAAGTTAAATGTGTAGGAGGAGGAGGCTGGTGACTGGCAGGCCGGGGTGGTGGCCAGGGCTGGGGCGAGTTGGGTATAGTATTGCCACACAACAAATTCCCTCAAAACCTAATCTCGAAAGAACCATCATTTTATTATCTCTTACAGTTTCTGTGGGTCAGGAATTTGGAGAGGGTAAGGTGGGTGCCTATGGCTACAGGTCTAATGTAGTTACAGGCAGGAGGTGACTGGAGCTAGATAAGCAGAGTGGGCTGGGGCAGGTCTGGGCCCCTCTCTGTCTCTCTGGCAGGTCAGACTCCCTGCAAGGCGGAGGCCCTCCTCACACCTTTCCCTGTCCTTCTGGGTTGCAGTAATTTTTCCTTCCTCTCACCCCTTCAGGCCGAAGTGCAGTGACAGCACTGTTTCTGGTAGACCCACAGTCTTCTATCCCTGTGGTTTCCCCTACACCCTGCTCCAGACTTGACTTTGTAAATATATTAATGTTCCTTTGAAATATCTTTTTTATTTCACCTTAAACTTTTTTCACTTGAAGTATAATTGACATACAATATTAATTTCAGGAGTACAACATAGTGATTCAATATTTATATACATTACAAAATATCTTTTTTTAAAAGATGTTATTTATTTATTTGGCAGAGAGAGACACAGCGAGAGAGGGAACACAAGCAGGGGGAGTGGGAGAGGGAGAAGCAGGCTTCCCGCTGAGCAGGGAGCCCGATGCGGGGCTCAATCCCAGGACCCTGGGACCATGACCCGAGCCGAAGGCAGACGCTTAACGACTGAGCCACCCAGGCGCCCCTGACTCTGTCTCTGTTAGATACAGGAGTTCTTGTTCGTTTTTTGGTTGGATTCTTTGAGATTATGTAGACAGACATGTCTATGAATAGCAACAGTTTGGCTCCTTCCTTTCTGATCTGGAGAACAATTTCACTTTTTATGAGTAGTAATATTTTGTGTATTACCTATATTGCAAATATTTTCTCCATCCTGGTTTGGGTGACTGATGAGTTGATGGTGCCATTAAGTAAAATAGGAACTAGAGGAAGAGCAACAATGCAGGAGGAGACTGTAGAGAGAAGAGTTTTAGTTATAGATATTTTGAGAAATTCAGATAGGTATGACTTACCAAAACTTGGGTGGAGAGAAGTGATATTGATGAAGATTGATTAATGGGCTGTAATGAGTCTCTTTACTTCCTTAGATAACAATCCATCAGAAAACAACATACTTAAATAAGTTTTATCCTATTCACATATTCTCAGTGAAATTGTTTTCACTGAGTTTTAGTGTTTGTGCCTGCTATCTTCATGAAGGGAAGTGGGCATATTCTATACATATATTTGGATGTATTTCTCTCAGTACCCCTTATATGAAGTTGCTCCTGAGAAATCTCTGTGGGGCCATGTATTAGAAGATTTCTTTCTGAGCTGTAAGGTCTGTAAGGTTTCTTCACCTTACATCTTGACTTTCAATTCTGATTTTCTTCTTACCGTGTTATATTTTTAAGCTAACTTAAAACTTTCTAGAGAGGGATAAGAGTATAAATAAGAGTACAAGAATTGCCAGCAGTCATTGAAGGCCAGTCTATCAATCTGGCATCAGGCATAGGGCCTTGCATGTTGGGTGGATACTGAGTAGATGTGGAGTGAATGTCATTGTCATGCAATGAACTGGATGGCAAATGTCTCAAGAAATGGAAAGTCAGAAGGGTTTTTGATAATGTACTTCAGTGATTTAATTATAATGAACAGAAATAACAAGCCTGTGTTTCTTATTTTTTGCTGTCATTATTGAAACTATAGCTTGCACACCATACTGGGTACATCAAGGTTGACTGGCAGCGAGTAGAGAAGGACATGAAGAAAGCCAAGGAACAGCTGAAGATCCGTAAGAGCAACCAGATAACTACAGAGGTCAAAAGCAAAGCAGAGGAGGTGAGACTTGTTTTGTTCACTGGCAGTGTGAAAAGAGTGCAGACAGTGGGGTAGACACACCAATACGTCAGCCTTAGATGGAATATCTTTACTTTAGAGGCATTTGTTCAAAGCTGGGTGATTGAAGTGTTGGTGACTTTTATCAGTGAGTGAGAATGCAAAATGATACATTACGTATGTGGATTGGTCATGCCTTGAGTTCGTTCTTGCAGCAAGTGGGATGTAGATGGTTTTAAATCATACTTTGTCTCCATGCACGCACTTCTCTGAAATGTCCATACTTTACATGTACATATAACTAGCAGGAACGTCTAGCTCAGAGATTGGCAACCTTTTTTTTTTTTGTAAAGGGCCAGATGAAATGTTTCCAGCTTTGTAGGCCATGTGGTCTCTGTCACAACTACTGAACCCCACCATGTAGCATGAAAATAGGCATAGATGGTATGTAGACAAGTAGGTGTGGCTGTGTTGCAACAAAACTTTATATAAAAATAGGCAGCTGGCTGGACTTGGTTTACAGGCTATATAGTTTGCTAACCCCTGCTCTAACACATAAAACCAGGTTAGGTTATATTGGCTGGCACTTGGGAGGACAGGAGAAGTCCTTCCTTTTTAAAAGAATTTTGCTACTTTATTACCTTTGGAAATATGTTAAATGTGCCAAAGAAATAAGTGCACTGAAGTGGAGAGAAATTAACTAGGATCAAGGAGGCCTTGATCAGTGGTGTTCTGGATTCACAGAGAGAAGGAATGGATAAGTGCAGAAGAGGGATTTAGATGTAAATTGAAACAGGCCTTATCCTTGAAATATTGCCAAATGATGGCGACAAAATAAAACAGGTTAAACCCATAAGGACCAAGAGAATAGGAGAAAAATACCAGAAGACAAGAAATGTCAGCAAGTTTTTGGAAGTTGAAAAGCAGATAGATAAGTGGTAAATGACTTAGCCGATTAGAAAATACTGAACAGATAAGTCCACCTCACCAGGTACATAATGGCAGTCCCAGTATGATGGTGGGTGGCAGGCCAAAGCTGGTCCTTTGCCCAGACCAGAAGGTGGCATCTGTGGGGGCCCAGGAGTGCAGATAGTCCCTCCCACTTCTATCCCTGCCTCAAGCTCAGGGTTATAAAAGTGACACTTTTTTCATTTTGCCAAAACTTGACTATTCGCATGTTTACAAAAGTAATACATGATTGTTGAAAACTTCTTTAATGACATGGGAAGTATATATAATAAACAGTATAAGGTTAATGTTTTTTATAAAACTAACTGTTGAGTCACAGAGGGAACTTGTTATAAACTAACCAAAAGGTTTGGAATTGGTTCATTCCACAAATTTTTGTATTCCTGTTTGTGGCCTGGCTAGTTCCCTCTTCAGAGCCCATGCTGTTACTTGGGAAGCCAGGGAATGAGGATGATAAATTCAGTGTTTACCAATAAAGTCGTTGGTGACTTCAGTGACAACAGTTTTAGGGGGGTGGTGGAGTTGAAAGCCAAACTGTAGCAAGTTGAGGAATGAGTAGGAAGTAAGAAAGTAAAGATAATGAATGAAAGCAATTATTTCAGGAATTTGTATGATTTTTTTCATTCCCCCTGATGGTAGGTGGCAAAAGACAATACCTCAAGTAGGGAAATGTGGGGTCCAGTCAAGTCAGAGGGCCAGTGAAAGTGACATAGGAAGTCATAGGCATAGTGGGAGTAAGGATGCTAAAGAGTCCCAGAAGGATGGGGTAGTAGAGTGGAGCAGGTCAGGGTATGAGAGGCTTAAATGGTTGGGACATGAAGTCACTGTACTTGAGTTCAAGGATACCAGATATGTTGTCCCAATGAACAGTGTCTAAGGTGATGGTTGTACTTGGGAAAAAGAGGGAGTCTGACCCACTTGCCAAAGTTCTCTCTGAAATGGAAATTGATAGAGCATGGGAGTCAAAGGGTGCTGGGTGCATGTTCTGAGCTGCAGATGAGTGGACAGGAGAAGGTGGAAGTTTTGTGAATTTAAGATATCCTTATTTTAATCATCCTTTGATGTGGTGAGGTGTGAGAATGCAAATATATAGCTTCTACTCAAGAGGAAGCCTCAGAGGGGGATGGTGAGGTAGATGGACAGATCGACTGATGGATGGACAGGATGAATGGATAGAGAAATTTGGAGGAGAGACTTCAGAATGAGCAGCCTTAATTGGAAAGTAGGTGTCAGGGAGAACAAAGGAGTGAAACTGGAAACTGAGAATTGCCTCTATAACTAGTTTATTGAATACAGCTTTAATCTTTCCCCATAAGTTCCCCCGTGAACTCTGTTTTTCCCTGTTCCTTTGGCTTCTCCTCCTCATCCCTCATATGGCCAGTCATCCAATCAAAGTCCCATTTCAAAAACATCTCTTGAATTTTATCATTTCACACTAGCATCCCTGCTACCATCTTGACCCAGAGACCCAGTGGTGAGGGGATTGACATTGTTAAGATCGCATAGGTAATAGATACCTGATTCCTAATAATAATATCCCTGCAAAATAACCGATTTGTGCTATCTTCTGTTCCTAGGTAGTGTCATTTGTGAAGAAGAACGTTCTAGTGACTGGGGGATTTTTCGGAGGCTTTCTGCTTGGCATGGCATCCTAAGGAGGACAACTTCACTTTCATTATTCCTGTTTTTTTCCAAACCAGCAGCCTCTTCACTCCATCATAGGACATCAAGTCTCTCCTGCTTCTCCTCTTCTTCCTCCCTGCTGTGGCATATCTGAATGGCTTCTATAGGCATCCGTCGGTACAAGTCGATACGGCCCTATTGTGAACCTGATGGCAACGGAAGAGACCATAGACATTAGCTCTTCTCCCAGCACACTCCCCACTTGACTAATCTGTAGGTCAGCAAAAGTGTTCCTTTCCCCCTCCCATATAAGATACTTAACAGAGCATGGTACATAAGATGGCTCACCTTGGAGGATGAGTGGATCCTCAAAGGTTGTCCCAAACTTGATTTGGAAAAGAAATCACAAGCATATAGATACCTTATGTGCTGCATGGAAAGGAACTGAATACATTTGCCTTTAAGCATGAAAGACTTGTTATCTTGGTGTCTGCTTTCTTTTTTAGTTGGTTTTAGATTACAGAAAGAGAGCTATTTGTATACCTGCTGTAATTATCCTGACAAAAATGGCAGTAAAGCACTATAATTGAAAAATCTGAATACGGAATGAACTTGTGCTAAAGGTATATATGCTGAGCTAAAGGTATTGTGTTTGGTGGGAGACCAACTAATAGATATATCGTCAGATGGTCAAACTTAGTGAATCATTTAGGGACATTAAGATATTATCCAGGGATGCTTTCCTCATGGCTATTTCCAAAGGGTTTTTTCATGGTAAAATAAGTGATTTTAGGTAGGAAAGGGAAGAAGCTCTTGGATTTTTATTACATAGAAAAGGTTTTAAGTATTATTTACCTCTTGTCAAAACATTAGGGATAGCCATGGCTCCTCTGTGCCAGATCTATTTCTTTATCTAGTTGGTATGAAATACCTCACATTTGAGCCAGAGTTTTAAAGAGGCATTCAGAATTGAGAGCAGTAGCAATAGCATGTGTGAAGTAAATTATTTCCATCATCAAACGTTCTGCTGTCTCACAGTGGCCACAACTCTTAGAATTATTCTTTAAAAGTTTATAGATACACATGCTTAGAATCTTAGCACATTTTGTTGTCATGGCCTGTTACCATGTCTGCAACCTCAGCTAGACTATCCACTTCTGGAGGGTAAGGCTTGTGTCTTCACCATTTCACCCATGGAACTGAGCACTTAATAGGTATTCAGGATTTGTTGAACATATGACTGATGACCTCAAAATAATAAACGTATCCAGAAAAGGGACTGATCCAAAGAATTATTTGAGACTTTATGAGTTCTGAGAATGCGGGAAACTTAGAATTAATTCTTAAACTTGCAGGTGATCTCTGCAAAATGTATGTTTTTAAGGCCTTCTTTTAAAATGTTTGCCTTTTAACTTGGGAAAAAATGGATTGAATTTGGAAATTGTAGCTACCAATGGATGTGTGGAACTTTTTAGATTTCATCTATCTGCATTTTTTCCCTCATTTTAAGGCAACGTAAGTTATTTTGCTTACAATATGTATGAACCATCCCCAAATCATAATGCTATGAGCCTCTGTGTTGCATATTTTTGTGTAAGAACTAAAAAAAATGTTTTCACTTTTTATTATGGAAATTTTCAGACATATCTAAGAGAAAAGTACAGTGACCCTCATATATTTATTACCCACCTGCAATGATCATCAAATCATACCTTGTTTTATCAATTGTTTTGAAACAAATACAAAATGTATCATTTCATTATATTTCAGTATGTGTCTCTAAAAGGTAAGAACTGTTGTTAAAAATCATAAATATAATACTCTACTATCATACCAAAAAATTAATAATAATTCGTTACTATCATCAAATATCCGGCCAGTTTTCAAAATTTCCTGTCTCTTAAGTGGTTTGCATTTGGTTTGATTGAATCAAAATCCATATAAGGTCTACCCACATTGCATTCAAATGGTCTCTTAAGTCTCTTTTAATCTTGTATGTTCTTTTTTTTTTCCTTTATTTTTTTGGCCTGCAATATAGTTATTAAAGACACTGAGTTATTTGTTCCTTAGTTTTCTACATTCTGCTTCTGATGCCTGGGTCCCTGGGTTATGTCATACATGGCAATCAAGGCTGCAGCTCTTTGATGACTTGACCCAAGGGAATGGTTACTGTAAAACCTAAGTGACGTGTCCTGTGCTCCTTTGGGTTGCATGACAGGAAGAGTGGCCATTGGATGCCTCTCTGATGGGATGGGAGTTGCCTGTGATTATTGGCAATGACAACAGACATTAGCAGGTCATTCTAAGCTCTCAGCAGGTTGTAATAGATAATAGACTGAAATAAAATCTCTAGGTTCCTGCTGAAGTTTCTTCCAAGGTGGCTGCTTCTGGGACCCTGAAGTGCATGGTTAAGGTCAGTATTGCAGGTTGGTGTCATGCTGTGCGGTGCTCTGGTGTATATGTCAGATTTCAGCTGAGCTGAAGTAGGCGCAGGCATTTAGGGGAGCTTATAAATTGAGGCCCTTTTGCCAGCAGCTTTGTTGGAGATGGTGAAGGGGGAGGTAAGATTTCTCCCAAAAGAACAGCTAGCTGCCAACCCTTCATGTAAAACCAAGATACCAGGACCAGGCAATTGCACCCATGACTGCAACATTTTCATTTGATTAGCAAGGCCTGTTTAGTGAGGCACATATTTTTCTCTAGTACCCAGAGTCTGATAATGTGCTGGGCTTCTTTTTTAGTGGTGGGGGAGCTGAAGAGACTGCAGTTTTTCCTTGAATGACAGGTATCCAGTGTGTTCAGGGTTTTGGCGCCCCCTGATGGCAGGGGTGTGGTAACACCACACTCGGGCCTTCTCTACTTGTAGCTTGGCCCGAATTGGGAGAAACTCCTATGACGCTGAGTTGTCTGACATAACACATCCACACCTGGTGCCTGGAACACCTGCAAGGCTTTTCTCCCCTTTGCCACCCTGCCCCCAAGCACCCCACTGCGCCCTTTTTGTCCCCTGCCGGGCCACCACGGCCCCTCTCAGTGCCCTTGTGACTTGGACCACCCTTTGATCAATTGTTGCTCCCGTGATGGGACTGGGCAGGATTGGGACATGGGGCCCGACACAGCAGAGCTGTAATGCTTGAGTTCCTTCTCCCCAAAGTTCGCCGTGGTGTCAGTTTAGGGCTACTGCCCTGTCATTCTCAAAAAATAGACTCCAGTGTTGTCAGTCTCCCTAAGGCTCTGTGTACTCATTGCTGAGCAGCCTCATAGTCATTAGTGTCATTGTCTTAACATACAACATTTTCCTCCTGCTTCCCATCTGGACCTCATGTTTGCTGCAACCTCTTACCACTCAGCCTGGAGACATTCATCAAAGAGCAGGGGTCTTGACTCCCCCACCTGCCCTACCATTGGGTAAGAGCCCTCCTTACTGTACCTGGGCAGTTAACTGTCTCATGGATGCTGGCAGAAGACAGGACATGAATAAAGTTGGAGAACAGTATTCTAGAAGGAATGAATCTTATGTAATTCTAGCTAACATACTCTTGGGGTGGGTGCTTAAGGTATCAAAATGCAGTTACTGTATAGTTAACTATTATAAGAATGTTGTCTCCATCCTTCTGTTTGACATTTGTCAGCAAGATGGGCATGACTAATGGGCTCTTACTTGAAACCTCTACTTTTCTATAGTTTTGGAAAATACAATAAATCTGCTTGAAGAAATGGTATAGAGATGGATTTGAAATTTCTGAGTATCATTAATGTTTCATGATCATCTCAGTTTCTTCTCTGAAGGAAACTCACTTAAGGCCAGTTTTGGACCCTGTAAGCAAAATTAGACTGCTGCCCTCTCTGCTGCTTCCACCAACTTACCAGCTTGATTTCTTTGTCATGAAGTCCAGGTATGGGGCCTTCTTGATCGTTTACACAATGTTAGTGTATCTCTTGGAAAATTGGGCAAAAAATATATATCTTATCTTGGACCTGATTTCCCAGAAATCATGTCCTGTGATGTTTGGTTCTTCTTAAGGAATCATGAATTTTAAGAGCACTATTTTTCCTAAAGAAAATTGACAGTGTTGCACTTTTTTCACATTTAAAAAAACCTGTGAAGTCAGCTTATTGACTCACCAAAACTGTCTACCTTTCTGAATTTAAAATCATAAGAAATGCTATTAGGATTATTGAGAGCAATGGAATTCTACAAATTACTGATACCTGGCTCTCATCCTAAAGACTGATTTCACTCATCTGGGGTACCTTTGGGCAGCCTGAGTTTTTGACATGCCTCGTATGTTTCTACTGAGCAGCCAAGGTTGAGAACCACTGAAGCAGATTTGGAACCTGGTGCTAAAAAAGTTATAGTTCTGCTGTTAACAAGTGACTACTTAACAGGCCTTTAAAGCCTTTTATATTAAGTGCCATACAACTTTAGATGCCTTTCAGATACAAAACACAAGTGTACAGTTTATTAAATGTTAGGAGTTGTGGGAAGTGGATGCAGGGAAGGGAGTTGTCACACTAGCATAATGGCAGATCAGGAGCTTTTGTCATCAATGGATGCTGAAGTTTTGGGATGAAAAGTAGTGGGATATGGCCCAACATATCACCCTCTCCACTGAGGTCTTTTAGTCGCTAATTAACCAAGTGATTAAACTTAGCACCACCAGCCCACTTACAGACTTCTTAGTCTCTAAAATAGAGGAGATCATAGTTCTCACCTTCCCAGTTCCTCCCTGGAGACTGAGCTTCAGTGCTGTGGCCCCTAACACATAAAAAACACTGGATGAATGTTGAGCTTTTCTGATGGCTATTTTATTTTTCTATGTGTCATAATAGTTGAGAAGAATCAGATTTAAATTAATGTCTGCCAATAGATGTTAACTTCAACTGAGACAGGACTGAGTTTAAAGACAGGAAGGAACAATTTATTTGAAGCTTTAAAAGTCCTAAGTAAAGTAGTATACCATAGGAAAAAAATTTTAAAACAGCCTGAAACTTGAGTAGTTAATAAAAATAATTTTGTAATAAAGCACAGGAAAACAATGTATTTGGTCATATTGTGATTCCTAATGTAAATCCTAGCACCGCTATTAATTGATAATTTTAAATGTAATTTACATTTGTATATGATGTAAACAGTTGGAAAATGTTTGATTAAATCGTTTCACTATTAACACAAGAGTTCATTTAAATGATTTCATGAGAACGGAGCAGGGTTACCTTGGTTTGTCGACCAAACATCTTTAAGGCAACGTTTCTCCAAGTCTCTCTGGGGAACGTTCACCCTGTGAGGTGCTGTCTGCAAAATGGGTACACTTTGGCAAGTACTGCATACAATAGTCCTTTTCAAAGAAACATGATTTACAGTAGCATATTGAAAGCTTTGAAGTCTTACAGGAGAGAAACCTGTTAACTTATGTCTAACCTAGCATTCCCCAAACTTACCTGACCACAGAAGCCTTTTGTCCCCCCTTTTACAGCAATTCCTAGAAACACTTTAGGGATTGCTGCTTAAAAGAAGAGTTGGTCTCAAATAATAATGGTATTTGAATATCACAGACTATCTTATGTTAGTCCATTCATGGCAATGTAGGCTTTTTCTAGCATGCTGAAAGAGGCAAGGAAGGATCCTCACTGTTATAGACTGAATGTTTGTGTTCCCAAAAATTCATGTTGAAATCATAACACCCAAGGTGATGGTATTTGGAGGTGGGGCTTTTGGGAGATGATTAGTTCATGGAGGTGGAACCCTCATGACTCATTAGTGCCTCTATTAAACACACCCGGGAAAGCTTGCCCACCCCTCCCAACAGGTGAGGACACAGCAAGACAGCCATCTGTGAACCAGGAAGCAGGCCCTCACCAGACATCAAATCTGCTGGTGCCTTGATCTTGGACTGCCAGCCTCCATAACTGTGAGAAATAACATGTCTGCTGTTTATAAGCCTGAATGGACTTAACAGCAGCCTGAATGGACTAAGACAAGGACATACCAGAATTCGTTTTTGCTCCTGCTTAGAAAGTCATCTTTTTCTTTTTGGGGCAGAGTGGAGTGATAGTGGTTCTAGCACCTCTTTGAGGAAAGCAAATGGCCTGTTTGATACATGTCACTGACAACTGTCCACAGGCTTCTTGTATTAACATCATGAAGATCCACTGTAACGTTTTGATTATAAGGATATAAAGAGTAGATAAAGCACCTAAGAATTCTGTTGCTGCCTGCCTTCCAATGAAGTCTTTTTTTTTTTTTCTGGTTTTCTCATGATAAATCAGGGGTTGTTAAACATTACAAGAATCATTTCTAGGCCTTTCCTACCACTCTGAACAAATATTAAGTGTCTTCTTGCTAGGCACTGTGGTGGGGAGGTAAAAGTGGAAAGAAATGCTCTCACTGGCATCTGGAAGGACACTTTGCTCTGAATTACTGGAAATGCAACAGGTATGGAGTTGGGTTAGAGAAACCTTTGAATTTAGCATGTATGAAAGGCATCATGATTGTGGCACTGGAGGGGTATCTTTTCACTTAACACATGACTAGTTTTATGAATGGTACCAGTACTCTAAACTCAAATGCTAAAGACAATTCATTAACATCTATATCTACAATCTTAAGAAATGCATTTAGGGGGCTCCTGAGTGGCTTATTCAGTTGAGTGTCCAACTCTTGGTTTCGAGTCCTACAGTGGGCTCCACGCTCAGCACGGAGTCTGTTTCAGATTCTCTCTCCCTTTCCCTCTCCCCCGCCACTCTCCCCACTCACTCATGCTCTAATAAATAAATACAATCTTTTCTAAAAAACCAAATACATTTAGTACTCGTGTTTTTTTCTAACACCGCCAAGCAATTCTCCCAATTCTCAGTGGCCACTGACTAGGTGTCCTACAAACTTAATTCAGTTATGACCCTATCTACTTGGAATTAGTGTCAGATCCCACAGGTTAAGGGCTCAGTCCAACAAGACTGCCCCTAATTCAAACACCTATTGCTAAGTCCTGATTGTTACCTGTCCTTCTGACTTACTGGCTATAAATCTGAAGTTCCCACTGACATCCTCCTTGGGTTTGATTAATTTGCTAGAGTAACTACAGAACTCAGAAAAACATTTACTTAAACATTTACCAGCTTATTATAAAGGATACAGATGAACAGCTAGGTGAAGAGGTACAAAGGGCAAGGTCCCACAGACAGGGTCTGTCCAAACCCAGTCCTTTTGGGTTTTTATAGAGGCTTCATTACACAGTCATGATTGATTAAATCATTGGCCATTGGTGTTTGATTTAACCTCCAGCCCCTCTCCCCTCCCTAGAGGTGGGGGGAAGTGGGGGATTGAAAGTTCCAACCCTCTAATCACACGGTTGGTTCCCCTGGCAACCAGTCCCCATCCACAGGTTACTTAGGAGCTTTCCAAAAGTTACCTCATTAAAGTTACAAGACACGTTTATCACTCTTATCACTTAAGAAATTTCAAGAGTTTTAGGAGCTCCGTACCAGGAAAGGAGATAAAGACCAAATATATATGTCTTATAAGTCGCAATATCACAAGTACCAAACAAAAATTTTTCACTTAACAGGTTTATTTTAGCAGCTCAGTTTTATTACATTCTACATATTTAATATATTTATATGTCTATCTGTTCTGCATAGATGGCATATTCATTAACTTTTATAGTTGACTTTTTTATTTGATATTTGCTGCTACCTGGCCTGAAGAAAGAGTCAGGAAGACAAAACTTGCTTGGTGGATACATGGTGCAGCATTTAACTTTTCAGCAGAACTTCACTTTGATGTAGGCTTCAGTGTCAGCTTTTCTTCCTCTTCTTTTTCAAATCCCGAACAGACGAGAGATCTTCCCTTAGGATATCGAGCACAACACTTACGCAGTTCTTGGATGACAGCCTGACACTTAGATTCCATGTAGTTGTTGGCTGAAAAACAGACAGGCAGACCCTAGTCATGATCTCAGAGAACTAAGGCACAGGGAAGTTTAGATCAGTGCTTCCCACTCTACAGACCTGGAAGAAAAAGGATGTACCCAAGTCCACCTAATTCTTTCTGATGTACAGACCAGTCAACAGGATAATTAGAAAAAAAAAGCATGATTTACAAAGTGGTTGAAAGCTATTTTTATATATGAATTTCCTTTTCTTTAAGGTTGAGTTAATAGCTTACGTGCCCTTTTCTAAGACAGTGGTGGCTGTAAGTGCAACAGAGGTTGGCAAACTGCAGCCTCTGGATAGAGTTCAACTCTTTTTTACAGCTGTGAGCTAAGAATGGTTCTTACATGTTTCAAGGGTTGCAAACACACACCCACATACCCACCCACACACTATACAACAAAGACCTTCTGGCCTCCAAAGCTAAAATAGTTCCTATTTGGCCTTCTACAGAAAATATTTTGTAGACCCCCTACTATACATAGACCTTAAGTCAAGGAGAACTTGACCTAAAGGTTCTAGGTCAGCTGCAGTTGATCTGAGTCCCCCGGTGCTAAAATGGGGTGCATGGGAGTTAGTCCAGGATTAAAAAAAAAAAACAACCCAATTCTGACTAGAAAGAATACAGCGGAGTGGCTGAGTCCAAGCTTGGAGCCAGACCAAAAGGGTTCAAATCCTCACTGTACCCCTTATTAGCTGTGTGACCCTAGACAAGTTATCTAACTTCTGTGTCAATTTCTCCATCTATAAAATGGGGGTCACAGTAGCATCCACCTAATGGATGAAAGGATTAAATGACTCAATATGTTTAAAACCCTTATGGCTGTGCTTAATTCTCTTAGTCCTTCCAGCCCTCAGTCCTCCCACACTGTAGCCATGTGTTGCTAATTCAAATAAGGTAAGAATTTATTTGGGAAAAGAAACTGTGAAAAACATTTTCCTTTTTCTTAAATTTGGAGGAAGGAAAGAAAAAGATGAATAAAGTAGCATTACTATCATACATTAACATTTTAGATTAAGATTTTTATGAAATGTTGCTTACATCATAAAAAGTCTAAGAATGAAAGTTAAAAGTCAAAGGAAATAAACAAGAGTTTTCTTTAGTAGTGAATCTTTGGGTAAATTCTTAACATTTTTCCTTCAGACCCTTCTATATTTTCATGGGCATCCATCTCTATCTGTTACTTTAATAATGGGAAAAGTTATCAAAAACGTCACTTTTGAAGTTCAGAAAGCCTTGTAGCTTTTTCTATCTGTTCTTCTGCCAATAATCATTTGCTGATTTTTAAAAAATATAAAATCCTCTAGCATTTGGTCAAACTTATTGGCCAATTTAAAACCAAACTGGGGGAAAAAATCAAGTGGACAGATCACATCAAATATGCTTTAGTTGAAGTTTGCTTTTGCCTTTAAGACTTAGTTGCTGACTTTGGCAGCCTGAATTCCAATTGTATTTTCAACCCCCATTTCTAACCTGATTGCTTTTAAGAAGTGGGTTGTCAGCCACAGTGAAGTATAACCAACCCATTTAAAACTAGTCTTTTTAAAAAAGGACTTTGCTCAGCTTAGTTATTCTCAACTCTGGCTGTACATTAAAATAACCTGGTTAGCTTTTTAGACTGATTCCTGCCCAGAACCCATCCTCAGGAAGTCTGATTTAATTGTTCTAGGCAAGAGTTTTTAAAGCTCTTCAGGTGATTCTAATGTACAACCAGAATTGCAAACACGAAGCTTGGATCATATCACTTTTTATTTTCTGCATCTTTGATGAAATGAGAAAAATCTTCAGGATAATTACAGAAATATTACATTTGAGAGGAGCTCATATCATTTGTGATAAAAAGAAAAATTGGTCTCTTGTAGTTAGTTCACAGATAAAGTGAAAAAATATAAAAAAGCATTTAACATACTACCTTGTAAACATTTCTGTATTTCACAGGCTTGTTTCTGGCACGGATCCTTCTGCGGCATATCCAGAAAACTAAAATAAGAAAAATGATTTTTATTTTGTCTTTTATCCATAAAGACTTTAAAGCCCCTCTAGATGGAATTTTCTTCTGAGACAACCAGGTATGCTAGAAAACAATTGCACTAAAAAATACTCTTCCCATTCATAGGATGAATCAACTGTATTTTTATAATATCCATTTCATTCAATTTGGAAGACATAAATAGCTTTACATGAAAATAAAACCGTGAATTCAATCACCTCATCTTGAATATTGTAAACCAATTGTGGGCTAGAGGAGCCGATGCCACAGCCAAATAGGCCTGTCCACTGCTCAGATCTATCATTCACAGAACCACCCTTGGTAAATGATTAAACTCCTTGAGCCTTTTTCCTTATAATTCATGAGTAAAACAGGGACCATTCCTACCTACCTCAAAGCATTAATGGAAGGATTAAGTGTGATAAAGAATATAAAGTGCACAGAATAGTGCCTGGAAGGAAGGCAGTAAGGATTCAATACATGGTAGCTATGATTCCCAAGATTTTTTAGAAAGTAAAACCTTACTTTTAATGTACATAAACAGTTATGACTACTTTAACTCAGAAAATTCTTTATCAGGTAGTAAATGATTTCCTAGGAATCAGCAATATTTGGTGCTATTATTACTTCCTGAGAAAGGTGCTAGTTAAGCGGCTAAAACAATTTTTGGAGCTCTTACAGAAACCAACTTATTTAAAATATCTGTAACCAGAGAATGAATTGAAGTGCCCACGATTTTGATTAGCAACCTCTAATAATTTGAAGGCACAATTTCAGAAAGGAAAAAGGCCCAGGAGCCTTTGTAGCTAATTTCATTAATTCAAATAACCTCCTCTTTTTTCAGAGCCCCCTAAGTTCTCAGTAGATCCAAGTTAGGTCAGTACTGGGAGGGGAAACACTGGAGCAAAACCTAGGATATTTACAGGATGGGGGAAGGAAAGGCAGGTGAATTGCTGCAGGGCAAATAAGCGACAAATAGATGTTGATGCTGCTAGGAGCTGCTCTCTTCTCTCTAAATCAGTACCAAGTCCTTGGTGATCAGGGCATCTGTTCTGTAGCAGGTGCTGACTTTTGTGGGATTCATCAGATCCCAGTTCCAGCTGATGATGTCCATTAAAGGTTCTATGGCAATTTCCAAAGGAGTCAATTTCAAGTTACGTATCCTGACTAAGTGCTTTTGTTGACTTGCTTTCTGCCTACGTAACCCCCTCTCTGCAGTTCCATTTGTGGTGTTCTTCATGACCCTTCCTAAGCTTCTGTGTTCTTGAGCAGTTTTTCAACCCACTCCCTCCCCACAGGCCCACAGGTGGGTGCACTGCAGTGGTGGATGAAGTGATTGCCATATACTGAACAGAACAGAGGAGCATATCTTCCTAGAATCCCAGCACCTGGAAAAAAAATAGATCATTAAAATCACCACAACTGAATAGAGTGAAAAAGAAGAAGGGAGAACAGGGGAGAAATAGAAATACATACCAGGTTAATCATCAGGCAAAAGCTTAAGCAACAGCTCCTGTACTCCCCTGACCTGTCAGAAAAAGAAAAGTTTATAGAGTACTCTGTTGTAAGAGCCCCAATACAATGGAAAATGATTAAGCAACATGGGTACCATTAAATGATGCTGAATCTGCCACAAGCGAGAGTTGTTATCCATGTAGCGTTCCTCAGGGTAGAGTTGCCACATGAGAGGTAGCTGGGAGGTAAGAAGGTGACTTGGCCTAGCCGGGTCACCTAAGGGAACCTGAACTTGCTGGACTCGTGCCCTTAGGAAACTCGTCTCCTAATGGGAAAAAAATGACAAAAATAAAAGCAAAGATTTCAGGATTTTGAGACTGGTTAGACACCAAGTTGCTTGAAAGCTAAGTCAATTAAAAAAATAAGCAAAATGTAAACAGTTACCTCTTCCACGACGGCCACCCACGTGCGCTGGTATTCGTCGCGGTAGATACCCTCTTGGTGAACCCAGAGGTGATCGGGTGGAGCCCCCACATCCTCTCCTGCCATTCTGGGCTTTGGGTTCCAATTCTAGCCCTGCTTTTCTCCACCTAAGCCTGCAGCACCCGCGCACAGGACACAGGTGTGACTTTTTGGGTTTGAATGAACTCACCAGTGAGCAAGGTGACCTGGTACTAGCAACCACCAACCAGAACAAAACTCTTATATGTCTACTTGCACAGCCTAAATAGAGCCGAGGCTATCTGAAGCTCCCTGCAAGACACTGAAGTGACATTCAGCAGAGCCTCAGGTCATGCTAACTGTTGACTGTGAAGCACTCAGCTCCTCAGCTCAGTGGGGAGTTCTGTGGAAATGTAGGACTAGCACCTCAGGAAGCTGGGCAGTGGTGTCACAGTCTTTGCACTCACAAAGCAGCATCTGACAAAATGTAGGTGGCAACAGAGTATGCACAGGCACTTATTTGGGCAACAATGGACACGTGTGCCATATTCCCCAGGTAAAAGCCCCTTTCAAGCAATTCCATTTTAAAGGATTGTGAAGGCTGAATTATGTGCATCGCTTTGTAAATTAAAATTAAGTTTGTTTTAAGGACAAGCAACCTATTTATCAGCTTACTTAGAAAGGTTACTTATAGCAGCTGGGCATTTCCAGAAGGGGGTTTTCATGTTAAGGAAAATATTTAAGGTAGCTTCATGGAATTTTGAAGCTGCAAAAGACTTTGGGGATCATGGTGATTTGGAGCTGAGAGCAAATGATCGTTATCCATCTAGGTCCTTGTTTCATTTTGATAATGCTTCAGGATGTCACAGGAACCCATTTTTCCACAGAGGTGTGCATTTAAATTCTGATTTCCCAAGTCAGAAGGCCAGAAAAACCCCTCTGCCGTTTGAGAGGTGTAAAGGAAGCAAACCTCCTGGGCAAACTCTTTCCATAATGCAGATTCGGCTCTAACCCCGTAAGGACTTTCTGCCTAGCTCTGGATCTCATTTCAGGGCCTCACAATTACTTGACCTGCATTTTGGAGGAATGAATTGTTTGTACCTGGTTCCTAGCATCATGGCATGGTTTCCCTGTATTTCTACCTTTGACAGAGCAGATAACAGCATTGGGGCATCTGCCCCACAAAACAAAGGTCTCCTATTCTCATTGGGTGGCCTTAAGGTAGGAGAGCAACTGCAGCACATCTCGGGAGGTTGTTAAACCATTATTGAGATTGTCAAGAGCAAATGAGATGCCAGAACACAGTATGATACAGCCCAGGAAAAAGCCAGAAAGAATTAATTGGGCTAAACCAAGCCCTCTTTTCAAGGACAACAATTTGATTTTTTTTTTCTCTTAACACTGTTAGTTCACCTTCCAAGTAGATCTCTTTTATAGACTTAAGAAATGGTCTGATTTCAGTGGATAATTTAAGAGCATCATAGTTGCTTCACCCATTGTACCCTGATTGGAGTTGACTCTGAGCCTATTGTAAGCTCCCATCTTATAGGGCTCCCTCATTTCAAACTCACCTAAAGAACCCCTTCTCCTTCACCAAATTCCAATTTCTCTCAGTGGCAACACCACCTCTCCTGATCTTGCAGACTCAAAACTTCTGAGTTATCTTGGACTTCTTCCTCTTCTTCAGTTGCTACATCCTGTCACCAATTCCAGCAAGCACCACTACCACCATATTTGAGACAAACTTTCCCCTAAATACTAGGCCCATTTCTAGCTCCAAATCCTTGCTCTAGCTTTCTACTTGTCTAAAATGCCTCCACAGGCCATTCTGTTTATCTCAGTACCTTCGCTATGAAAACTTCTTGCCTCTTAGGACTACTGCAGCATTTATGTCTCAGCTCAAGCTCATATTCTGGCCTCTAATTATAAATTGCCTTTGCATATTTGCTTTGCTTATTTCACAAGCCTTGTCTCCCCTCAAATACAGTATTATAAGCTCTTCGATAACAGGAATGATACAGTAGTACTGGGCACCCTAAGTCTCAATACTAGTCAGTGTTCCTGTGAGTGAGTGGATATGTATGCTGAGAGGGGAAACAGATAAAGACCACACATACATGGACAGAGATTGATTCTCTAGGTATATTATATACCTATATATTTTTTCAAAGCCATTTTTTTTTCCATTTAGCAGATACAATTGTTCTGCCTCTCCTTTTCCCCAGGGCTTTGGAAAGGAGAGATACAAACAAAAACCAAGTAAATACTAATGTGAAAAAAATATTTATTAAAGTCTGGATTTTGAGTACAAAAGAAATAAGTATGGCCATTAAAAAAAAAAGAAACCAAGTGTTAAGAGTTTCAGTACCATCTCACCTTCACAGACAGGTCCATTCACAGATAGACAACAACTAATATATTGACATTTAAATTTGTTTTGAATGAAAAGCAAAATTTTACTGGTTACACTGACATTAAAAGGAAATGATTCCAGTGGTATAGAGGGCAAACAAATTGGAGATGATAGCCTGAGTTACTATGAATTACTACAAAGAGGCCTATGAGTCACTACAAAATATTCTAAGAAAGGCAGTGTGATGTGCTGCTGTGACCTGAAGGCCAACATGCTGGGCATCAGTAGGATGAGCCTGGGAACAAACTCCAGCACGTGACCCTGGACTTGTGTGTGCTACCACTCACCGAGATGCTGCCATATGAGCACGAACCAACAACATCCTTACCAGAGAAAAGCAAAGGCTGAATGACTAAGATTAAGATGAAGGACCATAAAATCATAGATTGTATAAATTGCAAACCATTTCCCTAAAATGTGATTCTTGGAACACTTGCCCCTAACTTTTTCCCTGGTCAAATAAGTTTGGGAATCTTATAGTCATAAAGCTTATTAGTGTAGTAAAAGCTCTGGCAAGTTACACAGTAAAGAAACTTTAACAATTCCCAAATTTATTTGACTAGAGAACATTTTTCTGCACATGAAACTTGTTCATAAAATTCAGAACCCCTTGAACTAAGATGAATCTCTTAAATCCTCAAGATAAACTCAGGCACAACGTGCAGTATAATACACAACATAAACCTCTTCCACTCAATGCAAAGGAAAACTACCATCTGCAAATTCAAATGGATTCAAAAAGTGCTTATATGGCTTTATCATCCAGTAAGGCACTAAAGCCGACTGTCCCCATGGGGGTCACCTTGATGTCATGGCCAGAGACCATACTGGCCTAGACAGACTATTTCCTAGTAAGGCATTTCATAAATTATGTTTTAAATGGACGATATACAACATAGAAAGGGTTCCTTAAGAAAAATATAATTTACTTCAATTTGCAGGTGTTTGAACAATTTTTAAACATTAATTAGTTGAATATACTTATTTTCTTTGAAGTGAATTAATAAACTGATTTAATTACAATGGGTGAAGTTACTAAGAACGCATGCCCTGGAGTCAGCCTGGCCTGGGTATGAATCCTGATTTTGCCACTTAATAGCTTTGTGACTTGGGAGAAGTTCACCTCTCTACACTTGTTTTCTGAGGTGTAAAATGAGAAATAAACAATATACTGATCATAATGGTCAGCACTTATTTAGCACTTATTATATGTTATATGTATATTGACTCTTTTAATCTTCACTATCACCTGATTAGATGGATACTGTTATTACCCCCCCCCCGCCCCCCCATTTATAGATGAGGGAAGTAAGGCATAGAGAAGTTAGGTAACTTGCATGAAGTCACAACACAGGTAGGAAGTTGTAGAGTCTGATTCCAGTTGGGGCAGTTTACACAGAAAGGTATATAAATGCTTGGTAGAGTGTCTAGCACAAAATAAGCTTGCCATAAATTTTAATAGTCCTTCTCTGTACTCCAATTAAACATTTAGAACTGTAAAAATGCAGTCATGAGCATTATAAAAGTTAGAGAATGTTGTTCTGATATTTGAGATTGACTAACAGCAACAACAAAGAAAAGGTGTTTTTTCTCTTGAAGGTGCCTAAAGGCACTTTATAAACTCAAAATATTCTATTACTAAACATAATAATGAGAACAGCCATCGTTGTCCCACTAAGGCAGGGCATACAAGCCGCGAACAGTAACTGGACATAATATATGGTGTAAAATTGAAACTTAAGAGAAAATTTAGATGGGTCCAATGTAATTGCACACTTCAAGATTTGCCCAATCTTCATCATTATCAAGACGAATCATGGAAAGAGGTGCCATGTGATCCTTAAGCATTAGGTAAAAATGGAGGTTGCTGGTATATATGTCACAGATAATTTCAGTGGATACGGGCCGTATTTGTGGGGGGACTTGGATTGGAACTGAGTTGGGAGAAAAGAGCAAAGCATCAACACCTCTTCAAGTAGCATCTTGGGAATGTTCCCTTTCCAGTACTGCCATGCCTGCCTGGCTTCAACACTGCACAGGGAATAGAAAACCAGATCAAACAAACATAAACACTGATGGGCTGTGGGAGGCGGCACGGCATGTATTTTTCTTTGATTTAGAATGGTTCCTAAAATCCACGTGTAATTCCTAACCTTGGGAGTTGAAAGATCTGTACTTTTACCCGTGGCACGTTTGACATTCCTGAAAAGAAAATTACTTTTACATAGAATTTCACCATGTCTGATATCATCAAGACAAGGAGAGCTGAGGAAACTTATATTGTGGATATCGACTGCGATACATCTGAGACCTTCAATAAAAACTGAAGTCCCTCATGCCCGTTCCCTGTATCGAACACATAAGATACCTAAAAGCCTTTGGAGAACATAGCAGTAGCCAAGCTTAAGAGTGATACTTTTTCAGATACAGTATAGCACTGTTTCTGGAAGAGGTTACTCACATGAATATAATGTTTCTTGGGCTAATTAATCCGCCTCAGGAGCAGCGAGGCTAAAACTTCCAGGTCCCCCGCCCTGGGCCACTCAAGCCAGGATCGGGACGTGAGCCTGGGGCGAGCCGAGGGGCATCCCGGGCCGAGGTCACCCGAACCGAAGTTATGAGGCGAGGGCCGGCAACCGGAAGTGGTCCAGGGAGAGTTGTACAAAATTCAGGGGCCGTAACTTGGAAACAAAGCGAAATAAAATAAAACCTGAACTGTCTTAGGACCGAATTTCAAAAGAGCGTCCCCCCTGGCTCGGGAGGCCGGCGCGCGCGGCGAGGCCGCCTTAAAGGGCTGTCCCCGGAGCGTGTAGGCCGCGTACGGCTCTCTTCAGCGGGCGGGCAAAATGGGCGCGGGCGCTCGAGAGGCGCCGGCCCGGCCGCCGGGGCGCCGCTCACAGAGCACGTCGGCCCACGACCCGCAAGCGCCGCCTCCCTGCCCACCCCGCCACCCGGCCTGACGCCCCGACCGCGGCCGGCTACCGCCCTCCGCCCCACGGCCACGCCTGCCCCAACCGGCGCGGGCGTCTCCCAGGTGCCGCCGGGCCGGCCCCGCCCGGCCCCCGCGCCCCACGCCCCGCCTCCGCGCGCCCCCCTCGAGCCCCGCCCCACTCCGCCCGCCCCGCCCCGCCCCGCCCCGCCCGCGCTCCTCAAGCCCCGCCCCCGCGGAACCCGCGCTCCGGAGCACCCGGTTGGCCAGGCCCGGAGTGGGCCCGAGGCGGACGTGAGCAGGGTCGGACCAAGATGGCGGTGCAGGTGGTACAGGCGGTGCAGGCGGTTCATCTGGAGTCGGATGCTTTCCTGGTTTGTCTCAACCACGCTCTGAGCACAGAGAAGGAGGAGGTGATGGGGCTGTGTATAGGGGAGGTGAGTAGGTCAGTTAGCCTGACCGGAACCCTGCTGAGCAGTCGCAGCGTGTCCCCGGGGTGGGTGTTGGCAGCGCCCGGGGCTGCGGAGGCTACAGGCACCTCTGACCTGGCCCCTAGGGCTGATCCTTTGGAAGGTCAGGTAGCGGGGGCCCCGTTTCCTCTGGCTCTGGACGCTTGTTTGGCCTCCCGCAAACCCCCGGCGATCTGCATAAGCCTCCGGGTGGGCCTTGCAGTTTCTCTTATAGTCTGTGGCTTTTCTCTGGATCTGGAGTTGTCACCCCATTGACCCAAACCGCAAGTCAGGCTGTAAAGACGTTGTAGTATAATGAGGACACCGGTGTATTAGGAAGCATCCAACCACGATCAGGGCCCCTGGCCTCGCCTCCAGTCTTCCTGCTGGGAAGCCTTCTAAGTGTATCAGAAAACCAGACAGAGAAGAGGGTTTCAAAGATGCAAAGGTTTCCACTGGGTTAAGTGTTGGAGAGGAGCAAAAGAGGATGAGGAGATAGACCTGACTTGTTTACAGCCCGAAGTAAGAATTCTCCAGTCTTTCATGCTGGTGTACAGGAACACCTGACCCAAGTTTCATATAATCTACATCCATGTACATCAAACTAGTGTAATGTGATCAATAATGTTTTCTGCTTTTTCCCACTCTAGTTGAATGATGACACAAGGTAAGATTATATTTGTTTACTCATATCTTTTTTTTTTTTTTTTAAGATTTTATTTATTTGACAGAGAGAGACACAGCGAGAGAGGGAACACAAGCAGGGGGAGTGGGAGAGGGAGAAGCAGGCTCCCCGCGGAGCAGGGAGCCCGATGCGGGGCTCGATCCCAGGACCCTGGGATCATGACCCGAGCTGAAGGCAGACACTTAACGACTGAGCCACCCAGGCGCCCGTTTGCTCATATCTTTTGATCTCTATGTCACTGTTAACTCAAAATCATGACAAGGTTGGCAATATTGTGTACAACTTATATTTTAAGTTACCATTATGAGTCCGGAGTTCCCTCAGTGATACACTTTGAATTCCACCCCGACCCTGAAGGTTGGTTTCCACCTTACTTCCTACTAGGAGAATTTTCAGTTGATATATGTATGACCTTCTGTAAAAAATATGGGTAGGGGTACCAAGATCATGAGTGAACCTGTGAAAGCTCTTACACGTAGAATTTTGTTTACTCATACAGTGCTGTTACGTTCCGTTTTATTTCTTGATATGTTTTATGTTCTCTCTCTCCTGAAATGACAATGAAATACAGATAATTTTCTTTGCAGCAAATGATAAGCATATTAAGAAACATTTCCCCCTATTGACTCATTCCTTTGACTAAATTGTCAATGGCTTTCTGCCTCCCCCTGGTGGACCCTACAACGATCTCAGAGATGCCCAGGAACTTGAATGCTTGAGGAGGCAAAAGCTTTGGGTTACCTTTATTTAAATTTCAAAGCGTAGCGGAATGTGTATTTCTCAAGCCCACCTGCTTAATACCCAGGATTCTAGGAATTTCGCTTTGCCACTGAGCAGATTATGTACTTAGCCACTCTTCCTTTGTCTCTGCTAAGGTTTCATTGCAAAAACTTCGAATCTTGTTACTTTGCTTTAATATCTTTTTATATTCCAAACCTGAGTTCCTTTTTCCCCCCTAATTTATCCCCAAAAGGAGTGACTCCAAATTTACATATACCGGAACTGAAATACGCACAGTTGCTGAAAAGGTATGTGTGCTAGACTTTTGTATGATAGAAACTTTCAGTTGGGGAGGGATTTCTGTCCTCAATTTGATGATCTCAGCCAGGGATTAACTGGTTTGTGCAGGCCCACACTTGTGGCTGGGTAGGGTGTTCTCTCTAGTAAAATCAGATGAAAAGTATACTCATTAGGACTGGAACCTAATTTTTCTATTTGTAGCAAATTCAGATGAGTAATCGCTCTCAGCCCTCCTCCTTGCTATTCTCTGCCTGATCTCTGGCCCTTCTCCCTGCTTCCTTGAGACTTTTGGCTGGTTTGCTTCCTTGGAATCTGTGAATTTCTTCACATCACTGTTATCTCAAGTCCCAATTCCTACTTGGGCAACCTTCTCCTATAAGCAAACTATCCATAACTTATAATTCTTAGTCTACCTTGATTTTTTTCTTGTCTACAATCCTGCCTCGCCTTTTCTGGCATGCTCTAGCCTTCGTGGTGTAGTATAATGCTTTTCAACCTATACTTTTTGGTATAGGGCCATTTCATTGTTTTTCCAATATGTTGCAGGCCACTGCTTTTGTAAAATACGATAAAAATAAATTATGGCCTCTTCTCTGCCAAGCAGATGATGGGCATGATAAAAACTATCAGGCAACAACTCCATCTACTTTTTACCCCTATATCCAAACTTCTCCATGTTAACCACTTTGCTTCCTTTCTTCCCATATCAAGGGAAGTTTACTTCCTATCCAGAGCTACAGGTCTCTTCAGAGACCTTGCTTATCAAATATCCTATTTTCTGAGTCTTCAACCTTTTGACAGGCTTTTTCCCCTTAGAATACAAATGTGCTTAAATTACTCTCATTTTCACAAAGGAAAGAAAAATAACTTTTCAATCCTGTATATTCTTGTAGTCACTACTCTTATACCCTTCTTTTAATAGCCAGACTGCTTAAAAGGATAGGCTACAATCATTATTATTTCTTTACCTTCAATAGTCACACATACCAAGATCTGGTTTCCAGTTCTTTCTCTTCAGCCACCTCCCCATTGCTATATCAGTGGATTATTTCTTGGTGCTTATCTTAATCTTTCTCCTCGGAACTCTGAACTGTCATTTTTTTTTTTTTTTTGTATCTCCCTATTCCTCTCCCCTCCCTCCCATCCATTATGGGCTCTTCATCTTCTGCATTAAATATTGGTATTCTCCAAGTTTCTGGCTTGGCCTCCTTGCCTTCCTGGAATGTCTTCTGGGCAGCATTACCTTCCCTATGGCTTTAGCTACGGCATTGAAGTTAGACAGATCTGTCTTTAAATCCTTCCTCTGATACTCACTGTGTGACTTTGGGCATGTTGTCTAACACTCATTTGTAAAATAGACATAATAATGAGTGTTTTACATACATTACCCAAATCCAACTCTCCCAACAATTCTATGAGGTCGGTGACTGTCATTATCACTGTTTTACAGTTAACATGTAGTGTAATATTAGTTTCAGGAGTAGAATTTAGTGATTCATCACTTACATATAACACCCAGTGCTTATCACAACAAGTGCCCTCCTTAATACCCATCGCCCATTTAACCCATCCCCCTGCCCACCTGCCTCCGTCAACCCTTAGTTTGTTCGCTATAGTTAAGGGTCTGTTTTATGGTTTGCCTCTCTTTGTTTTTTCCCCTATGTTCATCCGTTTTCTTTTGAAAATTCCACATATGAGTGGAATCATTCGGTATTTGTCTTTCTCTGCTGGATTTATTTCACTTAGCATAATACACTCTAGCTCCATCCACATAGTTGCAAATGGCAAGATTTCTTTCTTTTTATGGCTGACTAATATTCCATTGTATATATATACCATATACCACCTCTTCTTTATCCATTCATTCATTAGTCAGTGGACATTTGGGCTCTTTCCATAATTTGGCTGTTATTGATAATGCTGCTATAAACATCGGGGTGCGTGTATCACTGGGGGAGTTACCAAGTTAATAAATGGAAAGCATTTTTCCAAGTGCCTGACACATGGCAGGTAGCCAATAAATATTTGTTGTTGTTAATATCCAGTAGATAGTAGTTAATATCAATTATCCCAAGCTCTAGTACTTCATTCACTACTGCCTATTTCAAGTTTAGCTAGACACAGGCATCTTTTTTTTTTTTAAGATTTTATTTATTTATTTGACAGAGAGAGACACAGTGAGAGAGAGAACACAAGCAGGGGGAGTGGGAGAGGGAGAAGCAGGCTTCCCGCTGAGCATGGAGCCCGACGCGGGGCTCGATCCCGGGACCCTGGGATCATGACCCGAGCCAAAGGCAGACGCTTAACGACGGAGCCACCCAGGCGCCCCTAGACATAGGCATCTTAAACTAACATGTTCAAAACTGAACCTTCCCTCTTCCTCAAACCCACTCCCAACATTCCTCTGCCACAGTAGTTCCCAAGCCTGGGGGCACCTTGGAATTACCCATATTATTTCCAACACTTCATCCCAACTGCTGCTACCTTATTGGAGATCCTTATTCTTTTCTTGAATACTCGCTAGCCTCTCCCCAGTCTTCTTGCCTCGAGTCTCTTGCCTCTAGTCCTGTCTTCTGATTGCTTAGGGTGTGATCTTTTGAGAACATAAGTCTGACATACCTCTGCTTAAAATCAGTGCATTTCCCATTACCTTTAGGTAACTAACTAATGAAGCCTCATTAGTTAAGCATTCAGGGCCTTCTTGATCTCATTTCTATTTATCTCCAAGTTCTAACCATGGTAAATTATGGCATTTTCCAGTTTATGCTGTACTGTTTCATTCCATGTATCTGCTGGGTATTATGCTTGGACAGGTGCCACCTGTCTCCTTTAAGGACTCTGTCTCTCTTCCTGGACATGACTACTGTATCCTGTTTATCTTTGTGTACTTAGGCCCTCACGTATATATGTTGTATGAATGAACATACATTCCCTAAAATAGGAAATTAGTGTTTACCTGCCCAGGAGCCATGGAGAGGCATGCCAGGGGGCACAGATTTCTATAAAGGGCCTGATGGTAAATATGAACGTGGCCAGATTTTGCCCAAGGGAGGCTGGGCAGGCCATATTTTGCTAGCCCTTGCTCTATACCAAGACAGAGGAGCAAAAGCAACTGGGTTTTAGTACTTGAATTCCAAGACTGAAAAGGCGTAGGGGCCAATCTAGCTAAGCTGGAATATCTTATGTGACTATGACTATAACAGGCTTTCTCAAGCCCGTCAGCTACCAGTGGCTTTCAGGGACATCTGTCAGTCCTTTGTGGCCTTTATTTATGTTTGCCTTATTTTGTTTTTCATCTATGTCTGGGCTGTTCTTGCCATCCTACCCTGAACTTCGTTTCCTCCTTCTTCTAGGCACTGAAATCTTATCTCACAATAGAGAGAGAAAAGAGTCACCCTGGGCATCAACTCATACTAAAATACATTGCCAGTCTTAATGATGTAATTTTATTTTTCAAGAGTCCATGCCCTCATCTGGAATTCTGTATTAATTTGTATGGCCAAATAGATATTAAACTTCATGAGTTCAGTGATCTTATCTTTTTGGTAGATGTTGGCATGGCATATCCTTTTCCATCCTTTTATTTTTGGTCTTTTTGTGTACTGATACTTAAAGTGTGTTTCTTATTAGCAGCATATAGTTTTTAAAAAATCCAGTCTGATAATCTTTTTAATTGGAGTATTTAGTCCAATTCTATTTAATGTAATTATTGATATATATATATATATATATATATATATATATATGGGTTATGGCTTTATCTTTTTGCTTTCTATTTGACTCACTTATTTGCTATTTCTCTTTTTTCTTGCCTTCTTTCAAATTAATCAGATATGCTTTATTATCCCACTTTGAGCCTCCTTGTTATAACATTTTTTTTTTTTTACTCTCCTTTTAGTGGTTATCCTACATATTTTGGTATGCATTCTTGATTTTTTAGTATAATACAGGTTACTATTTTTACCATTTCCCTGATAATGCTAGAACCTTAGAACACTTTAATTTCATTTATACCCTCCCACCTTTTAGATTAGTGTTGTCACATATTTTAATTCTATAGATATTTTAAGCCCCCCTGTGGCAGTGTTATTACTATTTTGTACAGTTAGTACTCATTTGTATTTACTCACATATTTTACCTTTTACAGTGTTTTTCATTTCTTTCTTTGTATCTGGGATTTTCCGTCTGCCTGAAGAGGTCTCTTCAGTACTTCTGTGCTGATAATGAATTCTCTCAATTTTTTGCATCTGAAAATGTCTTTATCTTGCCTTCATTTTTGCAGGATATATTCTTTGAATATAGAATTCTTGGTTGGTAGATCTGGTCTTGATGCACTCTAATATGTCACTCCATCCTCTTTAGGCTTTCATTGTTTCTGTTGAAAACTCAGCTTTTTGTCTTGTTGCTCCTTGAGAGGTCAAGGGTCTTTCTATCTCTGCTTTTGATTTTCTTTATTGTGTACTCTGTGCCTGCCAGACACTGTACCGTTGCTGGGGATAAAAATATAACTAAAACATGTTCCCTTCCTTTCAGAAGCTTATGTTCTAGTAGAGGAGAAAATTATGTCAACATGATAAAAACCGTAGTGAGATATGTGTGTATTATAAAAACAGTTGTATGGGAAGGGAGAATGACTAATTCTTTACAGGATGAGCAGGGAATTTCAAGCTGTGAAAGAGTTCACTTGGTGGAAAAAGGCACAAAAGGCAACCACATGTGCCTAATGGCTGCTTACTTCCAAGAATCTCCTCTGTGATTTCACATCTGCCAGTGCCACACCCATCTTTTCCCATGAAATTCTTGAACCATTTCATTCCTCTGATTTTCACTCCTCTGTTTTCCTTTTTGGCTCCTCTTAGCCTACCTCATCCTAAACATGGGTACCCCCCTTAATTCAGGCCTGGACCTCTGCTCCCTCTCCCTACACTATTCCTTGACTCTATTAACATCTTCTCATCCTAGGTCAGCTCATTTTCCTTCCTTCCTGATCCTTTTTAAACTTAGATCTGCCTCCTGTGTTCCAACTGAGTTTCAACCTGAAATTTTAGAGGTTGTCCTTGACAACTTCCTTTCCTCTGTCACCCATGGGCCATTAGCAACCAACTCTTGTGGATTCTTAATGAGTCTCAAATCTGTTTTTTCCATCTCTGCCATCCACTTAGCCCAGTGTTTTATCATTACGTCACATCCAGGCTACCTGAAACAATGTCCTTCCTTCCAGTTCATCCTGCAGATCTTGGTGTCTGAGGTCCCATACATTTTTATTCTGATCTTAGTCTTACTGTCTGCCATTCCATCTCAAGTTCTGTACTTAAACCAGTTGGCCAACATGCCTCCCAAACATCTTACTCACATCCATTTGGCATCTCTAGAAATTCTGTGTACACACACACACACACACACACACGCACACTCACATACTCTCAGAGCAGCCAGGAAATAGTACACTTGTTGGCCAATGAAGATTTTTTTCTAATCTAAGTGACTCCTTTCCTCTAAGCTCTTGTAGCATTGATTTACTACATTATTTCATTATAGTTTCATGTATGATACTTGCTGCTTAACCAAACTGATGGCATTTTGAACACGTGGATTGTCAGTCTCTGATTGTTAGCCTTGGATTGTCATACTCTGACTTGTATCCTTTTCTGTGAGAGTATCTTGCACATAGTTGTAAATCAAATGATTATTAGTTGATCATTCAAAAAGCTCTTCCTTCATCCAAATATTAGCATTTATGTTTTTGTTTTGAAATGCATATATTGAGCTTGGATGCCTTTTATTTGACATATTCTGTTACTCATGAGAAAAATGTCAGTTTTCTAAATGCAATTTTTAACCTGATAATATAATACAATACACATGTTATTGGAGAGAGATAGAAGTAAACATTTCTATGGATTTTCCTCTAGGTTGACACCGTCAGAATTGTTCACATTCATTCTGTCATCATCTTGCGACGTTCTGATAAGAGGAAGGATCGAGTGGAAATTTCTCCAGAGCAGCTGTCTGCGGCCTCAACAGAGGCAGAGATATCCTTACTGGTCAATAAGAAGCTTTTATGTGCTCTGGGACTTCCGGGCCAGGCTTCTCTGTTTGCTGCCTTAGCCTGCTTGAGGAGATTTCACAGGTTTTCTTCCTGGTGACTCTTTCCCAGTTTTCCTGTTTACCCATCAGATCCAATTGTTTGGTTAATCAGAATTTCTTTCCATTTTTCCTTTTGAGTGGCTTTTATTGGAAAAATTAGAAATTTTTAACATTCCTGCTCTTAAATGCCAAAAGATCCCAGGGTCAAATCCTGTGACAATGAACTCTATGGGGGAGTTCCCTCCTCCTTCCTTTCATTCCTGCACTACCCTCTCCAGTCCTCTGCCCCCCTCCAAGTTTTCCTAATATGATTTCATTTCTAGGGCCTTGATGATCTTGGTCTCTGTCCTTTGGAGAGATTCTCTTTGGAGGCTGCCTCTCAAAAAAAAAAAAAAAAATGCATTGCTGAAAACTGAAGGCAATATTCCATGTTAAATATAACCAAAAAAGGATCAAATGGGACATTTGCTTCCTATGATCGGGACTTCCATACCTCAGCTATAGCAGGTTAAATTTGCATCAGTGGCTTTTAGTAATTCATTGGTTTTTTTGATTAAGTTTATCTTGTTGTCAATTAAAAAGTAACTTTTAAAAATAGGCGGTTCACATGCATAGTACAAACTTTAAAAGGTACAAAAATATGTACAAAGTAAGTATTTTCTCTCCAACCTCTATGCCCCAGTTCCCTCATGGTCTGTCCCTGGACATAACCAGGATTATCAGGTTTTCATGTATCCTTACAGGTGAATTCTGAGCATACAGAAACATACGCAGATATTTTCTATTTAAAAAAAACTAATATATGATAGCTTATGACTTTGCTTAACAGTGTATCTGGACTATTGTTCACATCAGTACATAGAGGTACCTCATTCTGTTGACTGCAGAATATAGCCCTTGATGACTATTCTGTCCTCATGCGGATGTTTAGGTTGTTTGTAATCTTTTACTGTGCTGCAGTGTAACCTTGTACATTACTCGCACTTCACAAATGTGTGCATGTATCTGTACAATCTAGTCCTAGAGGTGCAACTGCTGGAGCAAAGGTTATGTGTCCTTGTAGCTGTAGCTGTTTAACCAGTTTACTCTGGCAGTATGCAAAAGTGCCTGTTTCCCTACGCCTTCATAAACACTGTGGGTTATCACAGTTTTTTGTTTTTGTGCTACGAGGCCAGGGTATATCAAAGCTATTGATTGATGCCAATCTGATTGGCAAAAAATTGTATCTTATTTCTTGCAATTTTAATTAGCATTTTTCTAATTATGAGTAAATGTGATCAGCTTTTAATTTTTAAGAATCATTTATTTTTCTCAAAATTATCTGGTTATTTCCTTTGCCTATCTTTCTATTGCTTTGGAAACCTTCTTAATAATTTATAGGCACTCTGTGTTAAGGAAATTAGCCCTTTGTGATAAGGATAATGAATTTTCTTAGCTTATTCATGGTGTGTGTGTATTTCTCCAATCAAATTGTTTTTGCATTTTTATATAATCACATGTATCAGTCTCTTATGGCATGTACCTTTTCCATCTTTTTTAAAAACTCTATTTTGAAATAGATTCATGGGAAGTTACAAAAACAGTATAGAAAGGTCCTTGTACCCTTGACCCAGTTTTCCCCAAATGCTACATCTTAAATAATTGACGATGCAATATGGAAACCAGAAAACTGACACTGATACAATGTGTGTCATTCTGTTGCCATTTTGTCACATGGGCAAATATATGTAACCACCACAGTAGTCAAGATTGCAAAATTATTCCATCACCATGAAGGTCTAACTTATGTTATTCCACTCCCTCAAGCTCCCGCTCCAACCCCTGGCAACCTCTAATCTGTTCTCCGTCTCCTGGAATATAATTGTATAAAAGATGTTTATTGTTGTGATTATATATTGTAACTTCGAACTGAAACTAGTCCATTCCCAAGATGGGGGGATGGCTGGAAACACTGTTGCATGTTATTGCACTTGGACATTACAATGACTATCTGTTAAACATTTACTAAACATCTTGCATGGGTTCCCTCATTTACTCTTCACTGCTGTTGGAAGCGGAATTTCCCCAGCCTGCAAGCTGAAGAAATGGGTTTAGAGAAGTTAAGTCAGTTTTGGCATTTAAAAAATTATTTAAAAAGTATTCTTTCTCAGGATTTGCTGTATAGAAAGGATTATTGTGTTCTAATGTAAGTAATTTGCAGGAAAACAAATCAGCATTTTATAAGATACCAGCAGAAGTCCCAATGAGCAGCAACAGAAGGGGGACCGCTTCTTATCCTTAAGTTGAATTCTTATCTCAACTTAGAGCCTCAGATAGAGTTATGGGAAATTTTTGTTTCTAGAACAAAGGAGGAAAATATTCTTTGGTGGTATATTTCTAGACACCTGGGGAGACCAAAGTGGGGGGTCTCTGAAACCATCCCAGTTGCTGTTGTTGACGCTGGCAGGCTGCCAGAGAGAAATCAAACAAATTTTTAAATCTTGTGTTTCTTTCTCAAAACGGGGTAGGATGGAGCTAGAGAGAGGCTAGAAGATTACTCAAGTTAATAATGTGAGTTCCAAAGATTTAGATAAGCTTCTTTTCAGATAGCACAGTGTTAAGTATTTAAGTGATCAAACATTAGCTAAATTGGATTAAGAGAATATAACTATATATGATAATGGAAGCCAGATGGATTCTATTTTTATATTTTAATTAATTAATTAATTTTTAAAGTAATCTCTACACTCAGCCTGGGGCTCGAACTCACAACCCTGAGATCAAGAGTTGTATGCTCTACTGACTGAACCAGCCAGGTGCCCCAAATTGATTCTATTTTTAAAAAGAAATACCTTTGGCTTTAAATGGGAGGTCTGGGAAATTCTGGGGATTAACCTTATTTCATTCTTTTGGTGACATTAAATTATAATAGGTTTATTTTAAACCTCAGGATGCTTTCTGAGCCCTTACTAGCATCACAAATTTTGTTCCCACAAGTTGAAAACACCTTGACAGACACACAGGTTGGCTGAACTAACAGGTCGCCCCATGAGAGTTGTGGGCTGGTATCATTCCCATCCTCATATAACTGTTTGGCCTTCACATGTTGGTAAGTATTATAGGCTTGCAATATTTGTTGTTTTTATTTATATGTTTTTTAAAGATTTTATTTATTTATTTGAGAGAGAGAGAGAGAACAAGCAGTGGGGAGGGGCAGAGGGAGAGGGAGAAGCAGACTCCTGGCTGAGCAGGGAGCCCGATGCGGGGCTCAATTCCAGAACCTGGAGATCATGACCTGAGCTGAAGGCAGACGCTTAACTGCCTGAGCTACCTAGGCGCCCCATGTTTGTTGTTTTTAGAAATCAGTATCATCTTTCTCCGTTATATGAACGATGGTTATTTTAAATCATACTTTAATTATCCTTAAACAGGTGCCCTTATTTTTATTTTGCTGTGTTTTAAGAGTAATGATTTATGTCATACTATTTTTAATAGAGATAAAATTTTAGCACTCCATTTTGACTGTATTCAGGATACCATTACTAACTAAAGCCTGACAATTGGCTGATATAAAAAAAATTAAATTGTAACTGAAAATTGCTGACTGCTGAATACCACTGTCCAGTACACTCCCATTCGGAAGACTTAAAGGTGTGAGGGGTGAAATTTACAAAATTGAGGTTTAACACATATTCCATCCAGCTGTTGAGGCTCTCAACCTACTTCCTCACCCCACTAATCAGTATAATGTAACAAAATTGTTTTCTCTCTTTTCATCTTTATTGCTTTTCCTGAATCATGGTCATTTTGTTGTTGTTGTTGTTGTTTGTACCTGACTCTTGAAAGAAGTAGAATAACTTTGCTTGGGGAAAGTGAACTAACATTCTTGGAGGAATGTTAGTTCCTCCAAGGAACTAACATTTCCTCTCAGGGACAAAAGATCCAAGCTGCATATAACCATTTGCTAATGATTTATGAATGTTTTCTCCTCTTATCCTCATGGTAACCTGTGAGTTAGAGATCCTCCCCGCAGTGTACTGAGGAGTAAACTGAGGCTTACATCGGTTAAGTGCTCTTTCCACTGTGGTGTTCTCTTTCTAGTCATAGGGGCTTGAGATGATCGTAAGTTCTATATTCATCTACACCACGGTATGAATGCCAAAAAATCAATAGCAGTGCAGTCTCAGACTATAATAATAGCTGAGTGGTCCTCTGTATCTAGAGTAATGGGTGGGCGGGGATACTTCTCAGAATCACCTGGGAGAGCTTTTATAAAATGTACCTGTCTTAAACTCATCTTTCCCAGCCTGGACCTGCTATAAAAACCTCTGGGAGTAGGTCCTAGGTGGGTATATTATGAAAAGACTCCTCAAAGAATTCTGGTGCATAGTCCCAGTTAAGTACTGATATAAAGTAAGGGAGATAATAGACTTGCTCTATTTCTTGCTGACAGAAATTTACCTGACCTGCTGTTAACGTAAGAGTGACATGCCTAAGATAGCTTGTATTAACAAAAAATATATTTCAATTGGAAAAGAAAAAAGGTTAAAGCTGGAACTTGCAATAAAAATAAGGTGTTTTTAAACCTGTTTCAGACTTAAAGTTGATAAAACAGTACAAAGAATTCCTGATACTCTTCCCCCAGATTTGCCACATTTTCTTCCATGCTATCTACGTGTGTGTGTGTGTGTGTGTGTGTGTGTGTGTGTGTGTGTCCATGTTTTTTCTGAAGTATTTGAGAATAAGTCACAGCCAGTATTCACCTTAACTCCTGAATAGTGTTCGGTATGGATTTCCTAAACGCGACGATATTCTCTTACATAATCACAGTGTATTTATGAAAATTGAGAAATTAACATTGAAATAATATTATTTAAGTTACTGACCTTATTCAAATTTGTTAGCTTGCTAATTTCCTAATAAGGGTTGTTTTTATAGCTATAATGTATTCCTGTAAAACCTTTATATCACTGAATAAATTCAGTGTTTGATTTTTATCTTTTACTCAAAAATAATAGCTATTTTTTTCCCTGCCACCATCAACACTAAAATCAGATTTGCCTCAAATTTCTCCCATGGTTGTAGCATAGCCAGAGAGAAGTAAGTACCAAGCACTCATGAAAGGAAGGCTGGAGTGTATGTATTCCTGAACGTTATTGTCACTATGGTAATGAGTAGAATGGAGAATTTTCTGGCAAAAAAAGAAACTCTAAGAACTTAGGAATAAAACTTTATCAGTCTCTGAAGTGGAACACCCAAAAAGTGTTCCGAATTCAGAGAATGATTGAATTTTCCTCTCAGGGGCAAAAGATCCAAGCTGCTCAACAAGAACCTAGAGCTGTTAGGAAAACAAAGTCACTGCAGAATGTAACTGAACAAAAAACCGACTCTAAATAATGAAATAAGATTAAGGAGGCAAATGAAAATAATTTAACACAAAATAAATTTAGAGACTAGAGCATTGAGATCTTACCTTGAAAAAATAATAATACGTAACTGGGTAAGGAAAAGGAATAAATAACAAAATGGAATAAAGGCAATAGAAAGTTCAGAGAGTTATTATAGCAGGGGAGTTGGGAATAGCAGCTTTGGATTCTATCAGGGAACAGGTCTGCTAGAATCTCATTTCAGCCACTTATTGGTTGAGAAGATCTTTTAACTTTTCTGTGCCATGGTTTCCTCACTGACAGAAAAGGGGAACGTGTTATCAGAACAGTATGTGAAATCATGTATGAGGCATTCTGTCCCATGCTTAGCACAATAGCAAAGATAGATACCAAAGCATTTATCTGTATAACTCGACATGGAGAGAGCATGATTATCTAAAGCTGAAGGGCAGACAACACTGGAAGGATTAACAAAAATACTAAGATCTCAAAACTATAGATAAAACTAAAGAAAAAAATCATCTCCCAACTAAGTGGGTGTTCACAATGACAAGATTGTTGTGGATTTCCAGAGCCTAAGGAATTTTGTAGATACAAAGATACATAGCTCATCTCCAAATGGCTGTTTAAGAATTGAGTGAAACAGGTGCCCTCTTAGCAAGTCTTGGGGAAAAAATGAGTAATGATTTAAAGTATGTACAGTAATTATGCTTAATAGGAATGACAAGTGAGAAGGAGTGAAAAATGATTATTCAACAAATTTATAAGATACCTGGATGCAACAATGTAGTCACAGTTTCTGCTGGTTTGGACCTTACGATTTTGTGAGGAAGAAAAACAGTTAAAGTACTAAAGGGGAAATAGAGTAACAACAATAAGGAAGAAATAAAGAACATTTGCACCAGCGAGTTGAAACAGCAAATGTAAAAATAAAAGCCTTAGGACTAAGAAATAAATACAAGAATAAAATGTCATTAAAGACAAGCTTTATAGAGAGGGAGACAAACCATAAGAGACTCTTAATCTTAGGAAACAAACTGAGGATTGCTGGAGGGGATGGGGGTAGGGAGATGGGGTGGCTGGGTGATGGACATTGGGGAGGGTATGTGTTGTGGTGAGTGCTGGGTGTTATGTAAGACTGATGAATCACGGACCTGTACCCCTGAAACAAATGATACATTATATGTTAAATGAATTTAAATTAAAAAAAGAAAAGACAAGCTTTAAACTTAAAGACTTTAAAAAAAAAAAAAAAAGAAGAAAGACAAGCTTTAACCTAAAAAAAATAACAGGCCAGGATAAGCTATATGGAGAAAATAAAAGTCACAGTTACATCATTAGGAAAAGGGTGAGACGAGATAGGCCATTCTGTAATAAAAGGCACAGTAAATAATGAAACTCTAACAATGTTAAATTATGTTCCCCACCATAACAATAAAATACACAAAGGACAAAGTTTTACGTATAGGGAATAAAATGGAAACTGGTTTGGAGTAGAACTTGATAACCCACTTTCAGAATCTTATTCCTTCAAGAGTATAATGTGAGTCTTTTGGCTTTGGATTGGGTTTTGCAGTGAAGGAGCAGGGGTATAGAGAAAGTATGTGAACAAAGGCAAGGGTGATGTGGGTCAAACACACCTGCTAACACTTTAAAACTTGATTATTAAAGAATTTCAGACTTACAGAAAAATCGCAAGAACAGTATAAAGAACCACATTCAATAACTGTTAACCTTTTGCCACATTTGCTTTATCATTTTCTCTATACACATACAATTTGAGAGTAAGTTGTAGACATGATGCTCCTTTATCCCTAAATACTAAATTGTCTATTTCTCAAGAACAAGGATACTTACTTCCATAACCACAGTGCAATTATCAAAATCAGGAAAATTGACATTGATATCATCCTTTTTTTTTTTTATTTTAAAGATTTTATTTATTTATTTGAGAGAGAGAGAATGAGAGACAGAGAGCACGAGAGGGAAGAGGGCAGAGGGAGAAGCAGACCCCCTGCTGAGCAGGGAGCCCGATGTGGGACTCGATCCCAGGACTCCAGGATCATGACCTGAGCTGAAGGCAGTCGCTTAACCAACTGAGCCACCCAGGCGCCCTGATATCATCCTTTTATGTAATCTACAGAACTTATTCAAATTTTGCCAGTTCTCCCAATTCTGTCCTTTGTAGCAATTTTTCCTTTCCAGTCCAGAATTCATTCTCAGATCATGCATGGCGTCTAGTATCATGTCCTTTTAGTTTCGATGTGGACCAGTTCCTTAGCTTTTTTGTCATTCCCAAACCTCTGAACTCCTCACTTCCTCCTTCACGTTCAGTGGATAACACTGCTTCCTACTTTATTTATTTTTTTAAAGATTTTATTTATTTGACAGAGAGAGAGGAAGAGTGAGAGCACAAGCAGGGGGAGCGGCAGGGAGCCTGTGGAGGAGCAAGGAGCCCGGTGCAGGACTTGATCCCAGGACCATGGGATCATGACCTGAACCAAAGGCAGACACTTAAGGGACTGAGCCATCTAGGTGCCCCTGCTTCCTACTTTAATAAAGGAAATGGAAGTCATTAGAAAGGAATTTTCTCCATTTCTCTTTACTCACTTATCATTAGGCTCATCTCCTTTTCCGTCCTCCTAGCTAATACCCATCCTTCCACTCTGGCTCTCAATATTTGCCTCCCATGACTTGAAGAACTTTACACTCTTCATTGTGCTTCTCTCTCCAACATCTCTATCCCTTTCCACTGCACTGGGTTTTTCCCATCATTTATTTGTTCCTTCAACAAATAAATTTGAGTGTCTACTATGTGTCCAGCCCTCAAGGTGCTGGGGATAAAGCAGTGAATGAGAAAAAAAGACCTCTGCCTTCATGGAGCTTTACCTCATGTTTAAGAAAACAACAAAAATACTTGCCAATCCCACTTCTCCTTCAGGTCAAAGACATTTCTCACTTTTCATTCACACTCTTCACCCTGCTCTAGTCTGCCTTCCAGTCCACTGAAAGTCATCAGTGACATCCATGTTGAAAATCTAGTAAACATTAGGGGTGCCCGGATGGCTCAATCAGTAAAGCGTCTGACTCTTGGTTTTAGCTCAGGTCATGATCTCAGAGTCCTGGGATTGAGCCCCGTGTCAGCTCCATGCTCAGTGCGGAGTCAGCTTGAGATTGTCTCTCTCCCTACCCCTCGGCCCCTCCCTCACTCACACGCGTGCTCTCTCTCCAAAAAACAAACAAAACAAAAACCAGAGAGAAAATCTAGTAAACATTTTATGTCTCCATCTTATGTAGCATTTGATACTATAATGATTCTACTCCTTAAAAACACTTCCCAATTAATGAGGAGTGCTTGGCTCTTAAGGATAGAAACTAAGCTGAGGCTGAGAGTTGAAATACCTTGTCTGAAACCAGAGATGGCTCATAACTGGAGTCAGTATTTGAACTGAGATTTGTATGAATCAGGGACCTAAGAATTCTATTGCATCTCAGTTTGACTGGTTAAGTGGGAATGCTATTTATGAACATAGGAAATGGAGGACGAAGTGTAGGTTTGGTGGAGAAAGAGATAGTTGAAGTTATGTCATACCCACACCATTAACTTACTGAAATTTTATACATAGTTTGCAAAAGAAAAAGGGAAGTGATTTAAATAGTATAGATTATTTAATAAATCTCAGGAGACTTGGCATGGTTTTTAAGTTACTCTTATATACACTTTATTGTCCTTTTAAGTATATATGAGAAGGAGAAATGTGCCTGTAGCTATGTTCATAATTTTAAGATCTGCTCAGTTCTTTCTTATGGAGTGAGGTGGTTCACACTGCAACGAACAGTGATATATTAGGTAATTACCACCAAAGTTGGGTTAAATCAACCTCCCATGACAGATACAGGCTGCAACTTCAATTAAGCTTAACAACCAATCACTGTATCAAATTACATTTTCCCAAACAAGCATTCTGTTCTAGAAGTTACAAGTCAATACTCCTTAGAATCATTATCAACAAATTTTATGAAAAAGTTTTTAGTCTACTTAGGAAGACGCGGGGGAGAAGTCCCAATGTTTAAGAACATATTGCCAAAGTAACTGGGCATAAGTCCCTGGACCGAACCACACCCTTCAGTGTTTTGTTGTAATACCTGATCTTTTATATCCTTCATAAACAATGGTCTGAAGACCTCAGATTTTTAAATTTAGCCTCTATTTAGTTTGGGGTAATCTTTTAACTAATCCTTTCAAATATTGTTCTTTGGTGCCTGTTTATGATTTCCTTTTCTAAAATTGCATAACCATATAGTGAGATTTTGTTTCTACTCCCTGGAATGTTGGTTTTAATTCTGTTGCAGTCTCTATAAGAATTTCCTCCATAATAGTTCTACATTTCCATTCTTTATTGTCAAGTCTCATGTATTCACTTCCCTAAAAGATGTCCACCAAAAGGCTTATTTGAGGAAGCTATTTGTCTTCTTCCAGGGCCTTCCTTTCTCTCTGAGTCCCGTGGAAGAAATTATCAAGTTTTGGGGGGCCAACTGAAGAGTTATTAATCTAGCTTTTCTTACTTAATTGCAGACTTCTCATGGTACTCTTCCCTCATCTAGTAAAATGTTTATGCTTTGCCAGTCATATTGTCCCTGTTCTGCCTGTAGAATCTGAACCCTGGGAGGACTGTATGCTGCTATGATCTTTAAATCTTCATGTTTGTGAGATTTTTTTTTTTTTTTTTTTTTTTTTTAAAGATTTTATTTATTTATTTGAGAGAGAGAATGAGATACAGAGAGCATGAGAGGGAGGAGGGTCAGAAGGAGAAGCAGACTCCCCGCTGAGCAGGGAGCCCGATGCGGGTCTCGATCCCGGGACTCCAGGATCATGACCTGAGCCGAAGGCAGTCGCTTAACCAACTGAGCCACCCAGGTGCCCTGTTTGTGAGATTTTTATTTTTGTTTATTTGCAGATGTTCGCACGCAAGCCATGTACCAGATGATGGATCAAGGCTTTGTAGGACTTATTTTTTCCTGTTTCATAGAAGATAAAAACACAAAGGTATTTGTGTGTGTGTGTGTGTGTGTGTGTTTGTGTGTGTGTGTGCATGTGTGTGTGCGTATGCACACAGAATAGAGAAAAATCTTTTTGCAATTTTAATAGGGTGGCCAGGGAAGGTTTCAATGAGAAGGGTCATTGAGTCAGGACCTGAAGAAAGTGAGGGAGCAAGTCTTGGATTTCTTGGGGGAAGAGCGTTCCAGGCAGACGAAATAGCCAGTGCAAAGACCCTGAGGTGAGTGTGGCATGTTCAGGGGACATCAAGGAAGTCAGTGTGGCTACAGCAGAATGAGGAAGACCATGACCATATGTCCCAGTTTGCCTCTGTCAGTCCCAGTTTTACCCCATTATTCCAGTCTCCTCTTTAGTTAGCACCTTTCCTTCTTGGAAGTGTCCTGGTTTGGACAATAACTCATTTGATCATTCTATAATGAGGTCTGAAAGATAACCAGGTGCCGGATCTCATGAGGCCTTTGATTTGACTGACTTGGGAAGCCACTAGAGGGTGACTTTATGTTTTAATGGGATCTCTCTGGCTACTGTGTTGATAGTAGACTAGTCAGGGGGTGGGGGTGGGTGCACGGGGAAGGAGGGAGTGTGGAATCCATGACATTTGTGAAACCAGTTAGGAAGGTACTGCAGTAATCTAGGCAAGAGTTGATGGGGGTTTGACTATGAGGAGTGGAGGTCATGATTAGGGGCCAGGTTCTGTATATATTTTGATGGCTAATAATAGTAACAAGTGCTGCCATTTATCATCTATTGTATGGTGCCTACTTATTAGGTGTTTTACATAAATATGCTCTAACCCTGACAACAGGTCTGTGAGGATGATTATTATTTTTTAAAGATTTATTTATTTATTTTAGAGAGAAAGAGAGCATGTGGGGGAGGGACAGAGGGAGAGGGAGAGAGAATCTCAAGCAGACTCTGTGCTGAGCACAGAGCCTGATGCGGGGCTCAATCTCACCACCCCGAGATCATGACCTGAGCTGAAATCAAGAGTTGGATGCTTAACTGACTGAGCCATCCAGGCGCCCTGCCCTGGGGTTATTATTTTTTATGGATGAGCCAAGCTCAGAGAAGCTCAGAGAAGTTAAGAGAAGTTAAGCAGCCCAATCAATGGCTAGTCTTGCCATTCTCTATTTAGAGTGTTTCTGTTTGAGTTTTATGTTTATGTCAAGAGGTTTGACTATGTGTCAATTCAAACAAAAAGAAAATTACTATTTAACATTGTAGGAATGAATTTTGCCTAAACTATCAAGTATGCTCTGTCCTTTAGTACATTATTTATATTGTCAGAATTTATATTAATGATGAATATTATTCATAAAATCACTCTTTTCCAGAAACAGTAATCTTGAACTTTATACTTCATATGAAATGATTTTGGCTTTGTCATCGTAAATTTATTTATTGTCATTATAAATAGTTGAATATTTGTCAGCTTCCAACAAAGCAGTTCGAATGCTCTGGTTCTTAGTTTCTTGGTTCTCATGTTTATAAGAAATTCTTTGCTGTCACATGAACAGATGTTTCATTATGGCCATTTCATATTGACTGAGTTGAGTACATGATCCTTTATAGAAATTGATTTATGACATATTCCATCTTTGGAATCCCTTTTAACCTTCCACTTCTAGAGGGTCTTCGGATACCACTCATGTAAGGATATGAGTATTAGGTTTGAATCTTCTAAAGTGCTATACCTGTATCGATATTAATCCTTCTCTGTGTGATATTTCTTTCTTTCTTTCTCTCTTTCTTTTCTTTCTTTCTTTTTTTCCTCTCTCTTTCTCTCTTTCTTTTTCCTTTTTTTTTTCTTTTAGACTGGCCGAGTACTCTACACTTGCTTTCAATCTATACAGGCCCAAAAGAGCTCAGAGTAAGTATGACAGAGACATATGTATGTATGTATGTATGTATGGGCTAATTTTCATTCCAGGGAATTGATTGTACATACCCAATTAAATAAATTATGCATCTAAATAATGGAATAATATGCAGCCATTAAAAATATGAGGAAGTTCAGTAGTAATACAGAAATATCTGTAAGAAACATCATTAAATAAAAAAGGCAAGATACAAGAATAGTATGTATAGCATGCTACCATTTGTGTAAGGATATGGAAGAGAAATATATACATCAACACATAAAATATCCGGAAGGAAACACATCAGTCACTTCAGCAGAGCCAAAGTGATGTTTACTTTGATATCTCTAAATAATATACTTTTCATACTCTTTCTTGATTTACTAATTTTAGATGTTATCTATTCTTATTATGTTATTTTGCCCTCAACAAATGAGGATTAAGCTCAAGTACCCTGCCCCATCTCTATTATATTATATTACTACTTTTTGTTCTTCTGTTGGTGACTTTTCTATTCTTAAGGTTTGCCCCTTTATTTATTCTGTCAACAACAGACAATAGACAGTATCTTTTGGCTCCTTGCTGTTTTTTTACTATAAACCTTTAAATTTTCACAGTTGCAAACATGTGTGTTATGTGTTATAACCATAATTGCATTTTCTGTGCTTTCTCTACTAGTTGACTCTAAGAGTAGAAAATAAAGTGTTTATGTTATTATGATTATGTAAATATTATTCCGTGTACAACCAAGCAGTGTAAAGTAGTATATTATGATTCCATTTCCTTTTTTGAATAGCTTTTTGCTTTTTCATGGGGTTTTTGAATGGCTTTTCTCTTCTTGTTTTTCTGCCTTTATCACCTCCCTGAGTTCCAAATTCTTAGGAGTAATATAGAAATCTTTGGAGTCCCTGCTTTTGCTAGGCTCACTCCCTGAAGCCCTCCATCTTCCCACCTTAGTCAGGTCTTGGCTGACATCCTGGAACTTTCCTTCATTATTGTCCTTGGTTAGACCCACTGATTTCAGTGGATTTCATTTCAATCCACTGTCTGGATTTCATGTCGTCTTTCTTGGTTCACTCTTTCTAAGAAAGGTATGCATTTGAGTCTTTAACCAGTCTAATTCTTATTCTTTTATAGGGCACTTCTTTTTTTCTCTGACAGCTTTTGGGAACTTCCCTATTCTTGATGTTGTGAAATTTTATATCATATAACCAGAGTGTGAATATTCTATGACTCAAACTGCTGGATGCTGTCAGTCAGCACTTGTCCTTCAACTCTGGGAAGTTCTCTGCTATCATTTTCTTTGGTATCCTCAGATAAAACAATCCATATATACCCAGTTCCTGGGAAGAGAAAATCTTATTTATAATTCAATCCAATCCCATCATTTAAAGCTTCTTCAAGTGTAACTCAGTCTTTGGGGGATAATTTCTCATTCTTTGAGTTACTTCCCTTTCCATTTTGACTTGAAGATGGCATTTGAAGTATTGGAAAGATGAAGTAAATGAACTTATGCTATAGGGAAAGGAGACTTCCTGGTTTCATGCTGGTTTTGGGAATCAGGGCATGAATCCTTCTATTCATGGTTAATGCCCACCTTTGTTTACCCAATGTATTTCTCCTCTCTCATGGAGTTAAAGCCCCAACATAAAGAGATACCTTAACAGCTTCCTCTCCTATGACTACCTCATTCTCCCCATAGGTTAGTAGGACAGGTGTGTCATATCCTTTTCTCTATTCTTTGATAAATCTTCCCCCTGTTTTCCCTTTCTCTTTCTAGAACTCATATTAGATATTAAAGGTTGTAGATTGATGGTAGTGACTCTTTTAACTCATATTTTCTGTCTCTTCTGTTGTTGTTCTGATTTCTCAAGTATATTTTAGATTTTATCTTCTAGCCCATTCATTTAGCAATTTTTTGTATCTTAACTTAGAGATTTTTCCTTGTTTAGTCGTTATTCCTATTTCACAGTATCCTATTCTTGATTTGTTGATATGATAGTTAAATAGGAAATGTTAAATTTTCTTCTGTTTTTTCAGTTACCTGTTTCCTCTGTGGTAATTTTTCTGTTTATTTTTTATTATATTTATATTCATGTTATATTTATAATATTTTATAACTTATTTTTAAAAATATTTCTTTTTCATCCTCTTTTAAGAACAAGCCAACAAGAACATGAGTGATAGCTCATTATTTGTGGCCTTAGCTTGTCAACAGGAGGCTTTATTTTAGGGTGAGTGAGTTGAGAGCCAGCCACTTTTCTCAGGGATCACTAAATGTTAGATTTCAGGTATCTTGCTCTGGGATACCAATCTTAACAATTGCTGCAATCCGAGACAGTTTATTCTATTAGTTAGAAGAACTTTTACTGCTGCTGTTGTTGCTAATGATGGTGATGATAATGTTGGCTTAAGAATGGAAGGCTAGTTACTAAACATTCTATGTATACAGAGGCCCAGTTGTGGAAGAGCACAAAAGAAGATTAACTAGAGTCCAAAATTTCTGGCAGGAAGACCAAAAAGGGTAGCCTCCAGGAAATTACACAAAGGGAGGAGTGTGTTAAAGCCAACTTCATAAAGTTGTTTATAAATTTTTTTTTTTAAGATTTTATTTATTTATTTGACAGAGAGAGACACAGCGAGAGAGGGAACACAAGCAAGGGGAGTGGGAGAGGGAGAAGCAGGCTTCCCGTGGAGCAGGAAGCCCAATGCGGGGCTCAATCCCAGGACCCTGGGATCATGACCTGAGCCGAAGGCAGACACTTAATGACTGAGCCACCCAGGTGCCCTGTTTATAAATTTCTGGGCCCACTCGTGAGCCATGTATGTATCGACCTGATCCTAATTAGCATAAATGATAACTGAATTAACTAGTAGACCACCACATCGGTTCCATACTAACCACTGGGTGGCATATATGCAGGAAGATCTGAAGAGCACTAGAAACGCTCTGAAAATTATACTGACATTGGAACCACGGCCCACTGTGGAAATTTCAACCTGAACTTAACTAAGCAGATGACCTGCTAAAACAAAAACAACAACACTCTCTGTAGAATATAAACAAGACCCAGTATATCATAAAAAATATTCAAAATACACAGGATATAATTCAGAATTACTTAGCATGGGAAGAACCACAGAAGTTTCAACTTGCATGGAAAACAATAATCAACAGATGCCAACACTGAGGTGACAAATGATGTAGGAATCACCTGATAAAGACTTTAAGGTAACTATTATAAAAATGTTTTTTAAAATCACAAATACATCTGTAGCAAATGTTTAAATAGAAAGTCTCAGCAAACAAATGCAACACCCTTTTAAAGAACCCAGTGCAAACTTTAGAACTAAAGATTACAATCACTGAAATACAAGACTCACTGGATGGATTTGCCAGGAAGTTCTCCACAAAAGCAGTGAATAATCTGGCAAAAACTGTCAGAATCAACGTTATTAGAACTGTAGAAACTAATCAAAACTTTATAGCAACCAGGCAAATGCTTAGTCAAAAAAAAATCACAATCTCACATTTAAGGAAATCTCTGTCGAGTCACTACATGGCCACTAAGCTAACAGGACAGCAATCTCAGTGGCCACACATAACAAAGAATATAGATTATGAAAAATTAGTTCAAGAAAGTCACTAAACACACAAAATCAGTTAAAACAATCAGCAACAACAAACCCTAGGGTTGGGTAGAATCTGATTTCCACTGTTACTGTGTTATAATATTCAAAACATCCAGTTTTAACAACAAAAAAAGGCATTCAAAGAAACAAATTTTGGGCCATAAACAGGAAAAAAGAATTAATAAAAACATTCCTGGAGGACGCCCAGACATTGGACTTACTAGACAAAGACTTTTAATCAACTAAAATATTCTCAAAAAGTTAAAAGGAAACCATGTACAAAGAACTAAAGGAAACCATGAAAATGACAGAGGATATCAAATAGAGAATATTGGTAAAGAGATAAATTATAAAAGGGAACCAAATAAGAATTCTGGAATGAGAAGTACAATAACTGAAGTGAAAAATGCACCAGGGAGGTTCAACAACAGATTTGAGAAGACAAAAGAAAGAATCAACTGATATTAGTGTCTGAGGAACAGAAAGTAAAAAGAATGAAGAAAATTGAACAGAGCCTAAGAGACCCGTGGGACACTTTGAAACATTATCAATATACTCAAAATAGGAGTCTCAGTACAAGAGGAGAGAGAGAAGGGAGCAGAAAGTATATATAAAGGAATAATGGTCAAAAAGTTCCCAAATTTGATGAAAGGCATGAAGCTACACATCCCAAGAATCTCAAAGAACTCCAAGCAGGATAAACTCAAGGAGATTGATACTGATACATATTATAATCAAAGTGTTGGAAGCAAAAGGCAAAGAGAGAATCTTGACAGCAGCAAGAGAGAAGGGACTCATTACACACAAGGGATTCTCAATAAGATTGAGAGGCAATTTATCATTAGAAACCAGAGAGGCTAGAAGTCAGTGGGATGAAATATTCTAAATGTTGATAGAAAAAAAAAAAAAAAGAACAGAACTACTAAGGAAGAATTCTGTATCTGGCAAAATGATCCTCTAAAAATGAAGGAGAAATTGACATTCCCAGGTAAACCAAAACTGAGAGTATTGTTACTAGTAGATCCACCAAACTGTAGCTAAAAATACATTTTTCTCAAGTGCACATGGGATGTTCTCCAGGATAAACTGCATGTTAGTCCACAAAGCAAGTCTCAATAAATTTAAAAAGTTTGAAATCATACAAAGCATCTTCTTCTTTTTTTTTTTTTTTAAAGATTTTATTTATTTGACAGAGAGAGAGACACAGGGAGAGAGGGAACACAAGCAGGGGGAGTGGGAGAGGGAGAAGCAGGCTTCCTGCCGAGCAGGGAGCCCGATGCGGGGCTCGATCCCAGGACCCTGGGATCATGACTTGAGCCGAAGGCAGATGCTTAATGACTGAGCCACCCAGGCGCCCCATACAAAGTATCTTCTACAAATATAGAATGAGATCTGAAATCAGTTACAGAAGGAAATTTGGAAATTTTCCAAATATGTAGAAATTAAATAACACAGTCTTAACCAATGGGACAAAGAAAAAATTACAAAAGAAATTAGAAAATACTTTGAGACTGAAAATAAAATCACAATATACCAAAATTTATGGGGTACAGAAAAAGCAGTACTCAGAAATTTATAGCTGTATATTAAAGAAGAAATCAGTCAGGGGCGCCTGGCTGTCTCAGTTGGTAGAGCGTGTGACTCTTGATCTCGGGGTTGTGAGTTCCAGCCCCAGGTTGGTTGTAGAGATACTTAAAAAATAAAACAGGGGCGCCTGGGTGGCTCAGTTGGTTAAGCATCTGCCTTCGGCTCAGGTCATGATCTCAGGGTCTTGGGATCAAGCCCCACGTCTGGCTGTCAGCTCAGTGGGGAGTCTGCTTCTGCCTCTCCCTCTGCTTGTGCTCTCTCTCTCTCTCTCTCAAATGAATAAATAAAATCTTTAAAAAAATAAAAATTAAAAAAATAATAAAATAAAAAAGAAATATCTTAAGTCAATAACCTAACTTTACATTTTAAGGAACTGGAAAAAGTGTCAACAAAATACAAAGCAATCAGAAGGAAGGAAATCATAAATGTTAAAGTTGAAGACAAGATAGGGAATAGAAAAACAATGGATAAGGGGCACCTGGGTGGCTCAGTCAGTTAAGTGTCTTCGTTTGGCTCAGGTCATGGTCTCAGGGTCCTAGGATTGAGCCCCACATCGGGCTTCCTGCTCAGCCAGGAGTCTGCTTCTCCCTTTCCCTCTGTCCCTACCCCTGCTTGTGCTCTCTCACTCACTCTCTCTCAAATAAATCTTTTTTTTTTTTTAAAAGAAAAACAATAGAATCCGCTGTACCAAAAGGTAGTTCTTTGAAAAGGCCAACAAAACTGACATATCTTTAGTTAGAATGACAAAGAAAAATGAGAGAAGACACAAGTAACTAAAATCTGAAATAGAAGTAGGGACACTACTACTGACCTTCCAGAAATAAAAGGATTATAAGGTAAAACTGAACAATTGCATGCCAACACATTAGATAACCTAAATGAAATGGAAAAATCCCTAGAAATACACAAATCGCCAAAACTGGTTCAAAAAGAAAGAAAACTAGAACAGACCTACAAAAAATAGATTGAATCTGTAGTCAAAAACCTCCTGACAAAGAAAATTCTAAAACCAGATGACTACACTGGTTAATTCTGCCACACACTAAAAGAAGAATTAACACTAATCCGTCTCAAATTCTTCCAAAAAATAGAAGAGGAGGAAGTACTTCTAACTCATTCTTTGAGTCCAACATTACCCTGTTACCAAAGCCAGACAAAAATATCACAGAAAAGAAAAAAGAAAATTACAAAGCAATATTCCTTGTGAATACAGATAAAAATTTTCAGTAAAGTCCTAGCAAACTGAATCCTACAGCATATTAAAAGGATAATATGCCATGACCAACTGGGATTTATCCCAGACATCTAAGCAAGTTTTAAGATAAAATCAGTTAATATAATATGAAGGAAAAAACCCACATGATTATCTTAATTGATGCACAAAAAGTATTTGACAAATTCCAACACAGTTTCATGATAAAAACACTCAGAAAACTAGGAATTTAGAGGACATTCCTCAACATTTATGGACAGTTAAGAGAACCCACAGATAACATTTTACTCAGTGGGGAAAGAGTGAAAACTTTCTAAGATAGGGAACAAGACAAGGATGCCCACTTTCACCACTGCTATTCAACATTGTACTAGTAGTTCTAGCCAAGACAATTAGGCAAGAAAAGAAATAAAGGGCATCCAAGTTGGAAAGTAAGAAGTAAAACTATCTGTATTTGAAGATGACATGATCCTATCTATCTATATAGAAAATCCCAAAGAAGTCCCCAAAAGCTATTAGAGCTAATAAATTCAGCAAAGCTATAGTGTTTGGTCAATATACAAAAGTCAATTGTGTTTTACACACCAGCAAGGAACAATCCAAAAAGGAAATTAAGAAAATAGTTCCATTTACAGTAGCATCCATAATAATGAAATACCCAGGAAAAAAATTTAACCAAGTATGGGAAAGATTTGTAAAGTTAAAAATAGAATATACTGCTGAAAGAAATTAAAGAACACCTAAATAAATCAGAAGACATCCCATATTCATGGATCAGAAGATTCAATATCGTTTAGATGACAGTACTTCTCAAAGAGACCTCCAGATTCAATACAATCCCTATTAAAATTCTAATGGCCCTTTTTGGAGCACCTGGGTGGCTCAGTCGATTAAACGTCTGCCTTCGGCTCAGGTTATGATCCCAGGGTCCTGGGATCGAGCCCCACATTGGGCTCCTTGCTCAGCAGGGAGTCTGCTGCTTCCTCTCCTGCTCCCCCTGCTTGTGCTCTCTCTCTTTCTGTTTTACAAATAAATAAAATCTTAAAAAAATAAAATTCTAATGGCCCTTTTTACAGAAATGGAAAAGATGATCCTAAAATTTATATGAAATTGCAAGGTACCCTGGATAGCCAAAATAATATTGAAAAAGAACAAAATTGGAGGAATCACACTTCCAGATTTCAAAACTTACTACAAAGCTTCAGCAACCAAAACGGTGTGGATCTGGCATCAGTATAGACATACAAACCAGTGGAATGGAATTGAGAATCCAGATGTAAACCTGTATACCTATGGCCAATTGATTTTCAACAAGGGTACTGTTGTCATTCAAAGAGGAAAGAATAGTCTGTTCAACAAGTGGTGCTGGGACAACTGGATATCCACATCTAGTATAAACAAAAATTAACTCAAGATAGATCAATGACCTAAATAGAAGAGCTGACACCAGAAAACACTTAGAAGAAAACATAAGGATAATCATGACATTGGATTTATTTTAATTTTAATTTTAATTAATTAATTTTTTAAGTAGGCTCCATGCCCAACACGGGGCTTGAACTCATGACCCTGAGATTAAGACCCGAGCTGAGATCAGGAGTTGGATGCTTAACCGACTGAGCCACTCAGGCAGGCACCCCCTGACATTGGATTGTAGATGGAATCTTAGATATGACACAAAAGCATGAATAACAGAAGAACATAAAGTGGACTTTTAAAAAATTCAAAACTCTTGTGCCTCAAAAGACATTATCAAGAAAGTGAAAGGACAAGCTACAGAATAGAAAATATTTGCCAGTCATATATCTACTGTGGCTCTAGTATTCAGAATATATAAGGTACTCTTAAAATTCAACAGCAAAATGACAAGACTCAATTTAAAAATTGACAAGGAATTTGAATAGACCTTTCTAAAGAAGATGTACAAATGGTCAACAAGTACATGAAAAAATGTTCAACATCAATCATTTGGAAAATGCAAATCAAAGCTAAAATGAGATGCCACCTCACATTTGATAAGTTGAACATAATTTTTAAAATGGAAAATAGCAAGTTGGCAAAGATGTGGAGAAATTGGAACCTTCAGACATTGCTGGTGGGAATATAAAATGGTGTGGTCACTGTGAAAAACAGTTTGGTGGTTCTTCAAAAGGTTAAAATAGAATTATCTTATGATCTAGTAATTGTATTCCTAGGTACATATCCAAAAGAATTAAAAACATATACTCAAATACTTGTATGTGAATATTCATAGCAGCAGTAGTTACAATAGTCAAAAGATGGAAACAACCCAAATGTTCATCAGCTGATGAACGGATAAGCTAAATATAGTATAGTTGATCCTTGAACAACATGGGGGCTGGGGTGCCAACCCTCCATGCAGTAAAAAATACACATATAACTTTTGACCTCCCCAAAACTTAACTACTGATAGCCTACTGTTGACCAGAAACCTTACTGATAACATAAACAGTCAATTAACACATATTTTGTATATGTATTATATACTGTATTCTTCTAATAAAGTAAGCTATGGAAAAGAAAATGTTAATAAAATAAGAAAGAAAATACATTTATAATACTTTTCTGTATTTAAGAAAAAATCTGTATATAAGTGGACTCACACAATTCAAACCCATATTAAGGATCAACTGTATATCCATTGAATGGAATATTATTCATAGAAAAGGAATGAAATGTTGAAACCTGCTACAACATGGAGGAATCTTGAAAACATTATGCTAAGTGAAGGAAGCCAAACACAAAAGGTCACATATTGTATGATTTCATTATATAAAGTATTCAGAATAGCTAAATTCATAGAGACAGAAAGCAAATTGGTGGTTGGCAATGGGTTGAAGAGAGGGAAGAATGGGGAGCAGCTGCTTAATGAATATGGTGTTTTATTTTGGGGTGATAAACATGTTTTAGAACTAGTCAGGCGTTGGGGTCCCCCAGCATTGTGAATGTACTAAGTCCTACCTGAATTGTCCACTTTAAAATGGTTGATTTTATATGAATTGCATCTCAATTTTTAAAAATGGGCAAAGGACTTGAGTAGACATTTCTCCAAGGAATGTATATAAATGGCCAGTAAACACATAAAAAGCTGTCCAACATCATTAGTCTAGGGAAATGCAAGTAAAAAATAATAATGATTACATACTACTTCCCACCCACTAGGATAGCTATAATTTTTTTAAAAGGAAAATAACATATTGCTGAGGCTGTGGAGACAGTGGGAATATCCATTGCTTCAGTTGCTGTGGAAAAGTCTGGTGATTCCTCAACCATTTATATATAGAATTAACATATGACCTAGCAATTCTACCCTTAGGTAAAACCAAAGACAATTGAAAACAAGGGTTCAAAGAAAAACTTGTACTTGAATGCTGATAGCAGCATTTTTTATAATAGCCAAAACATGGAAACAGCCCATATGTCCATCAACTGATAAGGATAAACAAAATGTAGTGTATCCGTACAATGGGAATATTCAGTTATAAAAAGGAATGAAGTACTGATAAATGCTATAACATGGATGAGGCCTGAATACATGCTAAGTTAAAGAAGCCTGATACAGAAAGCCACATAATGGTATGAAATACCCAGAATAGGCTAATCTGTAGAGACAAAAAGGAGAGAAGAGAGGCAAATTGAGAGTACATTTGTGTGCTGTTTCAATAATTGAGACAGCATGGTACTGGTTAAGGGATAAACACCTAGATCAGTGGAACGGAATAGAGTTCAGAAATAGACCCACAAAAAGATGACCAACTGATTTTAGACAAAACCGAAAAAGCTATACAGTGAAGGAAGGATAGCATTTTCAGCAAATGGCATTAGACAATTAGACTACCATATATAAAATAATGTCAATCTAAACCTTATATCAAACTTCATATAAAGAAAAGATCATAGGTCCAAATAGAAGACAAAACTATGAAAGATTTAGAGGAAAAGAGAGGAGAAAATCTGTGTGTTGGGTTTGCCAACAACTTACACATAGAACCAAAAGTATTTTCCATAAAAGAAAAAAATTTGATAAATGAGACTTCATTAAAATTAAAAACTTTGCTGAGTGAAACTTTAAAAAAATTTTATTTGAGAGAGAGAGAGAACATGAGCCAGCATGGAGGGGGGAAGGGCAGAGGGAGAGGGAGAAGCAGACTCCCCACTGAGCAGGGAGCCTGACATGGGGCTCGATCCCAGGACCCTGAGATCATGACCTGAGCTGAAGGCAGACACGCCACCCACACTTTTAAGAGAATAAAAAGACTAGCTACAGAACGAGTGAAAATATTTGCAAATCACATATCGGACAATAGACTTGTATCAACAATATATAAAGAACTCTTAAAACTCAACAAAAAAGCAAACAACCCAATTAAGAAACAGGCAAAAGATATGAACAGATACTTCAACAAGTATATAAGGATAGCAAATAAGCACATGAAAAGATGGTGAACATCACTAGCTATTAGGAAAATGAAAATGGAAACCATGATGAGATACCCCTACATACCTAGTAGAATCACTAAAATATATACAGAACCAAGTGCTGGCAAGGATGCAGAACCAGAGCTCATAAAATGCTAGTGCCGATGCACAGTGATATAGTCACTTTAGAAAACTATGTGACTTAGCAGTCTTGTTATCTGCCATAGAGAAAGGAACATAATTTCACACACAACCCTGTTTAAAGCAGCTTTATCATAACTGCCATAAAATAGAAACAACCCCAATTCCTTCAGTAGGTGAGTAGATTACCAAACTCTGAGACAGTTTTTTAGAGTGGTTGATGGAAAATTCTGTATCCTTGTTAAAGTGGCTACTGGAGTCTATGTTAAAATTCTCTGAACTGTACTCCCTACACTTCTGACTGTATGACAAAAGTAAAAAAAAAGTCCTCTCACAATAACACTATAAGGGGAACAGTGAATTAATATCTCCACTTAACATATAAGGAAACTGAGGCAGAGAGACCTTGAGTTATTTTCCCAAAGTCACACACCCAGTTAAAGGTGCCTTCAGGACTCAAACCAGGTTGGCTGGCTCAAGGTCCCATGCCTGTTTCACAAATCAGTGGTACGTGAGGACAACTAGTGATGTGACCACAAGGGGTTAACTCAGTTAAGTTCCAGATGAAGTAAGGTTGTAAATGTAAAAACCAAAATGATAAAAGAAAATACTTTGGGCTATATTTATGGTCTTCAGGAAAAGAAAGGTATTTTAAAGAAGACAAATGGCATAAATGATAACACAGTAAATACATTCATTTCAAAGTTTTTGTCTAACAAATAGCACAATAAAGTTGCAAAATATTTGCAACACACTTGACAAAGGATGAAATTCCCAGAACATATAAAGAAATCATGCACATCAGCAGGTAAAAACCCCAGCAACTCTCACTAATAACTGCCTGACATTAAGAGTGGCCCTGTATGCCAGGTTTGAGCAAATCTCTTAATCTCTGAGTGCCTTTCCTCATCAATGAAGGGAGGCACAGGACTTTGGGGAAGATTAAATGAGAGGAGACACATCAAGTACCTGACAGTTTCCATTAGCAATGACTTTTGTCAATGTCTTTCCAATGTCTACGGTTTTTCTCCTATAATCTATTGATGTAATGAATTATAATACATTTAGATTTCCTGAAGCTTAAGGAACCTTGTATTTCTGGATTAAACTCAATTTACTCATTGTGTATTATTCCCTAATTACACTGCTATATTTGATTTGTTGATATTTTATTCTGAATTTTTACATCTACAAGTGATATTGGTCAATAGTTTTCTTTTTCTGTGATATCTCTAATCAGGTTTTGGTGTTAAAATTATTCTAGTTATTTAAAAAAATTGGGGAGATTTTAACCTTTCTGTATGGTCTGGAAAAACATGTAAATTAATTTAGAACCACCTATCCTTCAAAGGTTACTTAGAATTCAGCTGTGAAGCCATGTAAACATGTCTTTTACAATCACAGATCCTTAATCACCTTGTTAAATGGATTCAAGACTGAAATGTAAGACCTAAAACCATAAAAGTAGTAGAGTAAAATGTAGGAAAAAAGCTTTTTCAAGAACTTGGCAATGATTTTTGTGGATATGGCAACAAAAGCAAAAATAGGCAAATGGGATTTCATCAAGCTGAAAGTTTCTTGTCAAAGGATACAAAGTTTCAGTTATGCAAGATAGGAATAAGTAAGATATGCAGTATAAGACATAAGATGATTCTTCTCTTCCTCTGTTGTTTGAATTCCTGAGCCTTATCCTTGTCTTATCTTACTGGGCTTTACAAGTTTTACTTCTGACTTTATTGGGTTACAAATGATTTAGAACCTACATATAAATCAGGTATAGGGCTAGAATGTCATCACACATACAATAAAGGAGAGACCCATGAACAGTGAAAATTATGGCACCCATTGAGTGTTCTGGGTTTTTTTTTTTAACCATCTTAATCTTCAAGACCTTATTTTAGCTGCACAGTGCTATTTTTTTTCTTGCTTGTTCATTTTTTAAACAGCTTTGTTAAGGCATAATTGATATACAAAGAACTACACTATTTAATATATATAATTTGATGAGTTTGGACTGTGTAAATAGACGTGATACCGTCACCACAATCAAGGTAATAGACATTTCCAGTACCTCCAAAGTTTCCTTGTGTCCTTTGCGGGGTTTTTTTTTGATTCATTTTACTTTGTTTTTTGTGGTAAGAAGAGAGCATGAGATCTGCCGTCCTAACAAATTTTGAAATGCACTGTATCTTACTGTTAACTATAGGCACCATGTTGTACAGCAGATCTTTAGAATTTATTCATGTAGCATAACTGAAGCTTTATGCCCATTGAATAACAACCCCCTTTATACCTACCCCCTCCCCTGGCAACCACTACTGTATTCTCTGCTTCTATGAGTTTGACTATTTTAGATGCCTCATATAAGTGGAATCATGCAGAATTTGTCAGTTATGGTAATTTATAGTTTCCTAGAAAATTATCCATTTCATCTGTTTTCCATTCTTTGGACTTGAGGATATATGTATTTAACATTAAAAAAAAATTTTTTTTTAAATCTGTTTCATTTTCTTTGTAGCATTTATCACTAAAGGAAGTTATTCTTTTATTATTTACAGTCTCTTTCCCGCCATTAGATTGTTGTCTCCATGATTGTGGGGACCTTGTCTGTCTTGTTGACTAGCACCTAGAGCAAGGCCTGTCACATGGTAGCCATTCCTTAAATATTTCTTGAGTGGATGATTGTGTGATCTGTTTCTTTAAGTATGTCCCCTTTTCCATTGCTAATGCTGTTTACTTGTGTTTTCTCTTTTTTCTTGATTCTGTTGCCAAAGGCTCATCTATTTTGTTGTTTTTTTTCAAAGGACCAGCTTTAAGTTCTCCAGATCAATTCAGTTTCTTAGCTTTTTAAAAAAATTCTGCTTTTTTTCTTTATTAATTTCTTCCTTCTGTTTTCTATATGTTTTATTGTTGCTGTGTTGTTCTCGTTGTTGTCTTCATTCTAAATTGTTGAGATAAGGGGCACCTGGGTGGCTCAGTCGTCGTTAAGCGTCTGCCTTCGGCTCAGGTCATGATCTTGGGGTCCTGGGATCGAGTCCCGCGTCGGGCTCCCTGCTCTGCAGGAGGCCTGCTTCTCCCTCTGCCTGCCGCTCCCCCTGCTGTGCGCTCTCGCCCTCTCGCGCGCTCTCTCTCTCTCTCTCTCTCTCAGGTAAATAAATAAAATCTTTAAAAAGATAAATTCTTGAGGTGAAAACTAAGTTTATTTTCTGTCTTCCTTGTTTTCTGATAAATACTTTTAATGCTGTAAATTTTCCTCCTCACTTTTGCTTCATTCCATAGGTTCCAATGGCTTTTTTTTTAAACTTCTGCTTTATGTTTTCAGTTTTTATTTTCTCTTCAACCCAAGATTTATTTAGAAGTGCATTTAAAAATTTCCAGATTTGTAGATCTGGGAGGGGGTGGACTTTATTTATTTATTTATTTTGCTATTGCATTAATTTTTAAATTTTTTTTTTTAGAGAGAGTGAGAGTGTGGGGCGGGGAGGGGCAGAGGGAGAGGGAGAGAGAGAATCTTAGGCAGGCTCCCTGCCCAGCACAGAGTGTGCTGCAGGGCTTGATCTCACTCTCTGAGATCATGACCTGAGCTGAAATCAAGAGCTGGATGCTTAACTGACTGAGCCACCCAGGTGCCCCATAATTTTTAACACATGGTAACTGTGGCCTAGGTAATACCGGCTTTATGGAAATTTTTGGATATTTCCTTTGTTACCTAGAAAAGAGGTCCATAGACTACACCCTGTAGGTCACAAGGGCCTGGTGCCTATGTTAGAAATCAAGTTTTGTTGGACCACAGCTGTACTCATTTGTTTACCAGTTACAACTGCACAACTGAGTGGTTGTGACAGAGACCCTGTGGCCCATGCAGCTTAAAACATTTACTGTCTGGACTTTTCACAAAAAGTTTGCTGACCCCTGACTTAAAACATGGTCAGTTTTTGTGACTTTTTCATATGCATCAAAAAATATGTATATTGTCTCTAGGGTACAAGTCTCTTATATCCTTATTAGAATAAGCTTGTTAAGTTGTGTTATAGTGATCCTTATGTCCTTCCTCATAGTTTGTGGTTTTGATTATACATATCTGAGAGAGATGTATATAAAATTCCCATCCACTTCTATATTTTAGTGAGGGTTAGGTTTATATATTTTGAAGCTGCATTGTTATTGCATAAAGAGTTTATAAAGGTTCATAACTATTACATTGTCCTGTTGTGTTTTCCTTAATAAAATGTGAAATAGTCTTCTTTGCCCACTTACACATTTATGTATGTATGTCTTAAAGTATTTCTAAAGAATATTATTGTTCCTGTCAGGTTTAGGTTGAACTACATATATTAGGAAAAAATAAATAAATAAGAGTTTAAACAAGAAAGATTATTTCTTTCTTGGGTAGAAGTCTGGAGATAGGTATTCCAGGGCTCTGTGATGTCATCAGGGACCCAGGCTCCTATCTTCTGCTTCACCATCTTGGTATATGGTTTTCATCCTAAGGTCCCCTCATGGTCCACGAGACTTCTGGAGTTCCAGCCAGCACATCTCCATTGAGGGCCAGAAGGAAGAGGAAAGGTAGGAGGGCAAAAAGGGGCCCATCCTAGCTCAGCCCATTTCTGATAAATGACCTCAGAAAGCCCAGAAAACAATTCCATTTCCATCTCACTGGCAGAACTTAGTGAAGTAGCCACACCTAAGCAGAGAGGCCTGTCAGGTAGTTACCAAGGAGGAAGGTGAGACTGCCTCTTGCATGTAGCCTTTTCCTTTTACAACTTTTTCTATTCCTTCATTGTCAACCTTCCTCAGTTATTTTGTTTCAGGTATGTCTCTTGTAAATAGAATATAGCAAGATCTTGAGTTATTTGGTTTTAAACAATCAGAACATCTGTCTTAATAGGTGAGTGTAATGCATTCATTTTATTATCATTGCTGATATATGTGGCAGTATTTCTGCAATTGTCTTTTTTGCCTTCTGTTTGCCATGCTTTCTATTTAATTCTTTTTACTTTCCCTGCCATTTGTTACACTGAATTTTCTTTTCTTTTTTCTGTTTTAGAAGTTGTATGTACTGTTTTGATTCTTTTAGTTATTACTCTTAGTGTTTTTTAACATTGTTTTAAAATAATTTCAAATTTACAGAAAAGTTGCAAGAATAGTACAAAGGATTCCTGTGTGCCCTTTACCGAGATTCCTCAAATGTCAACAGTTTATCAAATTTCCATTATCATTTTTTCCTTATACCTATGAATAGTGTTTCCTGAACCATTTGAGAATACGTTACACACATAATGCCCCTTCCATGGACATTTCCTAAAGAACAGGTCCATTCTCTTACATAATAACAATAAAAGAGTCAATTCAGGACATTAAAATTCATACAGTACTATTACCTAGTCGATAGATAGTGTTCAAATTTCACCAGTTATCTTAGTAACACTGCTTGTAGTGGGAAACAACACTTTATTTTGGTCTTGGATGCAGGTTCACACATTGCATGTCATTATCATGACTCCGTGGTCTCCTTTGATCTTCTGTGAATGTAGGATTTTTGAAGACTGTAGGCCAGCTATTTTGGAAAATGTCCCTCATTTTGGATTTGTTTACATTTTTCATGATGAGATGCAGATTACGCACTTTTGGCAAAACTACCACAAAAGTCATGTTGCGTTCTTCTCAGTGATTTGTATCAGGAGGCACATGGTATCAATTTGTCCCATTACTGGTGGTTTCAACTTTGACTGGATGCTTAAGGTAGTGTCTTTGAAGTTTTCCACTGTAAAGTTACTCTTCCCTTTGAAATGAATAAGTATATTGTGGGGAGTTTTAGCATTCATCAGTGATTCTTTCCTAAATTCTTTATTACTAAGATGATTATCAAAGGCAAGGTTCTAATTCCATCATTCCTTTTACCAGTTGGGATTCTACTCCCAGGAAGGGCTTTCCCTACCCATTTGTTTATTTATTCATTCATTTATTTATATTTGTGTGTATATCTGGATTCTTATTTTATTCAGTGGGTTCTAATCCATTGTTATCATTAGCTATTTTGAGGCATGCATTGTTTCAGAATCAACCAGTGGAAGCCCGTCCCATGTTCTTTTGACATGTTCTTTTGACATGTTCTCATTATTTGAGTACTGCTTGATTTTCTGGCACGAGATGTTCCACTTTCGTCTTGTTCTTTCCTGGATTTGGCATTTCTCCAAGGAGCCCTGATTCCTTTTATTTTTTAACAGCTTTATTGAGGTATAATTGCATACAATAAACTACACATGTTTAAAGTAGACAATTTGTTAAGTTTTGACATGTACATACCATCACCACAATCAAGATAATGAAAATATCCATCACCCACAAAATTTTCTTACTGCCCCTTTGTGATTCCTCCCTTACCACTCCCTGTCCCTCCTGCAACCGCAGAAGCCCTGATCTACAGTCACTATAGAGTAGTCTGCATTTTTTTTAGGGAAAAAATATACATATATATAGAATCATATACTCTGTACTTTTTGTCTGTCTCATTTCATACACCAGAATTATTTTGAGATTCATGTATGTTATAGCAGGTATCAATAGTTTACACCTTTTATTACAGAAAAGTATTAAATTGTATAAATATTACCACAGTTTGTTTATTCATTTGCCTGTTGATAGACATTTGAGTTACTTGCAGTTTTGGTTTATTACAAATAAAGCTACTTTGAACCTCTGTGTACAAGTCTTTGCATGGATATGTGCTCTCTCTCCCCTTGGGGAGATGCTTAGGAGCAGACTGGTTGAATTATATGGCACATGTATATTTAACTTTTTAAGAAATTCCAGACTGTTTTCCAAAATAGTCTGCTGAGATTTTTGATTGGGATTATATTGAATATGGATCATTTTGGGGAGAATTAACATCTTAATAATATTGAGCGTTCCAATCTATGAACGTGTTATATCTCTCCATTTATTTAGGTCTTTAATTTTCTCAATAATGGTTTGTACATTGCTACATACAAGTCTTGCATATCTTTTGTCAGATTTATCCCTCCACATTTCATTTTTTTATCCTATTATAAATACTTTCATTTTAATTTCAATTTCCTATTGTTCATTGCTACTGTATAAAAATACAATTGATTTTTGTATATAGAGTTTACATCCTACCTTTCTAAATTCACTTGTTAATTTTAGTACCTTTTTTGAAGAATCCATTGGATTACCCACATAGGTTGTCATCTGTGAATAAAAGCAGTTTTACTTCTTTCTTTCCAATCTGGATGCCTTCTGTTTATTTTTCTTACCTTACTGCACTCATTGGAATCTCCCAATAAACTGCTGAGGGCAGTCATGGTACCTTTCTTCCTGATCTTGGGGGAAATTATTCAGTCTTTTACTATTAAAGTATGATGTTACCTGAAGGTTTTTCCCCTTATTGATTTGAGGAAATTTACTTCCATCCCTAGTTTTCTGAGCATTATCTTTTTCATCAATAATAAATGTTGCATTTTGTCAAATGCTTATTTGTATCTACTGAGATGATCCTATAGTGCTTTCTTTTTTAGTCTGTTAATATTGATGAATTACATTGGTTGAATTTTTATTGCTAAACCAACTTTTCACTCCTGGAATAAACCCCATCAGTCAGGAGGAATTATCCATTTTAAGTACTGCTAGATTTGATTTGCTAAAATTTTGTTCAGAATTTTTACACCTATCTACTTGAGGGATATTAGTATGTAGTTTTCTTTTCTTGTAAAGTCTTTCTCTAGCTTTGGTATCAGAAATGCTGGCTTCAGAAAACAAGTTGGACACTATTGCCTCCTTTTCAATTTAACGGGAGAGTTTTTGTAGAATTGATAGTCTTTCTTCCTTAAGTATTCGGTAGAATTCACCAGTCAAGCCTTCTGGGCCTGGAATCTTCATTGTGGGAAGCTTTTCAACTACCAGTTTGATTTATTTAATAGATATAAGGCTATTCAGGCTATATATTTCTTCTTGAGTGAGCTTTGGTAATTTATATCTTTCAAGGGACTTATTTCATCTTAAGTATTTGAATTTATTGGCATAAAGTTGTTAGAATAATATCTTTTATTGTTTATTATCTGTAAAATCATTGTAATGTCATCTGTCTTGTTACTATATTGGTAATTTATTTCTCTTTTCTGGTAAGTCTGGCTAGAAATGTAACAATTTTATTGAATATCTCAAAAAATCACTTTTGTTTCATTGATTTTCTCTGTTTATCTGTGTACTGTTCCATTTATGTCAACTCTGATAAATGATATTTCCTTCTCTTTGCTTACTTTGAGCTTCACTTGTTCTTTTTCTATTTTTTTCTTCTATTTGTCTTAAGGTGTATGGAAGCTGAGTTCATTCATTTGAGATCTATTTTCTTTTTTTATAGAAATTTATGTAAATTTCCAAGTACTCCTTTAGTTGTATCTCACAAATCTTGCTGTGTTTTTCATTTTTATTCAGTTCAAAATAATTTGTAATTTTCCTTTTGACTTCCTCATTGATCCATAGGTTATGTATGTATGTATGTATGTATGTATTATACAGTTTTATTGAGATATAATTACATAAAACATTGTATAAGTTTTAGGTGTAGAGCATAATGATTTGATACATGTATATATTGCAAAATAATTAGCACAAGTTTAGTCAACATCCATCATCTTGCATAGTTACAAATTGCTTTTTTTTTTTAAGATTTTATTTATTTGACAGAGAGAGAGAGAGAGAGTAGGAACACAAGCAGGGGGAGTGGGAGAGGGAGAAGCAGGCTTCCCGCGGAGCAGGGAGCCGGATGCGGGGCTCGATCCCAGGACCCTGGGATCATGACCTGAGCCGAAGGCAGATGCTTAACGACTGAGCCACTCAGGCACCCCTACAAATTGCTTTTGTGTGTGTATGTGTGTGTGTGTGTGTGTGTGTGTGTGTGTATGATGAGAACTTTTAGGATTTATTCTCTTAGTAACTGTCAAATATATAATACAGTATTGTTAACTATAGTCATCATGTTGTACATTACATCCCCAGGACTTATTTATGTTTTAATTAGATGAATTTACCTATTAAAGAAAACTATTTTAAAATTAGATAGCAAAGACAAACCCAACTCTATGTTCTATGCGAGAGTCAAACAAAACACAAAGATTCAAAAAGGCTAAAAATAAAGGGATGGGCAAAAATATATCAGGAACATGGGAACAGTAAGAAAGCAGGAGTTGCAATCACAGCAAGATCAGGATCAAAGGCAAGGAAGCTCACTATTTCTTTTTTCTTTATTCTTTTTTTTGCGTGTATTTTCACTGAGATAATTTTTCCATATTTTATTATTTTTTTTAAGTTTAAGTTTTTATTTTCACTCCAGTTAGTTAACATATAGTGTAGTATTAGATTGTATACAGTATAGTGATTCAACACTTCCGTACAACACCCGGTGCTCATTGCAAGTGCACTCCTTCATCTCCATCACCTACTTCGCCCATTCCCCCACCGACCTCCCCTAAGGGGACCATCAGTACATTCTCTATAGTTAAGAGTCTGTTTCTTGGTTTGCTTCCTCTCTTTTTTCCCCCTTTGTTCATTTGTTTTGTTTCTTAAATTCCACACAAGTGAAATCACATGGTATTTGTCTTTCTCTGACTGACTTATTTCACTTAGCATTATACTCTCTAGATCCATTCATGTCATTGCAAATGGCAGGATTTCTTTCTTTTTGATGGCCGAGTAGTATTCCATTGTGTATACATACCACATCTTCTTCATCCATTCATCTGTCAGTGGACACTTGGGCTGTTTCCATACTTTGGCTGTTGTTGATAATGCTGCTATGAACATCAGGGTACATGATTCCCTTTGAATTAGTATGTTTGTATTCTTTAGGTAAATACTTAGTAGTGCAATTGTGGGATTATAGGATAGTTTTATTTTTAACTTTTTGAGGAACCTCCATACTGATTTCCATAGTGGCTGCACCAGTTTGCATTCCCACCAACAGTATAAGAGGATTCCTTTTCCTCTACATCCTCACCAGCACCTGTTGTTTCTTGTATTTTTGATTTTAGCAGTTCTGGCAGATGTGAGCTGATATTGTAGGTTTGATTTGCATTTCCCTGAGGATCAGTGATGTTGAGTATCTTTTCATGTGTCTGTTGGCCATCTGGATGTCTTCTTTGGAAAATGTCTATTCATGTCTTCTGCCCATTTTTTAATTGGCTGCCCATCTTTTAATTGGATGATTCATGTTTTGGGTGTTGAGTTTTATAAGGTCTTTCTATATTTTGGATACTAACCTTTTATCAGATATGTCATTTGCAGATATCTTCTCCCATCGCTTCTCGGCCTTTTGGCTAAGGTCAAGTGCAGATATCTTCTCCCATTCAGTAGGTTACCATTTCCAGTACTCTTCATTTCTGTTTCCATCTGTTATCATTTTCTTTCTTCTTAAATGTCTTTTAATGTTTCTGGTAGTGTAAGTCTTCTGGTGAAATATTCTTTCAACTTTCGTATGTCTGAAAAAAGTCTTCAATTCTATCTTTAAAAAATATTTTCAATAGGTAAAAAAACTCTAGGGTGGCCATTTTTTCTTTCAGAACTATAAAGATATTTCTCTACCATCCAATGAGAAACCGGCTATCATCTTTACCTTTGTTTCTGTTTACTTAATATGACTTTTTTTCTGACTTCTCTTAAGATTTTCTCTTTTTCACAGTTTTAAGCTATTTGATTATAGTGTGCCATGGTGTAATTGTTTTCATGTGTTCTGTACTTGGGTTTCATTGAGCTTAGACATGTGGATTTATATTTTTCATCAAATTTACAAAAATCTCAGCTATTATTTCTACAAGTTTTTTTTTTTTTTTTTTTTTTTTTTTTTCTGTTCCACTCTCTCGTTTTCTTTGGATATTCCAATTATACACATATTTGGCCACTTGACGTTGTCTCACAGTTCACTGATGTTGTGTTCATTGTTTTTTGGTCTTTTTTTTTTTCTATCTGTGATTTATATAGTTTCTATTGCTATGTCTTCAAGTTCACTAATCTTTCCTTCTGTAATATTTAATTTCCTGTTAATCCTATCCATTTTCAATCTTTCCTCTAGCTTCCTGTACACACACAGAATATTTATAATGATAATGGTTATTTCAAGAAGCTTTTCTTCTAATTCTTTCATCTTTGATATTTCTTGCTCTATTTTGGTTGATTTATTTTTTTCTTATGTATGGGTCACATTTTTCTGCTTCTTCCTATGCCTAGTAATTTTATATGAATGCCAGATACTGTTAATTTTACTAAATAACCCTTTGAGGTTTCATATCTAGCCAGAAAGCACTTTGTTTATCAGCTTTCTTTTATTGTTAGAAAGAAAACTCATGTATCTGATCTTATTTTTTTCTTTCTAAAGAAAAGTTAATAGGTTTCTGCAACTCTAAGGAACGTTTTGTCACCAAAAATTAAGGAACGTTTGAATTGAATAGACTGGAAGGTGTGGAGAAAGAAAAATGAGTTAGACCAGTCATTCCCAAACTTGGCTGAACATTGGAATCACCTGAGTAGTTTAAAAAATACACTGAGCCAATCTGAAAAGGCTATATACTACACGATTCCAACTATAAGACGTGCTATACAAGGAAAGGAAAAACTATGGATACAATAAGAAGATAAGTGGTTGCTAGGGGTTAGGGAAGAGAGAGGGTTGAATAGGGAGCATAGAGGATTTTTTAGGGCAGTGAAATTATCCTGTATGATGTTATAATGGTGGATACATGCTATTATACATTTGTGAAAACCCACAAAATGTACAACCCCAAGAGTGAATCTTTTTTTTTTTTAAGATTTTATTTATTTATTTGAGAGAGAGAGAGAGAAAGAGAGAGAGAGCAAGAGGGAGAGGAAGAGGGCAAAGAATCTGAAGCAGACTCTGTGCAAGGCACAGAGCCCGATGTGGGGCTCGATTATGACCTGAGCCAAAACCAAGAGTCAGACACTTAACCGACTGAGCCGCCCAGGCACCCCAGTATTTGTGAATTTCTTACCTAGTTTCCTTCAGGGGAGAGAATGGGAACTGAGGGCCACTGGTGAACACTGAGTTAGAACAAGTGAGCATTTATATGAGTAATCCCATCTACATCATGAATCTGATGGAATCATTGAAAAATCTGCAGCTACTCTTCCCCAGGCTTTGTGATCAATGTGTTCAACCCCAATGGCAACTTCTCAACCAAAAACAGCATCAATTAGCTATTCCCCTTGTCTGGGGGAGTGAACATAAGGACCTTGAACTCCCAAGGCCTCCGTTAAGTTTATGAAAGTGGCCTCACATTTTCTAGGAGAGTGGGGAATATTGACTCTGCAAATGGGCTTCTAATTTGCTCCCCAGATGAGCTCAGTTTGAATTCAGTCAACTTTGAAGTTGAGCTACTAAATGAATGACAGGAATGTCTAATCTTTGAGTATACTGTATCCCAAAATTTCTATTAAGGGTATAGAAAACTTCTGATTATGACAACTCGGCATTAAAAACTAACCCATTCTTGATATATATCCAAAGAAAATGAAATACGGATCTCAAAATGATATCTGTAGTCCAGTGTTCTTTGCAGAATTATTCACAATAGTCAAGATACAAAAACAACCTAAAGGTCTGTCAATGGATGAATTGAAATAAATAAAAATAGTCAAACTCATTGAAGCAGAGAGTAGAATGGTGGTTGCCATGGCAGGAGTGGTGGAAGGGAAAATGAGGGAGTGTTGGTCAAAGGGTACAAAGTTTCAGGATGAATGAATTCTGGAGATCTAATGCACAACATGGTGACTACCGTTTACTGTATTATAAACTTGAAATTTTCTAAGAAGGTAGATCTCAAGTATTCTTACAGACACACAAAGAATGGTAACTATGTGAGGTAATGGATATGTTAATTGGCCTGAGTGTGGTGATCATTTTACTCAAAATATCATTATCAAAACAAAGATTTGTACACCTTAGATATCTATAATTCCTTTTCGTCAATTATACCAAAATAAAGCTAGAAACAAACAAACATAAAACGGACCTGAATCGATTGTCTTGCAGGTATGAGAGGATTGAAATTCCCATCCATATTGTACCTCATGTAACCATTGGGAAGGTGTGCCTTGAATCAGCAGTTGAGCTGCCCAAGATCCTGTGCCAAGAGGAGCAGGACGCATACAGGAGGATCCACAGGTAGGGCCCTCGCTCCTCTCCCGTCTCTACCTCTCAGGGCCTGGGCCCGCTTCTCCTCTTCTTGAGTCCCCTTTCCTTTCACCTCTCTGTGAGAAGGTGTGTTAATAATCTATTTAACATTCATTTCTCTCCTACTGCACTTTGGCTCCTTCAAGGGCAATGGTACTTTTTGGATGTTAAAAACAAAACCGAAAACAACTGCATCTTAGCAGCCCTATTGCCAAGCACTGGGTCTTACCCACGAAATGTGTACTATAGGAAGTGACAGACAGCAATTGCAAATTATCTCTTTGAATTCTCTTGAAGTTCTGAATAAAAGTACATCCTCCAAATCATGAAAAATTTAACTATGATGGAATTTAAATTATACATATCAATCCAATCCAATTCGCAAAGGTCTGGTGCAGTTTATCATTTTGTTACATAGTCTATGACCATTTTGTTTTCCCTTCACTGCTGCTTTGCTACTAACCTGAACTGTTTTATCCCTTTAGCCTTACACATCTGGACTCAGTAACCAAGATCCATAATGGCTCAGGTAAGATTGCTGTTTTCTAGAATATAGGCAGTGAGGGTGCCTGGGTGGCTCAGTCATTAAGCGTCTGCCTTTGGCTCAGGTCATGATCTTGGGGTCCTGGGATCGAGCCCCCGTCAGGCTCCCTGCTCGGTGGGAGGCCTGCTTCTCCCTTTCCCTCTCCCTCTGCTGCTCCCCCTGCTTGTGCTCTCTCACTCTCTCTCTTGAATAAATAAATAAAATCTTTAAAAAAAAAAGACTTTAAAAAATAAAATATAGGCAGTGATCTCTGAAATATTCAGCTGACAGAAACAAATTTAGTTTATGTGCTTGAAGTAATAGGTTCAAGTTCTCCTTGAATTTCCTTTTCCAAGAGCTTTGCCATTCATTAATCCTGCTCCCAACTTTTCTTTTGAACCCTGCAGACCCTTTACTGTATATGCTACCTAGAGTAAGGCTGGAGGAAAGACTGGGACGAACTTTATGATCGACTTTCTCGGTGGTATGCTGGTACATGTTTAATACCCAGTTCTCAGGGAGGAGGAAGGGCCCTGATTTTTTGTGTTTGCCAGTTTCCATGGTGTAATACTCCTACCATGGCTGATTTTAAACAACTAATGTGGCCTCAACCAGCTCACAGACTTCTGAAATTTCGGTAGTTGGCTTTCATGGGCTGATCTAAATTGGTTCCAGCACAGCACTACCAGCCTAGTATGGTGGGAGTTGAAAGAGATGGATAGACAGACAGATAAAAGGGAAGGTATGAAGGAAGAAATCTTTTCATGTCAATAAACACAGAAGGAATTCCTATACAAGGCCAAGGAGCAGAAAACTCAATACAATATACATGCTGAATCACTTTCCTCCAGCATACACACCTACCCTACCATACCTTCTCTTTGAATAACCCTGATTCCCAGACCACTTTGTGTAGTCTTTCCCAGTGACTGGCAGAGTCACCAGTGAGGAAGAAAGGGAGGCTTTCAAGTTATAGGCCATTACTTTGAGAGGAAAAGAAGAGATAGCTTGGTATATCTCTCCCATCATTTCTGTCTGGAGGTAAAATACGGCGAAGAATTAAAAGTTGGTAGTATATGACATGTAGCCATATTCTAAAGCCACAGTAATTTATTTTATTTTATTTTAAAGATTCTATTTATTTACAGCGAGAGAGGGAACACAAGCAGGGGGGAGTGGAGAGGGAGAAGCAGGCTTCCCGCCAAGCAAGGAGCCTGACGCGGGGCTCGATCCTAGGACCCCAGGACCATGACCTGAGCCGAAGGCAGATGCCTAATGACTGAGCCACCCAGGTGCCCCCACAGTAATTTAAATAGTATGGTAATAACTAAAAAATGAACAAATAAATCAGTAGAACTGAATAGAGCCCACAAATGGGCCCAATGTGTGTATAAGAATTTATATTTAAGAAAGATATTACTTCAAATCAATAAAAAAGGATGGATTATATACCAGTGTTGGGACAGTTCCTTTGTTTGATAGTTTCTTCATTCAGGAAGTATCTGTGTGCCAGCTCTCAGCTCGGCACTATTCCAGGCACTGGGGTTCAGTGCTGAACAAAAGAGACATTCTTAACTTTCATGGACTTCTGTTCTTCTATTTCCATTTGGGGGAAAATAGATTCCTAACTAACATCATACACAAAAAATAAATTCCAGATGTAGTTAAGCTTTTTAAAAAATGTTTAAGTTTGTTTGTTTGTTTATGTAATCTCTACACCCAATGTGGGGCTCAAACTCATGACCCTGAGATCAAGAGTTGCAGGCTCTTCTGACTGAGCCAGCCAAGCGCCCCTATATTTGAACTTTGACTATTAAATGTGGGATAGCCACTTTGGGAAAGAGTTAGCAATTACAGTTACCAAATGTTCCACCAGTTGTACGTATACCCCAAAGAGCTGAAAACAGGTGTTCAAATGAAAACTTGCATAGGAATATTCATAGCAGCATTATTCACAATAGCCAAAAGGTGGAAACAACCCAGTGTCTGTCAGTGGGTGAATGGACAAAGTGTGATCCATCCATACAATGGAGTACTGTTCAACAACAAAAAGGACTACTGATACATGAACCACCTGGATGAATCTCAAGAGCATTATGCCAAGTGAAAGCAGGATTACACAAAATGCTACATACTTTATTGTTCCATTTATATGAAATTCAAGAATAGGCAAAAGTCATCTGTGGTGACAGCAAGTAGATCAGCAGCTGCTGGGGCCAAAGGGCAAAGGGAACTGCAGAGGGGCCTCTGGGCTGATGGAAAGGATCTGTTTCTTCACTAGAGATCGTTACCACAGGTACACGTTTGTCAAAACTCAGTGAACTGTACACTTTAAATGGGGTCATTTTATTGTCTATAAATTATGCCCCTTATAGCTCATTTTATTTTATTTTTTAAGATTTTATTTATTTGAGAGAGAGAGAGAGAGCATGAACAGGGTGGAGGGGCAGAGGGAGAGGGAGAAGCAGGCTCCCCACCGAGCAGGGATCCCGATGCAGGACTTGATCCTAGGACCCTGGGATTATGACCTCAGCTGAAAACAGACACCTAACTGACTGAACCACCCAGGCGCCCCCCCCCCCTTTCTAGCTCATTTTAAAAGTTAAAAAAATACAGGAGGAAAATAAAGAGGATATTTTTCAAACTCTGGGAAGACTTGGCCTAATTAAGCTGACTAAGAAAGAATGAAAGACTTGGGATGCCTGGGTGGCTCAGTCGTTAAGCGTCTGCCTTCGGCTCAGGTCATGATCCCAGGGTCCTGGGATCGAGCCCTGCATCGGGCTCCCTGCTCAGCGGGGAGTCTGCTTCTCCCTCTCCCTCTGCCCCTCCCCCTGCTCATGCATGCTCTCTCTCTCTCTCTCAAATAAAATCTTTTAAAAAAAAAAAGAATGAAAGACTTTTATAGAAAAATCAAATTGTTCATAAATATCTTTAGAAGAAGTATGGATTAAGATGGCAGTTTTTCACCTTTTCTTTTGGCAAAGATTAAATTGAGAGGTATTTAGGTGAAGATGTGGGGGAAGTGAACGCTCCCATATACTGTTCCTGGAGGTATAATTTGGTGCAATCTGGAAAATACTGGCTAATCAGTTTTATTTATTTATTTTTAAAGATTTTATTTTATTTATTTGACAGAGAGAGAGAGAGACAGCTAGAGAGGGAACACAAGCAGGGGGAGTGGGAGAGGGAGAAGCAGGCTTCCTGCAGAGCAGGGAGTCCGATGCAGGGCTCGATCCCAGGACCCTGGGATCATGACCTGAGCCAAAGGCAGACGCTTAATGACTGAGCCACCCAGGCGCCTCTGGCTAATCAGTTTTAAAATAAATATGTACTTGAATCTAACAGTTCCACCTCTAGAAATGTATCCTTCAAAAATTTGTAGGACAAGTATGCAAAAATAAATTTAAAGGGATATTAACCACAGTCTTTGTAATAGCAAAAAAATGGATGCCACTGAAGTGTCCGTCAGTAGAAGACTCATTAAATTGGTACATCAATGGGGCGCCTGAGTGGTGCAGTTGAAACTCTTGGTTTCAGTTCAGGTCACGATCTCAGGGTTGTGAGATGGAGCCCCTTATCGGGCTCCATGCTCAGTGTGGAGTCTGCTTGAGGCTCTCTCTCCTTCTCCCTCCCCATCTGCCCCTGCCCTGCTCGTGCTCTTTCTCTCTCTCTCTCTAACATAAATAAATACATCTTTAAATTGGTACATCCATTCTGATGAATATTGTGCAGCCCTTAAGAAAGAAAGCCAGATCTTTCCTGACACAGAAAGATGTCATTGTTATGTGGTAAAAAAGTAACATCCAAAATCATACAGTTTTTCTTCAAAAGTATACATACAAATGTACACAGGTACACAGGTATGTCGTATACATACATCTTGGAAGATATTACAGTGGTCATTTTCAGTAAGTCATATATTTTTTTAAAGATTTTATTTATTTGAGAGAGAGACAGCACGAGCAGGGTGGAGGGGCAGAGGGAGAGGGAGAAGCAGACTCCCAGCTGAGCAGGGAGCCTGACACAGGGCTCAATCCCAAGAATCATGCCCTGAACCAAAGGCAGATGTTTAACCGACTGAGCCACCCAGCCACCCAGGCGTCCCTCAATAAGTCATGTATTATGAAGGAGAGAAAGGTATTTCCATTAGGCAGAGTTTGTTTTAGAATGAGTACTATAAGGGCACCTGGGTGGCTCAGTTGGTTAAGCGTCTGCCTTCGGCTCAGATCATGATCTCAGGGTCCTGGGATCGAGCCCCGCATCAGGCTCCCTGCTCCACAGGGAGCCTGCTTCTTCCTCTCCCGCTTCCCCTGCTTGTGCTTTCTCTCTGTCCGTCAAATAAGTAAATAAAATCTTAAAAAAAATGAGTGCTATAGAATCTTTGTCTCACCATCAAGCTGAATATGAAAGATGGTAACTCCCTTGCTCTTCATCTCTCTGTTTTTTCCTCATTTTGAAAGAGTAGCTTTCAGGTGAGTTGAATTAATGTATTTATTTCTTAAATATGCAAAACATTCGAGCAATTTTCCTAGTGGACTTGTGGAAAACTAAGTTGCAGAAAGCAGAGTTCTAGCTCTCTAGGGTTTATGGTCATTTGTCATTTACACCGTGCAAAGGCCTAAGGGCTGGGGAAAGAAACCTATAGTTCTCAGCCCTTTTGTGTAAGGGAGTAAAGATCTGGTTATCTTTCTTCTCTCTGCATAGCCGGGCTTCCCTCTGGCTGATGGATCTAGGGATATTCAGAATGGCCTCAAAATAGGTGTCTTCTTTGCTCAGCTCTTCTGTCTTTCTCCTGGCTAGCAATACAAAATCATCTGCTAGTCCTACCTCCTGCTCCAACTGCTTCTTTCTGTGCTCACAACTGGGGAGCCGTTGGTGGTGGAGGGTTATCTCATCCGTGTTCTTCCTGTTGAAGTGTTCACCAAGAATCTGTGCAGTCAAATGTCAGCAGTCAGCGGGCCTCTCCTGCAGTGGCTGGAGGACAGACTGGAGCAAAACCAACAGCATCTGCAGGAGCTGCAACAAGAAAAGGAAGAGCTTCTGCAAGAACTTTCTTCTCTAGAATAAAGTCGGGGAACAGTGGGGTAAACAAACTTTTTTTCTTCCATTTGTATATTAAGCATGGTCTGAAAATTCACCCACCTCGTGTGTAGTCAGACAATGGAGCAGCTCTCTTTATCTCCCAGTGGATGAGTTTTAATAATGCAATAAACACAAGATGTCTTCCTGAAAGTTTCATTAGGAATCAGTGAACACTCTTACCTGTAACTGGCCTACAAAGTACATGTGAAGATGCTTTAAGTAGACAAAGTTTTTTTAAAGGCTATGGGAGGTCCATTGGCAAGGACATCTTGTAATAAAATGTCCTAGGAACATATTTTAAATACTTACTTCTCCCTTGTTTAACTTTGAAGTCCTTATTTTCAATTTTAGACACTCCCTAGAGTAAGCTAAAGGAAGAAGAGTATTTCATGTTTCAATTTTATAGTTACGAGGTTTATGTTGGACAGGTACACGAGTATACTAGAGTTAGTGGAAGGAAGTGAAGGTGACTTATTAGCACCCCGCCTCTACTCTTAGCCCTCATTGAGAGGCATATGTCTTACGTCTTCCTTCTTGATCTCTAAAATATTAGGTATTCTAAGATACCTATCAAAGGTTGAATCTGTGTGGGTGCCCTTTCTAACCATATAGATGAGTTCTAGCATATTTGACTCTGAAGCAAATTCCTATTGAGCAGATCCTATTTACCTCGGAACTTCCATTATAATATAAATATGTTTTTCCAGAAACATTAAGGACCTAGGATGTAACAAAAATCATGTTTTAACAAGTTCTGTTGCATTACTCTTTCCGTGTATAACCACAAAAGGTAAGTGCGTCTTTAGAAAAGAGTCAAGCCTATTGCATACTGGAAATTAAAGTGGGCATTGGAGGAGGTGGGAAGAAAGAAAACAATCCCAACAATAGTGACAAAGGGTTGGGTTTTGTGTTTGTTTTTTCTTCTTGTTTCTCCCTAGATTATTGTTTTTCATATTTCAATGTGAAATGCACCTGTAGTCCACCTGCATGAGAATCACTTGGAGGTCAAACTTTATCTCTGGGGGTGGAACCGAGAAATCTTCATGAACCCCCAGCTGATTCTAAGGCATACTATAGTTTAAAAACCACTACCGTAGGGCATATGGAGTGTAAATGCTGTATTTTCCTTAATTTCCCACAGCCACAGTTCTTCTCTATTCTTTTCTTTCCCTATAGGAAAAATGAAAATATCCAGGTATAAAATTAATTAAGCTAAATCAATTTTGAAGAAGTTGGAGGACTCACATTACCTGACTTCAAGACTTGCTCTAAAGCTACAGTAATCAAGACAGTGTGGTTTATGCCCAACTGATTTTGACAAAGGGTAAAAGCATTTCAGTGGAGTAGGATAGACAGTCTTTTCAACAAATTATGCTGGAGCAATTGATACCCATAGGCAAAAAAATGAACTTTGAACTAAACTGCACACCTTAGACAGAAATTAACTCAAAATATATCATGGACTTAGATGTAAGATGTAAAACTATAAAACTTTTAGGAAAAAAATCATAGAAAAATCATCAGGACCTTGGGCTAGGCAACAAGCTCTTGGCCTTCACTACAAAAGCACAATCCTAAGAGGAAAACAATATACTGGACTTCATCAAAATGAAAAACTTTTGCTCTGTAAAAAATTTAAGAGGAGGAAATCATTGAGAGAAATTATTTGCAAACCGTATGTCTGATCAATCTAGACTAGATAAAGTCAACAATAAAAAAACCATCCAATTGCAAATGAGCAAAAGACATGAATAGACATTTCACTAAAGAGGATATATGGATGGCACATGAAAAGATGTTGAACTTCGGTAGTCATCAGGGAATGCAAATTAAAACCACACTGAATTATGATTACATACTTATCAGAATGGCTAAAGAAAAAATAATGAAAATACCAGATGCTGTTGAGCATACAAACTGGATCTCTCATACATTACTTATAGGAATGTTAAATGGTACAGCTACTCTAGAAAAGAGTTTGGGAATTTCTAATAAAGTTAAACATCCATGTATCAGACAACCCAGCAGTTGCACTCCTGGATTTTTATCCCGGAGAAATGAGAAGCTATGATGGCACAAAAATTTGTACACAGATGTTCTTAGCAGCTTATTTGTAAGAGCTAAAAACTGGAAATAACCCAGATGTTCTGCAATTGAGTGAGTGATTAAACCAAACATCCGTACCATGGAATACTACTCTGCAATGAAGAGAAACAGATGACTATTGATATACACAACTTGGGTAGACCTCAAGGGTATTATGATGAATGAAAAGGCCAGTCTCAAAAGGTCACATACTATATGATTGCATTCTTGAAATGACAAAATTCTAGAAATGAAGAATAGATTAATGATTGCCAGGGATAGGGACTGGAGGGGGTATGGGATATGTGTGACTATAAAGGGATAACACAGGATGTTCATTTGTGCTGATGGAACAGTTCTGTATCTTGATTATGGTGTTGATTACATTATCTGTGCTAAAACTACATAGACCTACACACACCCACAAATGAACGCATGTGAAATCTAGTGAAACTGAATAAGGTCTGTAGTCGAGTTAGCAGTATTGTGCTATTGTCAATATGTCAGTTTTGAAGTTGTACTATAGTAACATAAGATCTTGCCACTGGGGGGAAACTGGGTAAAGGGTACATGGGACTCACTGTACTATTTTTGCAACTTCCTGTAAATCTATAATTATTACAAAATAAAAAGTTAGACGTATTAAATAAGGAACTAGGAGGAATGGTACTTAATTTATGAAATAAGAGTGATGAAAAGAAAACCCAAGGGGAATAAAATGATTTGAATGTTTTTACGGGCCAATGTTGAGCACATGTCCCTTTCCTTTTCTGGGCTTCATTTTTTTCATTTATAAGGTTAGAGTGGATCACCACCGAGGTTCCTTTTAGCTCAGTGTTCAGTCTTTAAAAGTGTTCAGCATCACAAGGAACAGTGATATAAAGAAGATGTATCATTAATTTCCCACCTGCACCAATCGGGCTTACTTTACACAAAATATTGCACTCCCTATGCAACCCTGCACCCCTTCTGGTCAGTAGATTCTCTATTTTCAATCACAGCCAAGACTCTGACGGGAACAATATATACACTTGCCTTCTCTCTCCATTTTGTCATTTCCTGTTCATTCAAGTCATTGCATTCTGACCTCTGTCCATGTCACTCCATTCATACCACTCCTGCCAATGTCACCAGTGACCTTCAGGACACAGTGAATGTCAATAGATGCTTTTCGTGCCCGTAATGAACCTCTCCGTCTTTAAAAAAGTCTTTAAAATCTGCCTCTCTTGGCTTCTGCTGTTTTCCGGTTTTTCTGTTCTCTAGCTGTTCCTTCTCAAATTCATTCATAGGCTTCTCTATTGCTGCTCACCTATATGGAGTTGACAGACAAGTCTGTGTCTCCATTCAGACCTCTATGTGAACTCTAGATCTACATTGCCACCTGCCTTCTACACATTTCCACTGGCTCTCTTAATACTTATAAATCTGAACTCGTGGTTTTCAATCTAAACCATATTAGGGAATATTTCTTACCAGTGTTTCTTACCTCAGTGAATTGAGCAACCATTTGCACAAATCAGAAATCGAATAGACATCCTTAACATCTCTCTCCATCACCTTCTGAACTATTTACACTGGTAGAGTTATGGCAGTTTGAAATTATTTTTCTAACCTGATAATCTGAGTCGTAATCTATAAAACAGGCAGTTGGGGGGAAAAGGTGGTTACATGGAGGTGTCAAAGTGCCTGGCGGCTGAGGAAGCAGGGCTGGAATTACTGCACAGAAGTATTGGTGGGGGAAAATCTAGTGAATCTGTGGTGTGCTGGTACCCTCAGGGTGAGGAGGTAGCAAACCATCAGTCCATTAAACAAATAAGTAACTTGATTGTGCAAATACTGAGGATAGTGGGAGCTAGGTTTCTCAGTGTCAGAAAAATAACTTAACAAACATGAAAAGAGGGAAGGGTAAAATGAACCTCAAGAGATTGGATTGAAATTAGAAGTATTTATATGGAGTTTTTTCAAAGGAAAAAAAAATATATATGCACAGATAGTGATGTATATGTATGTATACATACATATATATATATATATATATATATATATATATATATATATATATACATTTCTTCACTCTGTCCACTAACAGAGATTAGAAGTAGCTATGAACACATCTATCACCTAGATTTTGGTTCTCAAATACTGTCCTTCACTAAAGGTAAACAGCGACCCCTGAAAGAAATGGCTCATTCCAGGGCTAGAGCAGAGAAAGTATGATATATGCCCAGACCATCTTTTTGAACCATTTAAGTAAGCAAATTGGTCCAGCCTGAAGGGGCTCCCATTGGCCAAATCTGGGACAATTTGTGCATCAAAATAGAGTGAAGGATTATAATACTTTGAATAATATAATAATGTGAGTCCACACTGATAAAAATGAATAGGTGGGTCAACTAATAAATGTAGAAGGAATGATGAAATTAGAAAATTACCCTTGGGTAATCATCATAGTAGTGGTTGATTCAGGTGAGGGTCATCAGTGGATGCTAAGACAGGTTGATGGGTGGTTTAACTATCAAGGACATGAAAAATAGGTTAAGGCCAAGGAGTTTCCCTGGACAAAAAGACGTTTAAGACATGAGAACTAAGTACAATGTGTGTTCCTATATTGGATTCTGGACCAGAAAGGAAAAAGAAATTGTTGGGACAGTTGCAATATTTCAATGGGGTCTTTGGATTGGATTGCAGTGTTGTATTCCCTGATTTGGGGGGGTATGTGTATAGGGTGACAGCTCTGCCATGGTGCCTTGGTACCTGTGTGGTCTCCACATATGCCACATAGGCTTGAACTACCGCTAATCTGGGTCTTTGCAAAACAGATTGAGATCCTCCTGTTACATGAGAGGATGGAGGCCTGTAAAGAACTTGTCTGAGGCCATCTGCCACCCATCTCCCTAGCTCCCCTGGGAGGCTGTTTTGAAGCAGTTCCTCATTGCCTCCTTGGTTCTGATGAGGTATGACGATCACTTACTGCCTCACCCCCTCAGTAGAAATGCTTGGCTGCAGCACGGCAATGGGGTGTTTCACAATTCACTCTGCAGTCTTCCAGCCCCTTTCATTTTGGTTTCATCCATTTTGGTGTGTGGGACAAGGACCACAAGGAGCTGGTACCTTTGATTTCTCTTCCTTCTGCAGATGATGTAAGTAATAAACTATCTGAATCTAAAAAGGGCTTGGGTGGCTTAACTCACCAAATCTGTCAGTCTTGGTCTTGTGCCTTACAAATTTGGTGGCCAACATGAGGCTGGTAAACTTAAAATGCCCTTTTAAAATACAAACGGGGCCAGGTTAAGGGATAAGATAGACTCCCCAGGATCTGGTAGCACAGCTCCCACTGTCCTACACGTTCAGGGATTGCATGGTCTAGGTTAGAAGATAGACACTTGGAAGTAAAGCAGCAGAAAGTAGGACTGAAATAAGCCACCTGATTGGTGCCTTAGCTGTCATTAAAAGTTCATTTGTTATAGCTGGCAAGAGGCCACTTAAAACCAAAAGGAAGGGGTGCCTGGGTGGCTCAGTCGGTTGAGCGTCTGCCTTCGGCTCAGGTCATGATCCCGGGGTCCTGGGATCGAGCCCCGCATCGGGCTCCCTGCTCATCAGGGAAGCCTTCTTCTCCCTCTCCCACTCCCCCTGCTTGTGTTCCCTCTCGCGCTGTGTCTCTCTCTGTCACATAAATAAATAAAATCTTAAAAAAAAAAAAAAAAACCAAAAGCAAATTCAAAGCAGTGCTTATTGATATGAGCAGCTTTGCAGCCTCTCCCAAATCCCTCCGTCCTTTACCCTAATTTCAGCTGCTTTAAGAGAAGAAAGGTCCATTAACTTCCAGCACCACAATGTGAGGAGGTCTGCAGACTCCCCAGTGAAACTGGTGAAAATTATTTTTAAAAACTTGAAGTCTCTGGAAGTGGTCCTGAGGGCAAACACCAAGTCAAATGTCTATTCTAGAAAATCTACAAAAATTTGGTAAGAATCTCTACTTTTTGAACTGAGATCTGCTACCTCCTTCCCCTCTCCCAGCTCAACGAGGAGGAGACTCCACTTCAGACTGGTGCAGCCAAGAAAACAGGGTTCCCTTCCCCCCAACTCCCAGTTGGAGGGCTTTCTTCCCAGGAGGAGCAGGACTTCAGTGTTCCTCATCCTGCTCCCCACTACCTGTTGCTGAGACTTAGTAAGTGCAGGTAAGTGCAGTTGAGAGGTGGGGGCTCCCTTCTCCCATCCAGCCCCCACTCATTGGATGGAGGCTCTAATTTGGGCATGGTGCACTGAGAGTACTGGGTACCTGATCGCCTAGCTCATGAGGTGGTGGTTCCATGCCTGGAGAGGCAAACTGAAAGGAATCTCAGGCTGCTGCAATGCCCCCCCCCCCAACCAAACTGACAATGTAACTCCTAGAGCAGGGGTGTCATACAGAGAGAAGCTTGCCATTGTCCCCATCTTCAGCTCCAGAGTGGTGGCTCTGAGATTTTGCCTAGGCGGAGAAGCAGCCCAGAAAACAGATACTCCTAATCTCTTCCCAGAGGAACTGACTTCACTTGCAACAGAATGTGGAACAGTTCAAGCCTAAGGGCCCTTGTACAAATGGTAGAGATTATGGTGAAAGCCAATGTGTGGAAGTGAATAGCTGGAACAATCTTGAAAAAGAAGAACAAAGTAGGAGGAACACACTAACCGATTTTAAAACTCACACAAAGCAATGGTAATCAAGACAGGTTGGTACTGTCACAAGGATAGACATATAGATCTCTGGAATAGAACTGAGTGTCCAGAAGTAAACCCACACATCTGTGGTCCACTTATCAATAAGGATACCAAGACTATTGAATGGGGGAGAAATAATCTTAACAGCTGATGTGTGGACAATTGCATATCCACATGCAATAGAATGAAGGTGGACACCTACCCCACACCATATTCAAATATCAACCCAAAACGTATCAAAGACCCAAATATAAGAGCCAAAACTATAAAAACCTTAGAAGAAAACATAGCCGTAAATCTTCATGACTTAGGTTTTGGCAATGGAGTCTTAAATATGACACCAAAAGCACAAGCAACAAAGAAAAATAGATAAATTGGACTTCAAAAAGTGAAAAGAATGCAGAGAGTGAGAAAATACTTGCAAATCATATAAATAAGAGTCTAGCATCCAGAATATGTAAAGAACTTTGACGACTCACAAAAAAATTTTTTTAATGGTCAAAGGACATAAATAGGTATTTCTCTGTAGATAAACAAATTATCAATAAGCACATGAAAAGATGCTTGACATCATTAGTAATCAGGGAAATGCAAATCAAAACCACCATGAGATACCAATTCACACGTGCTAGAATAAAGAAGTATGATAATTACAAGTGTTGGCAAGGATACGGAGAAATTAGAACTCTTGTACACTGGTGGTGGGAGTGTGAAATGGACAATAGTGGTTCCTCCAAAAGGTAACTCCACTCCTACGTATACATTGCATAGAACTGAAAACAGGTATTCAAACAACAAGTTATACACGAATGTTTATGTCAGAACTATTCAAAATAGCCAAAAGGTGGAAACAACCCAAATATCTACAAACTGTAATGGATAAAGAAAATGTGGTTTAGCCATACAATGGAATATTACTCAGTGATAAAAAAGAATGAATTACTGGCCCTTGCTATAACATAGATGAATCTTGAAAATATTATGCTACGTAAAAGAAGGCAGATACAAAAGGACACATATTTCATAATTCCATGTATATGGAATGTCCACAATAGGGAAATCCATAGAGACAGCAGATTTGTGGTTGCCAGAGGCTGGAGGGAGTGAGGACACAGGGATGATAGCAAAAAGGTATTGGATTTCTTTTTGAGGTGATGAAAATATTCTAAATTTAACTCTGGTGATGGTTGCACAACTCTGTGACTATAATAAAAACAATTGAATTGTACACTTTAAATGGATTGTATGCTGTTGGTGGGAATGCAAGCTGGTGCAGCCACTCTGGAAAACAGTATGGAGGTTCCTCAAAAAGTTGAAAATAGAGCTACCCTATGACCCAGCAATTGCACTCCTGGGTATTTACCCCAAAGACACAGATGTAGTGAAAAGAAGGGCCACATGCACCCCAATGTTCATAGCAGCCATGTCCACAATAGCCAAACTGTGGAAAGAGCCGAGATGCCCTTCAACAGACGAATGGATAAAGAAGATGTGGCCCATATATACAATGGAATATTACTCAGCCATCAGAAAGGATGAATACCCAACTTTTACATCAACATGGTTGGGACTGGAGGAGATTCTGCTAAGTGAAATAAGTCAAGCAGAGAAAGTCAATTATCACATGGTTTCACTTATTTGTGGAACATAAGGAATAGCACGGAGGACATTAGGAGAAGGAAGGGAAAAATGAAGGGGGTGGAATTCGGAGGGGGAGACGAACCATGACAGACTATGGACTCTGAGAAACAAACAGGGTTTTAGAGGGGAGGGGGTTGGGGGGATGGGTTAGCCCGGTGATGGGTATTAAGGAGGGCACGTACTGCATGGAGCACTGGGTGTTATACGAAAACAATGAATCATGGAACACTACATGATGTAATGTATGGTGACTAACTTAACATAATAAAATAAAATTTAAAAAAATAGAACAGTGGGAGCATAGAAGTCTAAGACTAATGGCCAGTGTGTACAGTGTCCAACACAGTACATAGCAATGATGGGGAACCGTATTTGATTTTCAGCTGTAACTTTTTCCAATTTTCAGTTCATGTATACTTTTTGGTAGTGTTCGATAGTATTACAAGTATTTATAAACAAAGTAAATTGGGCACTCTATAAAAAAAATAAATGGGTTGTATGGTCTGTAAATTATTTCTCAATAAAGCTGCTTATAAAAAATGAAAAAAAGAGAAAAATCTTCTGCGCAGCTCCAGCCAACCCTGCAGGCTGGCCTCTTCCTCTCTACCTCGAACTCCCTAAGCTCCCAGCTGAGGAGATAAGATGTAGTATCTCTTTTTCTTAGAACAAAAACAAAAACAAAAAAATTCTTAGAGTTTGGACAAAACTTGCAGTGAAGAGAAAAAAAGTTTAAAGTAACCTTGTGATGTGAATGAGGCTTGGGCCATTTAATTGTATGTATTGTAAAAATGTGTAATTGGTGTTAAAATATGTTACATGTTTAAATGACACATATTTATAAAGTGTTAGAAACTTTCTCTGATGTCCAGAATTTTTACTGTATAAATAATGTCTTGGTTGTGGCAAGTTGAAAGTTTCAATCTCAATGGCTGTGGCTGATAATCCCCAACAAAATCCAGATGCCTGCCTGCCAGGGAGCATTTCTTGAAACAATGGGGTGAATTCACAATGCTTACTCTTTCTGTCAGCCGGAGGAAAACAGCTGTCTTTCACAAAGTAAAGAACTTTATGTTCCTGATTTAAAAAAAAGCTGTAACTCCTGCCAAAAATTGGCCTATTTTTTCTGTGGTAAAAGAAGCTGCATCAGACTTTGGATCCCCTCTTGGGCTACTGGTGGTGCTAAGACCTTTTTGGGTGATAGTGTTGTTATTTCAGTGCAGTCAGCTGACTGTGGGCACACCTCCGAGGTCCTTGAAGCTAATTTCTATTCTGTTTTTTTCTGATGGACATTCCTCATACCCCTATGCTTATGGCTGATCCATAGGACTAGATGTGCTGAGAATGTTTCATACTTCTTCACGTTGTGAGGGAGGTTCCACAATTAGAACAGTGATGGTGGGGTGGGTGCACACAGCAGTATGGTTTAAGGGAAGCAGTATAGGATACCAGGGCAAGAGAAGTGGGGGATCACAATCCTGATGAAGCAGCCAATAGAAACAGGAGCTGTTAAGGAAACTATTCAGCATGAAGTCTACAGCCTGAAGCACTCCTGTGTCCCCAAGCTCCTTCATTAGTACAGTGATCTTTACCCCAATGTCTTCCCTTTCCTACACTGACGTTCCTGTAGATGCCTAGGCCTAGTTTGGAAGGGAAAGATATATCAGCTCACTGAAGGCCAAAATGGGTTTCTCACCCCCTCCAACCCCAAAATTAAATATTTTTATTTAAATAGGAGGTACCTTTCCAGGAGGGAACTGACACATTTACACACCAAACCGCCTGCCTTGAGTGTGTGCTGCGCCAGGGCCGAGCCTCAGTTAGCCAATGCTGGTTTTCAGTTGTGTAGCCCCTGCCCCAAAAAGGCTTAAAACGGTACATGAGTGAATTCTACAAAACATTTAATTAAGAATTTATACCAATCCTTCTCAAACTTTTGCAAAAAATTAAAGAGGAGGGAACACATCCAAATTCATTTAATAAGGCCAGCATTACCCTCATACCAAAGCCAGATAAGGACACACAATAAAATGAAATTGTAGGCCAATATCCCTGATGAATATAGATGTAAAATTCTCAACAAAGTAGCAGCAAACCAAATTCAACAGCACCATAAAAGGATCATGCATCATGATCAAATGGAACCTATTCCAGGGATGCAAGGATGTTTTAACATTGACAAACCAATCAATGTGATACACCACATTAACAAAATGAAGGTTCCAAGTGTACTTCAACATAATAAAAGCCATAGCCAACAAGCCCACAGCTAACATCATCTTCAATGGTGAAAAGCTGAAAGCTTTTTCTCAAGGTTCAGAAAACAAAACAAGGGTGCCTACTCTCACTCCTTTATTTAACCTAATACTGGTAGTCCTAGGCAGAGCAATTAGGCAAGAAAAAGAAAAGACATCCAAACTGTAAAAAAAGAAGCAAGATTATCTCTGTTTGCAGATGACACATAGACAAACAGACTAGAATAAAGAACACAGGAATAAACCTGCACATACATGGTCAACTAATCTTTGACAAGAGCACCAAGAATACACAATGGGGAAATGATAGTCTTCTCAATAAATGGTGTTGGGAAAACCGGATATCCACACACAAAAGAGTGAAATTAGACCCATATACTACACAATACACAGAAATTAACTTGAAATGGAGTAATGACTTAAATATAAGACCTGAAACCACAAAACTCCTAGAAGAAAACACAGGGAAAATCTCTTTGATATTGATCTTGGTAATGATTTTTTGGATATGACACCAAAAGCACAGAAAACAAAAGCAAAAATAAGCAAGTGGGACTACATCAAACTAAAAAGCTCTGTACAGCAAAGCAAACCATCAACAAAATGAAAATGTAACCTACAGAATGTGAGAAAATATTCGCAAATCATATATCTGGTAAGAAGCTAGTCTCCAAAATATATAAGGAACTAATACAACAGTAGCAAACAAAACAAAACAAAAACAAATAACCTGTCAAAAAATGGGCAAAGGACTTGAATAAATATTTTTTCCAAAGAAGACCTACAAATGGCCAACATGTATATGAAAATCCAGGAAATGTAAACCAAAACCACAAAATATCACATCACACTTGTAAGGAAGGCTATTATTAAAAAGACAAGAGATGAGGTATTTGGCTGGCTTAGTTGGTGGAGTATGCAACTCTTTGTCTTGGGGTCATGAGTTTGAGCCCCATGTTTGGTGTAGAGTTTACTTTAACAAAAATCTTTAAAAAAAGACAAGAGATAACAAGTGTTGGCAAGGGTGTGGATAAAAAGGAACACTTGCACACTGTTAATGGGAATGTAAGTCGGTTTAGCCATTATCGAAAACAGTATGGAGATTCTTAAAAAAATTAAAAATAGATCTACTGAATGATCCAGCAATCCCACTTTTGGGTATATATCCATAGAAAATGAAATCAGGATCTCAAAGAGATATATGCACTCCCATGTTTATTGTAGCATTTTTTTGGTAAAGATTTTATTTATTTATTTGACAGAGAGAGACACAGAGAGAGAGGGAACACAAGCAGGGGGAGTGGGAGAGGGAGAAGCAGGCTTCCCGAGGAGCGGGGAACCCGATGCGGGGCTTGATCCCAGGACCCTGGGATCATGACCTGAGCCGAAGGCAGACGCTTAACGACTGAGCCACCCAGGTGCCCCTGTTGTAGCATTTTTAATAATAGCCAAGATACGGAAACAATCTAAGTGTCCACTGATGGATGAATGGATAAAGAAAATATAGTGTATATACAATGGAGTATTATTTAGCCGTAAGAAAGAAGGAAATGCTGCCATTTGTGACAATATGGATGAACCTGGAGAACATTATGCTAAGTGAAATAAGCCATGCACAGAAAGACAAGTAATGCGTGATCTCATTTATATGTGGAATATAAAAACACTGAACTCATATAACCAAAGAGTAGAATTATGGTGGTTGCCAGAGGCTGAAGTTGGGGGAAATGGGGAGAAGTTGGTCAAAGGGTACAAACTTTCAGTTATAAGAGAGATTAGTTAATGTATAGTATGGTGACCATAGTTAATAAAATTATGTACTTGGAATTTGCTAAAAGAGTAGATTTTAAGTACCACATCCAGAAAAACTGTAAGTATGTGTTTACATATATTAAGTCCTCAGGTGAACTCAAGAGCCCAGCAACGGGGTGGAAAGTAGGATTTACCTGACCCTATTTGCACATCCAGGAGTGGTGGCATGAAGTGGGCTGTGCTGAGGGGAACCCAGCAGGAAGTGGAGCCATCGGGACCACCACCACAACCGTGGGCAAGAGCAGTAAGATGCTGCAGTGTGTTGATTACAGGATGAGGTGCGCCCTGCAAGATGGCCATATCTTCATTAGCACCTTCAAGGCTTTCAACAAGCATATGAATTTGATCCTCTGTGACTGTGATGAGTTCAGGAAGGTCTAGCTGAAGAACTCAAAACAAGCAGAAAGAGAAGAGAAGTGAGCCCTTGGTCTGGTGCCGCTTGCGGGGAGAACCTAGTCTGAATGACAGCAGAGGGATCTCTTCCCAGAGATACTGGCATTGCCCGAGTGCCACTTGCTGGAGCTGCCAGGGACCCAGGGATTGGGAAAGCTCCTGGCAGAAAAATCCCAGCTGGTGTTCCAATGCCCCAGGCTCCCGCAAGACGTGCTGGGCCAGTCTGCCTGTCTGAGGGGTTGGTGGGCCATCCCAACAGCTGATGACCACACAAGGAAGAGGCAATGTTGCGGCCACTGTAGCTGCTGCCACAGCCAGGAAGTATTGCGAGGGCCCCATCCCAAAAGCCACCTGGCTGTGGGGGCCCTCCCCTACCTATGAGCTGAGGGCACCCCCTTCAAGCATGACGGGCCCACCACCTGGCATGAGACCTCCCATGGGTCCCCCAATGGGGATCCCCCTCTGGACAAGGAACTCCAATGGGCATGCCCTTTCCAGGGATGCGGCCGCCTCCCCCAGGGATGCGAGGACTTCTTTGACCCTTGGCCACAGAGTTATGGAAGTAGCTCCACAGAGGCCTAATACCCCAGGGCCAGGTTACCACAGACCTGTTTGTTTGTTATGCCCTTGTTCTCAGAGTCTCACGGGATTGTCTGGTTTCCCTTTCAGGGCCCCCTCCCCCTGGAATACACCCACCACCAAGGCCTTAGACTCATCTTGGCCCTCCTGTTAAAAGAAAACATGACATTGTACAACCTAAATATATACAAAACTTTTATTTGTTAATCATACCTCAATAAAACTGAAAAAAAGATTACTCAATTTAAAAATGGGCAAAGGGGACCACATGGGTGGTTCAGTTGGTCAAGCATCTGACTCTTGATTTTAGCTCAGTTCTTGATCTCAGGGTCATGAGTTCAAGCCCTGCATTGGGCTCCACGCTGGGTGTGGAACCTACTTAAAAAAATAAAAATACATAAAAAATGGGCAAAGGGTCTGAATAGACATTTCTCCCAAGTAGGTACACAAATTGCCAATAAGCACATGAAAAAAAGTCCTCTAAATCATTAGTCATCAGGGAAATGCAAATGAAACCTCAAAGAGATATCACTTGCCACACAGTAGGATGGCTATAATCAAACAAATGTTGATGAGGATGTGAAGAAATTAGAGCCCTTATACATTGCTCCTGGTGTTGTAAAATGGTCCAAACACTGTGGAAAATAGTTTAGCAGTTTCTCACAAAAAGTTCAACATAGAATTACCATATGACCATGCAATTCCACTCGTAGGTATATACCCAAAACTACAAACAGGTATTGAAACAAATACTTGTAAAAGAAACAGTATTAATAGTTCAATATGGAAACAGCCAAATATCCATCAGTGGATGAATAGATAAATTGTAGTATACCCACACAATGGCATATTATTTGGCCATAAAAAGAACGAAGCACTGATACATGCTACAGTATGAATGAACCTGGAATATATTATGCTAAGTGAAAGGTGGCAGTCCCAAAGGCCCACATATTGAATGATTTCATTTATATAAAATGTCAAAAAAATCTTTAGAGTCATAAAGTAGAAGAGTAGTTGCCTAGGAATGCATGGTTTAGGGGGAGATGGGAAGTGACAGCTAATGAGTCTGGGGTTTCTTTTGAAGGTGGTAAAGATGTAAATTGATCTTGGTGATGGTTGTACAACTCTGAATATACCAAAAGCTACTGAATTGTAGACTAAATGGGTGAATAGTATGGTATGTGAATTAAATATCAATAAAGCCGTTTAAGAAAACATGTCCTGAAAGGATACAAGTGATATGAAAGTAGTTTATGTGCCTATCTAAACAAACTTCAACATTCTTTAATGGAATACGTCAAAATATAGGACTCAACAAAGTAGAATTAACAGTGTCTAGTATCCATACAAAATTGCTAGGCATAGGAAGAAGCAGAAAAATGTGACTCATGCACAAGAAAAAAATAAGTCAACAGAAACAGAGCTAGAATTAACAAAGATGAATTAACAGACACGCATCTTAAAATAACTAATACAACTGTTATCAATATCCTCAAGGGTTTAAAGGAAAATGTGAACATAATGAGAAGAGCAATAAAAGATATAAAAAGAACCAAATGGAATTGCTAGGGATGAAAAACAGAATATTAGAAATGCAACCTGTCCTGGATGGGATTAACAGAAGATTAGCGTGCAGAAGATCAGTGAACTTGAAGAAATACCCAAAGAAAATCTCCAATTTTAAGCACGGTGGGGGAAGGCTCCAAAACCAAAAATGACCAATTTCAGTCACTTGTGATACAACGTCAGGAACTATACTACACATTTAATTGGAACACTGCACCTAATAGTAGAAAAATATGCATCTTTTCAAGGGTACACAGAACATTGATCTTGATAGAGTATATTCTGTTTCATAAAATAAATCTCAACAAAGCTTAAAAGATTGAAATCATAAGAAATCTGTTCTTTGACAAGAAAAGCAGTACTTAAGTCTAAATGCTTGTATTATAATAGAAGAGGAATCTCAAATAAGTTATCTAACCTACCTTAAGAAACCAGAAAATAAAGAGCAAAATAAATGAAAAGGAAGTAGAAGGAAATAATGAGCAGAAATCAATGAAATAGAAAACCGAATATAGAGAAAATCAATGAAACCAAAAGTTGGTTCTTTGAGAAGATCATTACATCTGATAGCTCTCTACCCAGAGCTATGAAGAAAAAGATGAGAGAAGACTTACCAATATAAGGAACGACAGTGGGAATATCACTACAGATTCCAGAGATATTAAAAGGATAATAAAGTGATCGTATGAACAACTCTATGGACTTATTATATATGTGATGCCGGGTGAAGGATAGAACATGTCCTCAAGCAGGAAATAGTCCCCATAATATGTGAACTTTCCAAGACCTGAAGATCCGCAGACCTTTCATCTGGAGTCCCCAACATGTCCCCCTTCTTCATAATATTCAATCGATGGTTGTTTATTTTGTTATTGAGCATCTACTCTGCGAAGGATCTGCCCTCGCTCCTCTGGAGATGCCCTGCCCCAAGCTCAGCCCTGTCCTCGAACCCGCTTCTTAGCCTGCAGCCAAGTTTCCCAGCACTCTTGCAGAGCACCCTGATGCCTCGCCGCTTTATTTTTTTTAAAGATTTTATTTATTTACTTGAGAGAGTGAGAGAGAATGCGAGAGAGCGAGCACATGAGAGGGGGGAGGGTCAGAGGGAGAAGCAGACCCCCCGCCGAGCGGGGAGCCCGATGCGGGACTCGATCCCGGGCCTCCAGGATCATGACCTGAGCCGAAGGCAGCCGCCCAACCGACTGAGCCACCCGGGCGCCCCGCCTCGCCGCTTTAAATGCCACCTCACAATGCTGCAGGTCTGCGTCGGCAGCGAGAAGAGAAGGTGGCCCAGCGCAGGGCAGGCCTTTATTCCGTCACGGCCGCAGCGCCGCCTGTTGCCTGCGGGGCTCCCTCGCTCAGTCCGCTGGTCCGGAAGAGGAGGGACCAGACTCCCGGGCCGTCACCCTCGTGGCTGACAGTCTGCGACGCACACATGGGGTCGTCTGCGTCCAAGGCTGCCCTCGGGGCGACCACCGATGAGCCCACAGAACCCGAGGCGAAACACCTGGCGAGTGAGTAGACAGCTCGTGAGGCCTAGGTGCCTCGAATGTCGGGCCCCCGCTCCCCTCCCCCAACCCGCATTTTCTTGCAGGAGCATTGAGGAGAGATTGAATTCTTACCCCCAGTCACCTTGGAGCGAGCCTGGAAGAGAACCACTGGCCTTTTTACGCCCAAACTCTGAACTATTTATAAGTTACTCCAATAACTTAGGACAGACGAAGTGGTGGAATAACAACCCAGCCTTCTGAAAAGGGCCTAATTCCAAAGTCCACCCGAACCCCCTTATAAATCATTACATTCAGCAAGACTTGTGAGGTAAAGGAAGGAAAAGTCTATAGAGCAGATCATCCCATAAGCAGTCCTAACCTAAGGTCAACGAATAGGCTTTAGAATGTCCAACAACATTTTTTGTGCCCCTATGAATGTTTCCAGGGGACAGAATTTTGATTCTTGAAATTATCTGTTGCTCAAAGACAGAACAGACTCTCAGGCTAGCCTTGCCCCCTATTGTTTGAGTTCACATCGAGCACTGACTTCATCAACAATATGTACTTTTCCAATATACATTAATCCCACTGCTTTGGAAAACGTCACAGCCAACTCACTCTTATGATCACCTTCTTATTTTGGTATTTTGCTTAAAAACTCTCCATTTTAGTATTGATTTAGTATGTGCCAAAATTGGCTTCTCAAGCCCTAAAAGATGAACAATAGTTAGCTATGTGAGAGGTGCATGGAACCAGAGGGGGCACTTGAGTCAGTACCATGATTCCCAAAGGTTAAAGGTTCAGTCCAAAGGCTGAAATAAATAGTGGGAAAGTGGAAACAAAAAACTTGCAGAGGAAACTTACCAGAAAGAGGAATGAACCTGACTTAGAGAAAAAACATGAGAGAAGCTCATTCTTCATAGCCTTAACCATGGCATAGCCACTGGAATGTAGTATATATACTTGAATAAGCGGATCTAGGTTAAGGTCAGCCTATTGCTCCACTAGCATATTTCCTAAGCACCCTCCTCAGTACGTATCCTGGTGCTACGCATGTGAACATGCTGATTAATAAGTGCTAGGGATAAAGTTGTTTTATAATGATAGCTTACAGTTTTTTAAAGATTTTATTTATTTATTTGACAGAGAGAGCACAAGCAGGGGGAACAGCAGACGGAGAGGGAGAAGCAGGCTCCCTGTGGAGCAGGGAGCTCGACACGGAACTCGATCTCAGGACCCTGGGATCATGACCTGAACTGAAGGCAAACACTTCACCGACTAAGCCACCCAGGCGCCCCAGTTTACAGACAGTTTTGAAACCCCAGAGGATTTTGAAGTGACAAACAGTAGGGAATCATTGCATGTTGTTGAATGGAAAAATGAAATTATGAAAGTTAGCTTTTGAGGGGTGCTATGAAGTAAATTGATGGATGGTTATAACCCTAAGCAGGCAGTTGGGAAGCTGTTTTAGTAAATCAGGTATAGGGGCGCCTGGGTGGCTCAGTCGTTAAGCGTCTGCCTTCGGCTCAGGTCGTGATCCCAGGGTCCCGGGATCGAGTCCCGCATCGGGCTCCCTGCTCGGCGGGAAGCCTGCTTCTCCCTCTCTCACTCCCCCGCTCATATTCCCTCTCTCGCTGTCAAATAAATAAATAAATAAAATCTAAAAAAAAAAAAAGTAAACCAGGTATAAGGCTATATGAAAGTGGACTCAAGAAGAACAAGCAATAGGGGCACTTGGCTGGCTCAGTTGGTAGAGCATGTGACTCTTGATCTTGGGGTCGTGAGTTTGAGCCCCACGTTGGGGGTAGAGTTTACTTAAAATTTTTTTTAAAAAAGGAGAAGAAGCAACAAAAGGTTGAAGGATGCAAGCAAAAGGGTCAGACATGGGGTAACACTACAAGGAAAGCTCCTGACTGAACCTCATGTAATGACACTTTTCTTTCAGGAGGCAGTGTGACATAATGGTTAATATCTTGGTCAAACAAGTCTGATTTCAAATACCAGCCCTGCCACTTAACAACCTGCATGGCATTGTGTATGTTACCTTCTTGAGTCCTATTCATTCATTCAACAACTATTTACCATAACTCGCTGGGTCTTGGGGACACCTGGTGACCAAAGTGGACACAGTTCCTACCCCCATCAAGTACCCAGGACAATAGCGTAGATGGGCATTAACTGTAATGTAACATATATCTGTACAAATTGTAATACCAGTAATGAAGAAAATGTTTTGGATTATTCTCTTTGTCATTTCTGACATTTGATTGCTCTGTATTTAAGTTAAAGTTACCAATTTTGGGTTTGAAAATTATTTCTCAGTCTGTGTTTTAATACTTGTCACTGTCTCTAATTCAGACCTAATACGGTACATAAATGGAACAAATATGAGTGTTGAACATTTGGCTGATATTCTTTCTGAGAAAACCAGGAGCAGCAGCTGGGTGGTCGTGTTCAAAGCCCTGGTTACTGTACATCACCTTATGGTGCATGGAAATGAGGTGAGCACGCCGGGTATGCACGTGGTCAATCAAAGCACTGTCAGTTCAGGATCGCAAAATATTCTTGGTTTGTCAAGGCTTATTATCCTTTACTTTGTGACAAGTGGGGGAAGTGAATAGCAATAGGTACCAAAAGGCTGATTTTTGCATTTTTACTTAGGAGTCTATCTTTGCAATCTTTATTGGAGGGTATACTGTTTTAGCCCCTAGATAATAAAGTGGGTAATAGAGTGGACATTTCTCTCAATTCTTTAGATTCTTTAGACCAAAGAGAGAAAACCCTCAAAGATGTATTGCTTTACTTTACCAGGAGAAACCAGGTGCCTGAGTGGATTACATCATCACCTGTCCACCTCTCCCCACGTACACTCTTTGTATTTTACAGAACTGAAATGTTCCTTAACATCAAATTACTTATTCTCCTTTAACATTTTGTCTCAGTAAGCTTTGCATTAAAAAATTAGGATTTAGAAATTGACTGGATTTTGAAACTTACTATAAAGCAACTAATTATACAGTATGGTATTGATAAAAAGTAGAACTATGTATTTATATGGGAACTTGGTGGCACAAAAAATGTGGGGGAAAGTATAGAATTTAAGATAAAGCCTTTTGGAGAATGAAATGTTGCCATTTGCAACGACATGGATGGACCTAGAGTGTATTATACTAAGTGAAATAAGTCAGAGAAAGACAAAGACCATATGATTTCACTCATATGTGGAATTTAAGAAACAAAACAGATGAACATAGGGGAAGGGGGAAAAAAGAGAGAGAGAGGAAAACAAGCCATAAGAGATTCTTAAAGGTAGAGAACAAACTGAGGGTTGATGGAAGGAGGTGAATGGGGGGGGTGGGCTGGATGGGTGATGGGTATTAAGGAGGGCTCTTGTTGTGATGAGCACTGGGTGTCATATATAAGTGATGGATCGCTGAATTCTACTCCTGAAATCAATATTGCACTGTATGTTAACTAACTAGAATTTAAATACAATACAATAAAATAAAGCCTTTTGGTAGAAATAACATCCTTTGGAAAAAATAGAATGAGATCTTAATCTTACCCCAATATACAAAGATAAGTTCCCCATGAATGAAACATCTATAAATGCAAAAACCTAAATTTTAAAATTGAAGAAAATGTAGGAGAATATGCTTATAACGTTTGAGTAGGGAAGACACCATAAAGTTGGAATAAGATATTTCCAACATATATATTACAGAAAAAAGATTAATATTCAGGATACATGACCAGTAAGAAAAAAAGCAGTGTAGTGGAATAATGCACAAGCCAAATGAACAGAGAATTCATAGAAAAGGAAACCAGAATTGCTGATAACCATCTGACAACGTGCTCAGATAAAATTTAAAATATTAGTTGCTGGAATTTATGACTGGGGAGAGGAGATCATTGAGACATGTTTAGTAAAATTGAAAATGCCAAGCCCAGTGACCCAGCACATCCACATCTTATAGCATATTTATAATAATTAAAAAGTAGAAATCACCTAAATTTCTATCAGTACAGAACAGATAACTAAAACGAAGTGCATATATACAATGAAGTACTATATAACATTACATGGGATGAATACCAATGAGGCTAGATCTCAAAAACAATGCTAATAGAGGAAGTAAGTTGCAGAATGACATTCAGATATAATATTATTTATGTAAATTTAAAAATACTTAATATTTGTCCATGAAACAAATATATCTGAAACTATAAAGAAAATAGACTATAAAGATTAAAATTATGATAGCAGTTACCTCCAGGGGAGGAAAAGTAAATGGAACTTGGGGATTGGCAAAGGGCACTTTCAACTTTGTCTATAAAACTTTATTCTTCTTATTGTAAAAATAGACTTGAAGCAGTTATGTTAAAAAGTTAGCTGTTATCATTTCTGGGTAGTGTGGCACCCAGATGTATCAAATTATTTTAAAATTTTCTGCAAATTAAATTATTAAATAGTTTAATGTTCACTATTGAAATAGTTCTGTAATTAATTAAAACTTCTCAAAATAAAAAAGGGGGGAATGGCTAGATAGAAAGTCCTGGGGGCAAAGAGTGTATATTCCCATGAGCTTTAATGTTTAACCCCTTTTTTCTCTGGGAGATATATAGACAGAGGAGAGTTGACAACGGTGCATATTCTTATGTTGGGTAACCCAGGATATGATCACGCTCACCTTAATCAATGCTCCTGAAATAGCTAGAAGCTATATGATAGAATTATGTTAAATATGTATTCACAATGATAAACTCATTAAAGAGCTCTATTTGTGGACAGAAGCTAATTTTATAATTTGGCACATTTGACAGCGTTTTATCCAACATCTTGCATCTAGAAACTCTTTGTTCACTTTACACAACTTCCTGGATAAAAGTGTCATAGAAGGTAAGACGATTCTTTGATGGGAATAGTCCATGTGGCAAGGAGGGAAAAGCTCTGTTTTGAAAACCATGCCTGGTTAAAACATGGGAGGTTTGAGAAGGGATGGTGACAGTGGAATGGGGAGTTTCAGGAAAATGTTAAGAATTTACAATAGTTTCTGTGGAGATGTGAAAGAAACTGATAAAGTTCAATTATTTCCTCTCTTCAGGAAGTCACCATCAACACTACATCATGAGGTGATTTCAAGGCTTTGAGGAAATAAGAAATAATCTTTAGCAGAAAGTGTGAGGAATATTGGACTAGATAATTAGTAAGGTCCATTCTAGCTTTTGTGCTTCAAAGATTTGTTGAGGTATATGGGTGGATGTGAAATGATAAGTCTGTGCATTTATTGACATATATTGTAAATGGTTAATATTGGTTAAACTGTAAGAGACTCTTAATCTCAGGAAACGATCTGAGGGTTGCCGGAGCGGTGGGGGGTGGGAGGGACGGGGTGGCTGGGTGATGGACACCGGGGAGGGTATGTGCTATGGTGAGCGCTGTGAATTGTGTAAGACTGATGAATCACAGACCTGTACCCCTGAAACAAATAAGACATTATATGTTAATTAAAAATAATTAAAAAATAAAAAATAAATTGGAAATAATGAAATATTTCATTTTTAGGCTATGCTATGTCAACCTTCATCAGACGATACAGCAGGTATTTGAATGAGAAGTCACTCGCATATAGACTGATCGCATCTGACATCACCAAAACCAAGAGAGGGTCAGTAAATATCATTAGTTTGTAAGCAAGAAATACTGAAATACATAAGTCCTCCGATATGTCGTTGACCAAAAACACAGCTTTATTTTAAGATCCTGATGTCACAGTGCTTCTTAGACTCTTAATTACTGATATCATGAATCTCTTTTCTCTTTTATAGGATGGGTGGTATGATGAGAACTATGGATACAAAACAGCTGCTAAACACTCTTCCAGTTATTCAAACTCAGTTTGATGCTCTTCTTAATTTTAATGTAAGAGCTTTATGAATCCTGTTAAACATACTGGTAAATGACGTTGTTTAGCAGTAAGTGGAGAAGGAATTGTTTTAAACTGTGGTGGTAATTGATTACTCTTTTACTTAATTTCCAGGCAAATCCTGATGAACTAACGAATGGTATAATACATGCTGCTTTCGTGCTCCTCTTTAAGGATTCTCTTCGCCTCTTTGCAGCCTATAATGAGGGGATCCTTAATTTGCTAGGTAGGCTAAAGAATAAACATTGCTTAAAAAATAAAACTGGTAAAAACCTTTTACCTCTACATTTAGACTAACGTAGACTACATTTATTTTAGATTCCAAATAGAAGATCCTTTTAAGGTCATACATATTTTAAAATAATGAGATATCATATTGCTTTTTTGGATAAAAATTCCTTGACTCATTAGCCACAGAACTGTATAGTTTTTGTATAAGTGCTAATTGATATTTCTGGGAAATTTCTGTCCTAATTTAGCCTTCATGAATGATTCATTCCGCAGGAACTGTTCTCCAAGCTTCCATGATTTTTCTTACACTGAAGGAGTATCTAGTACATTTGTAGAGTTATAAAAGAGTAGGAAACACAGCTCATTCCCTCAAAAAGCTTCAGAGCTTGATGTTAGTAAATAAGATTACAGACTGGAAGTTGTAGAAATTAAACTAAACTAAACTATCTGTGTATGCTATTAAACTCTAGATATCTTCCCAGCATCAGTGTTTAGCATATGGTACTTCATAAAAATCTGTTGATTATGTGGATTGAATAGTGTTGTTGCTTGCTAAGACAGACTATAACTGGATTAAAGCTATAATTGTCCTGAACAAGTTAAAATGATATACAGATTCAGCTTAAAATAGATACCGGCTCCTTCATGGTAATTTTTTTTTTATTTTTAGACAAATATTTTGATATGAGGAAAAACGAATGCAAGGAAAGTTTGGATATTTACATCAAGTTCCTCGAAAGAACAACCAAACTGGTACAGTTCCTGAAAGTTGCAGAGGTGTGGAAATCTGTTTCTATCCAAGGCTTTTCTGCTGTTTTCTGTACTGGTTTAATAGCACAAACACACAGAAATTGTTAGTATTTTTAACTGTTTTGTAAACAGTGAAACTATACACTAAAATTAAGTAGTTCAAGGATTTTTGTTTGTAGCCATGAAGATAACTGTTGCCAAGCTTATCCTCCTGCCAGAAACAGCGCATATGACATATGTCTTTTCAGGCAGTGGACAATAGGTCTGTGATCAGTTGAAGAAGGAAACACATGAGGTGACCCGCACATTTCCCCTGACACTCAGAAGAACCCAAGCAGAATAAATATGCCCAGGCAAGCAGCAGTTGAACTTCTGAAAACCAAAGCAAAGCAAACACAAGACAACAAAAACAAAACACAACGTATTACTCACAGGAGAACAACAATATGTATAACAGTTGACTTCTGAGTACTTGACAAATTAGAACACATTTGTATAATATCCAAAATGTAGCTTAGCTCTTTCCAGAACAGCAAAGATTCAATATCTGGCAAGTCTTTTTTTTTTTTTTTTCCATAGGTTTATCCTTAGGATGACTATAAGTTTAAGTGTACAAGGCCTACCTTAGCTTGACATGTTTTTCTTGATCAACTAGGTATTTTCTCTTTTGTGTGCACATTGGTCTCACAGTTACTTTTCTTTGTTGCCACTCCCTGTTGTAATGTGTACTTTCCCCCCTCGTTTGTGAATTCAGCAAGTTGGAATTGACCAGAACAACATTCCACGTCTTACACAGGTCAGTGTATCTTTCCTATGTGTTGAAATGAGTTTTGTTGTTGTTACGTATATGTATTTATTATATTCATAATATATCATCTGAGACTCCATCCTTTGCCATAAACATACATATGTATTTTCATTTCCTCATGACTAACATACACACATACATACATATGTAGATACATAGACATGTGTTTTCTGAACAGGTCTTTGAGCTGTTGCTTTTATAAAAGAGGCCAGTCCCTGCTGAGTGCTAAAAGGTGACTCGTAGTAGAACAGCTAGACTATGCTTTTTAAATGGACAGAACTGATCAGTGGCAACAGCAGAATATTTGGGCTCTCAAACTCATTTCCATTCTCCATGGCTCATTTATGCAGCTGCAAAATGGGTGTAATACTCTTGTCTTTCTCATAGCAGTGTTGTGCGAATCAAATGAACTCAGGCTTTTTCCTTCCCTGGAAGCCGCTCATCAGGAATCTCTCACATGGCCGTGGGTGGGATATGAGGTAGAGGGGTGGCGGAAACGAAGGTCTGGCAACCTGCTCAGGCAGCCTGACGTGCCTTTTGGACTCGCTTGTGCTCTGTCCCACACGTGCCATTGGGCTTGAGCAGTCCTTTCCTGCTCTGGGCCCCAAACTAATGTGGCAGGCTTTTCGGTCATCTGGGATATGGGCCAAAGCATTATTTTCCCTGGGGCGGGAACATGCTGTCTCCAGAACTCAAAGAGGCCTAACAGGTGTTGTGTTTCCTTTTTGATGGTGAGAGGTGCAAGATGCACTACATTATCTTCTATTTTGGATAGAATTTCCTGGTAAATCCCTGGCCACTGGAACCTTAAAAATGTTACCAAAATAGAAGGCCCCTGAATCTCTGTAGGGTTTAGCTCCTACCTTCTGGAACACATGTAGCTTTCTGGGTCTCTATTATACTGGCCACTTCCTGCTCATCGGATCCAGTTAGCATGACATCATGGATATAAGTGGATCAGTGTGATTTTCTGAGGGATAACCAGATGATCTAGACTTCTTCTGATCATAGTATGACAGAATGTTGAAAGAGTTAACACACCCTGGGTCAAAACTGTAAGTGTATACAGTTGTCCATTCCCTGCCTACAAGCTCTTTGTGACTTACGCTTTTGATAGCAATGGAAAGCAGAACATTCACACATACCGTGCATCTACCTGTACCAGAGAAACTGTTGTACCTGGCACGTGGCTACAGTTGGATTACTACTTGATTGATTATGCTGTAGTTTCTCATTCTCCAGGGCCTGACTGGTTTTGGGGCCATAATGGTGAATTCCATGGAGATATGATGGGGACATCGCCCCTGCATCCTTTTTATCTTTAAGATTGGCACCAATTTCTGCATCCTCCTGGAAGGTGATTGCGTTTCTGTTTCCTATTTTGCCTGGAGGGTAGGTGGAGACCATTTAAGATACAGAGATCTCCACCCCACAAGTTACATGCCCCATCAGGATTTTCCCCCACCCACTCCTGGCCTCTAGGCCTCTAACTACAGTTAAGTTGCAGCATAGCCCAGAGACTCAGGGCTTTCATGGCCGTCCCCCAGCTCTCCCCATCCCGTAAGTCAGGGCTTAAAAGCCCAAACCTGACCTTGGTGTGGCAGGCCTGCCTTGGTTGGGACTGGAGGAAGGTGAAGTACCCAGACAGTACCTGGCACAGGTGGTAGTCATATGAAGAGAGAGAGGGTGAAGATGTAGGGGGAGACAGGGGTAGTAGATTGAGGTCCCCTCAGGAATTATAGGACATTGGGTCCAGAACACTGTGGATGTAGCAGTGGCCTCCAGTAAGAGGATGGAGGAGGCAAGGATAGGATGGTTGTAGATGCAAATAAATGTTAGGTTTGGCGGCAGAGAAGGAGGGACTTTCTGTCTGATGTCTTCCCATACATCTGTAAAGAAATGTGTTTTCTAACATATACACAGCGCAAGCATTCCTTCATGTACAGATAAGTACAAAGGGGACCTGTGCACAGACACTGAACCCCACTGTTGGATGAAGTCCTTCACAGCTTCCTGAATGAGAAAGCAGATAACCAGAACACAGAAAAAGTGAGAATGTCTGGGTGACTAGGGGAGAAGATGGGATTTCATTGCCCAAAGGCACCTTAACTGGTGGATATCAATCAACAGTCATTCACAAACACATGCTTGACCCCTTCAGGAGGAAGGAGCTATAATGAATGAGACACAGTCCCCGCTCCTGAGTTCCTGAAAAAGACTACAGAAGCATGCCTAGATAACTCCCAAAATGTAGCCCTCTCTCTCTGAATTCTCTCCACATTAACCTCAGTTTCTTCAGGTAGGTGGTAGAGGTGGGAAGGGTTCCTTTGCTGAGAACTGCAGTTTGGCCATCATGAGGGCACAGGCAAGCCTGAACTGAGCTGGACTTGGCATCTTGGCCTTGGCCTCCTTCACTGCTCAGTGCCCGTGGTCAGAGCTTCAAGGGGAATATCAGACAGAAGGAGTCCCAGGATGGGGGACCACATTTCCCACTGGGCCACCCTCTCTCCTCCTTACCTCAATTCTGGTTCCCAGGATCCCTGAATCAAAAACAAAGTAGATGGCTACGGGAGAGGCTGTGGAAGACAGGCGAAGCTCTTTGTTGCTAAACTTTCTTGTAGAGCTTCATTCCTTCCTCCGTAAATCAAGTCCTTTTACTGGGAGCGCTTCCTTATCAGTACGCCAGCCCCTGGCCCTCAGTCAGTACAGAAAGTCATTTGTCATGGCATAGGGTTGGCAGAGCTGCTCCCATGACGTGCTTTCTTGGGTGCCCTGGGAACCCTGGAATGGAGTGAAATGCTGTAGGTTCCATCAGTCTTTACCGTATGAATGGATGCTGAACTGTTCGGATGCTGAACTCACCATTTTAAGGCTCGCCCAAACCCTTGTGTTTTCTTAAAAGGAAATCTCCCCCGTTTCTCCAGCTAACCCTTTCTACCTTGATTTTGACATGGTCTGGGGCTCACAGAGCCTCCTCCTGTGAGTGACTGTCTCATGTATCTGTGTCTGTCCCTCACTGTTCCACCATTCTGTGCTGTTTGTGCTCGGTGGGACTCCCAGAAACTCTGGTGGCAAGGTCTGCTCTGTCTGCCATCTGATGCATCTTTATTGTACACCAGCACATTCAGACATACGTCTCTGGGCCACATCCCTCGTCAGAGCTCAAAAGGCCTACCAGATGGTTCCACCCTAATGTATACCTGGATGCATTCTCCTCACTTCACCACAGTGTTTCTGTGGTTTTGGTGGGTGGAGGGTAACTGCGTGCCTCACAGAAGAGGTCTTACAGATTCATATCTACGCTTCCATTGTAAAGCGCCTTGGTGCGTTTTAAGTTTCCAGTAGTCCTAAGCAGTGTTCTGCTAATCACGTCTGCTAACCTTGGGCAGCAGCATGGCCACAGATTTATAGCTGTCAGCGAATTGTCTGAAAACAACTCGGATGAAAAGGATTCTTTCCAGCAAACATTGTTCAAATTTACTGATAACTGTTCTTATTTTGTTATTTTAGTTATTCTTTGGTAGTTATTTTGTTACATATTTATTGAATGACTGAATGAATGAACCAGAATACTCTATCCCTTTGGCAACCGTGTGTCTGCCCTAATGAAACTGGCAGTCCCCCTGATCATTTTTGGGTGTCCCGTTGCCCCTTCTTGCCCATCTTGTATGCTTGAGGCTTTGAGGTTCACCCGAGGCTGCAGATGTCCTGGTCTTTCCACTGCTGAGGTGCCTGTGAGCTTCGTCAAGGGACAGATTCTCTAAGTCTTCTGTACTCAGGGTGCCCACGTTGTGAAGAGGCATTCCTGGACAGGTCTTCTCCTGGTCGCCACATTGGGCTCCAACGCCCTCTGAGCAGGTATCTGCTTGGCTGTGTCATTCTCGCTGAGTGCTAGGTAGGCCCCTCTGTTTTCGGGCCCATGTGTTTGTTGCCCTTCCTTGTGAAGGAGTCAAAAATAATGATTTCAAGTCCAAAAGAGATAGATGTTTTAGCAGTCCTTTGGCCATTTTTTAAAAAATGTACATGAAAGCACAGTTTGAAAATCTGATTTGATGTCAAGATGCTGCTTTTCATAATGAATTTGTTTGTAGCAATTGCAGTTGACCCTTGAACGACATGGGTTTGAACTATGCAGGTCCACTTATATGTGGAGCTTTTTTCTATAAATATATTGGAAAGTTTTTTGGAGATTAGCGACAATTTGAAAAAACTCACAGATGAACTGTGTAGCCTACAAATACTGAAAAAATGAAGAAGAAGTTAGGTATTGTTGTGAGAATACAGCACATAATACATACAACATATAAAATCTGTGTTAATAGACTGTTTATGTTATTGGTAAAGCTTCCCAGTCAATAGTAAGCTATCCGTGGCTAAGTTTTGGGGGAGTCAACTGCACAAGGGTGTGTGCCCCTAACTCCCACATTGTTTGAAGGTCAACTGTGGTTGTTCATTCATAGGTGTCTTCATTTTTGTTCAGAACCTTTTTATGATGTAAGAGAGTATGAATTTGCTAAGAACTATCAGAAAATATATCTCTCACAATAACTTTTATCTTCAGGCACCCCGCAGTTTACTTGAAGCACTAAAACAGCATTTAGCTTCTTTGGAAGAGAACAATGACGGTTTGCTTCCTTATAGGTAAGATAATAAATGTCTTAATTTAGATTACTTTTGTTTCTCTCTAAATAATTTCCCTATTTTTAACAATATGAAAGTGACTAAGTAAATAATAGGCTTTGAACATGCTGGAACACATTTTAAATGATAATATGGAAGAGAGGTTTTCAGTCTTTTCTGGGATCCCATACTCTCCACAGGGGTGATATGCTTCCCAAGGAAACATCTTTTATTATGTTGAATGATTCTCAAAGTCAGAAGTTGGGACTGGAATAAACCCTCTTTTGAAGAATTTGATTCCTTCTCTTAGAGGCTCCTCTAGTGAGAATAACTGTTGTAGACGATTATTTAGTATTTATCCACAAAACAGTGTGCATAGTAACATTCAAGATCTGTGTCTATACACATGTATATGCACATACATATATACACTCTTCTATATAAGAATATATATACACAGCCCCCCCACTCCAGCAACCCTCAGTTTGTTTCCTGAGATTAAGAATTCCTCATATCAGTGAGGTCATATGATACATGTCTTTCTCTGATTGACGTATTTCACTTAGCATAATACCCTCTAGGGAGGGATGGGGTGCCTGGGTGATGGACATTGGGGAGGTTATGTGCTATGGTGAGCGCTGTGAACTGTGTAAGACTGATAATCACAGACCTTTACCTCTGAAACAAGTAATACATTATACGTTAAAAAAAAAAAAAAGAAGAAGATAGTAGGAAGGGAAAAATGAAGCGGAGGAAATCGGAGGTGGAGACAAGCCATGAGAGACTATGGACTCTGAGAAACAAACTGAGGGTTCTAGAGGGGAGGGGGGTGGGGGGATGGGTTAGCCCGGTGATGGGTATTAAGGAGGGCACGTACTGAATGGAGCACTGGGTGTTATATGCAAACAATGAATCATGGAACACTACATCAAAAACTAATGATGTAATGTATGGTGATTAACATAACATAATAAAATAAAATTTAAAAAGGTATATATACAAATTAAATAATACAAACTTTGAGGTATATCACTTCAAAATGTTCATGTGAGTTATTTCTGAGTGGAAAAATTATGGTTGATTTCAATTTTCTTTTCTTTTCTTTTCTTTTTTACTTTTCAGTATTGTTCAAAATTTCCATAAGGCTCATGTATTATTCATTCATTCCACTGTTTAGGTTATATTGATTACAATTGACTTATATTCATGTCCTATTAGACAACAAGTCTGTTGACTGTTTCTTTTCTTTATCATAGATAGATGTATAGTTGGTACAAAGTTGGATGGATGGAATAATGGATGGATAAATGGTTGAATTAAGGAAATGTAGGCTCAGCTGGGTAGGATATATGTGATTCTATTTATTCTCCAGTGTGTCTCATTTTTCTTGTAATCTTTGAAGTCTCCAGCATGCATTGATTCCCTCTATCCCAAATAATCCAGTTGTGAAAGCTTCAGCAAGCAGAGCTTGGTTTGCAGGTAACATAACTCGATTATATGATTATATCAGTAATCACTGAAAGCAGAATTAGAGTCTTTAATTCTTCCACTGCTTAACCACCTACTGTGTCTGCTGCCTCTTCCTGAAGCAGTCTTGGACCTAGTGATTTCATTTGTAGAATTTATCTAATGTATATATTCAGGGTTGTGAAATGATATATGAACAGGGATATCCGTTAACAATGTTGTGATAGCAAAATGACTATCAATAAGGGGCTTGTTTTTATGTACTGAAATGGAATGATCTCTAAGATACATTGTTAAATGGAAAATAAGCAAGGTGTGAAACAAAGTATAGTATGCTCCCATCTTCGTTTTTAAAAACAGAAAAAAGAATATATACATTTGTATAATTTCTTAAAGAGTACTTCTGGAAAGATATACAAAAAATGAATAAAATGTACTGCCTCCACGAAGAACGTGGTGGTTCATGTAAAGGGATGGGTGGGAGAGTCCTCACTATACCATTTTGTAACTTTTGAATTTTGTACTTGTAAATAATTACTAATTAAAAGATAAATTTAACAAAGAAACACATACACAAATACAGTGTGATACTCTGTTATGCTTAACATGGAAGTCTTCTGTAACCTCTTAAGTTTAGTTTGCCTCATACTTCAGTAGTGTGCTGAATTTTCAGGAATTTTGCAAGCTGGTTGATGTCACATTGGTAACTTGAAATTGGCCATGATGAAAGTATTTACACCACAGAAATGGACAAACACTGTAAGACAGGCCTTTTGTTTTTCTTGGAGAGCTGGTTGTTATACATTTCCTGGCACATGACAGCTCATAATCAGTCATATTCTGTTCTTTAATGGGTGATTGCGTTTCAGTGATGTCACTTGATCCTCTAGACACAAATTCATGTAATAATGTTATATTACCATGGAGTTTATATTGTTTGAATTAAAGTTTGTTCTTAATTTAACTTGAAGACTTAAACTGTATCTATTTTAAATGTTTTTACTTTTCTTTTGTACATATACTCTCAATGGACACAACTTCTGCATTTTCAATGGGTGAGTTTGACCAAAATTTTGAGGAACATAAGTCCTTTGAGTAAAATCCTACTATAGCAAAAGTGGCACGTTTGATTTGTTTCCAAAAGAATGACTGCTTTTCTGAGTTCCTGTGGTTTGGGAACCATTAGTGCTTACAACAGATATTACAAGAAGGGTAAATATAGTATTTGACAAGCTGTGGCTTCAGTCTGTTGTAAATGTGAGTTCCAAACCAAGTATAGGGGGAATGGGGAGCTACTACTATTCTGTTATAAAGCCCCATGGTTTGCCTTTACCCTCATTGCTTGAACCAATTCTGTTGACAATCCTATGATCAGCTGAAAGCACGTTTTTTCTTAAATCACTGATTTAAAAGTACCTGCCATGAAACCGGAGTGCTTGGGTTCAATTTTCACTCTACCATTCATGGATGGTGTGACTTTGGGCAGACCACTTAACCTCTCTGTGCCTCAGCTTCCTGATCCTCATAAGGTTGCTGTCAGGATAAATGAATCAATACTTCTAGAGTGCTTAGAACAGGGCTTGACCCATGTGTTACTTAGAAATGCATTTTAAAATTTCATGTATATGGGAAATGGGGATATTTTAATCTTATTTTTTATTTTAATTCCAGTATAGTGAACATGCAGTGTTATATTAGTTCCAAGTGTACAATATGGTGATTCAGCACTTTCATACAACACCTGGGGCTCATCAGGACAAGTGCCCTCCTTCATCCCCATCACCTATTTCACCCATCCCCCCACACACCTCCCCTCTGCTGACCATCAGTGTGTTCTCCATAGTTAAGAGTCTGTTTTGTCTCTCTCTTCCCCCGCCCCATGATCGTTTGTTTTGTTTCTTAAATTCCACACATGAGTGAAATCATACGGTATTTGTCTTTCTCTGACTGACTCATTTCGCTTAGCGTAATACCCTCTAGCTCCATCCACGTCATTGCAAATGGCAAGATTTCATTCTTTTTGATGGTTGAGTACTATTTCATTGTGCATATATACCACATCTTGTTCATCCATTCATCTATCAGTGGACACTTGGACCATTTCCATAATTTGGCTATAGTCAATAATGCTGCTATAATGTAGGGATGCACGTATCTGTTTACATTAGTGTTTTTGTATTTTGTGGGTAAATACCCAGGAGTGAGATTACTGGATCATAAGCTAGTCCTATTTTTAACCTTTTGAGGACCCTGCATATTGTTTTCTACAGTGGCTGCACCAGTTTGCATTCCCACCAACACTGTAAGAGGGTTCCTTTTTCTCCACATCTTTGCCAACACCTGTTGTTTCCTGTGGTGTTGATTTTAGCCATTCTGACAGATGTGAGGTGGTATGTCATTGTAGTTTTGATTTGTATTTTCCTGATGCTGGGTGATGTTGAGCATCTTTTCATGTGTCTATTGGATAAATGGGATCTTCTAATGATCTTTTTTGCTACCGAATTCTAGCTTACTTGCACCGTGTCAAAGAACCTTCTTTATAATTTCAGTCCTTTGGAATTTGTTGATACTTGCTTCATGGCCCAGCATATAATCATTTTTTTTGGTAGAAGTTTTCTGTGCACTGGATACAGTGTTCTGTGTATGTCCATTAGGTTGAGGTTGTTAATTGTGTTGTTCAAATCCTCTGTATCTTCATTATTTTGCCTGCTTGTTCATAGAGTTACTAAGAAAGGTATGTTAAAATTTCCCTTGTTTCCTCATAAGCTATGTTAAGCACTATTTTTATCCTCCACGCCACTATATGACTCTTGTCAAAGTCACCAGTCACCTCCATGTTGCAAGATCTGGTGGTGATTACTTGGTCTTCCTCTTATTAGGCCCCCTAGTTCATCACTCCCACTTCCTTCATACACTTTCTTCAGTTTGCCTATCGGTTTTCTTCTTATGTGACTCTTGGCTCTTTTTTAGACTTTTTTTTTTATACTGATTTTCCCTCATTTCTCTTCTTTATGTATACTTTTTCATTGCCTAGATGACCTCATCCAGACTCAAGGCCTTAAATACTGTTTACATGATAAGGACTCCCAAATTAGTATCTCTAGTTATAGACATTTCTCTTGGACTCCAGAATTATATATCCAAGTGTCTATCCAGTGGTTTCACTTGAATTATCTAATAGGGTTCTACAACTCAATATGTCTAAAACTAAGCTTTTGATATTCCATCCCAAACCTGCTGATTTTACAGTTGACCACTTCTCACTATCTTCGGTGCTACCACCGTCGTTCAAGTTACCATCACTTCTTAGCTTCTTCCCTTGCCCTCTACAGTCTATTCTTTACATAGCAGAGTGATCCGATTAAAATACAAGTCAGATGGATCATGTCTCTCCTCTGTTCAAATCCCTCCAGTGGCTTGCCCATCTCAGGGAAGTTGGCCTAAGATGGTGGCCTCAGAGTAAAATGCAAAGTCCTTACAATTCTTTACAAGGCCCTCAATTGCCTTTCTGACTCCTTTGATTACTCTGACTCCAGACACATTGGCCTCCTTACTATTCTTCAAATATACTCCTTCCTGAGGGCCTTTGCTCATGTTGTTCCTTCTGCTGGGTCCACATGGTTCACTTTTCACATACTTTAGGTCTTTACTTAAAAGTCCTCTTCTCAGTGAGCCTTTCCTATCTAAATTTACATACCCCCTCCCCCACCAACATATCGTACTTCTTTCTCTGTTATTTTTCCCTCGGCACTTACCACAATCTAACATATACTTCATTTGTATTGGTTATTTTCTGTCTCCAGTGGAATGTAAGCTACAAGAAGGCAGGGATTTTTATCTTTTTTTCCTTCACTGGTGTATCTTTAGCACCTGGTATGGTGTCTAACAAATCCTCAATTAAAATGTATTTAATGAATAATTTTACATGACTTTATTTAAACTCATTAACCTAAGAACTTGATGTGCTGTTAGTTTGTAATGGGAGGTACATATATATCATTACTGATATAAATTTGGTTTAGTTTTTCATCTAATTCTGTCTCTTATTTTCAGATTATCTTCCCTGTATGATATATTATAACCAACATTACCTTCACAAGCCCACAAACCTGTTGGAGCCAGACAGCAATGTGGAAAAACCATAGCGAACAATCTGGATGGCTCACTTGCTAGCATTGTAGGAAGTAAGCATCTATTTTTAAATCAATAATTCAGATATATATATATTTTTAAATGCATTTTAAGAAAAAGTATACAAAATTAATGTAAAATTTGTTTGTTTTATGAAACAGATCTTAACCTTGGAGAAAGCCCAGTCAACAAGTAAGTTTTTATTATTTAAAAAGGACAGCCGATAATACATACATGTTAGAGGAAGAGACTCATGAGAATAACAACTAGAAAATAATTATTTTAGAATTCGATATAGGAATCATTTGTTACAAAACGCTATAATATGTGAATTTTTTTTCCTTCAAAAATTAAAGTAGAGAATTTACTCTTTATACTCTATCCCAGTTTTTGTAGGTGAAGTTCTTGGTTAAAGTGCAATGTCTTATGTATTGCATGGTTCTCCTTCTACCCCTCTGACAATCCCTTTATGGTTCATCTGAAGGATCTTCTTTTTCTAAGCATGTTTTAAATATTGGCATTTCTCAAATTTTTTGTACTTTTGGTTCTTTTCTTACTTTATTATATAGACTGTATTAAATGAATAATACTTATTTTTTATTTTATTAAACAAAGACAATAAGACCACTAGTTGGAGCTCCTCAGCATCTTAAGATAATCAGTGTTACTTCAGTGTGTGAATCCCTACATTTTCAGCCGAAAAAAAACTCCAAAAAGCAGGCAAATTGAAACCAAAGGAAGGCAGAAGTGATAATATTAACAACAAACACTGTGGAATGTAAGTTTAAAATCACTAAACAGAATAAGGAAGGATATCATACAATGATAAAAGACACTTATTATGGAGACACTGTTTTGTGTATACACAAATTTAAATATATAAGGTAAAAATTATTAGAAATACAGGAAGAACTTGAGAAAAGAAAATAATAAATAATAATCCTGAGTGTGTGCACGCACACATACACACACAATGTTTATTTTCTTCAAAGCAACCAAAAAGAAAAACATGACAAAAAACTAAAGAATTTTACAGGCTACATTCTGTCATAATCTAATGAAGTCAGAACTTGTTAATAAAAAATTGGGCATGAAAATCTTAGCTATTTATAAGTTTAACCTTTGCCAAAGAGGAAATACATAGTTTGATAACTATCAAAAGCTAAACTCAGAGGAAAATTTCTTCATTGTAAAAAAGGGAAATTAATAAGAATTTAGTTTTTATCTTAAGAAATCTATGTAAAATTGTAAAAAAAAATTAGATAAAATTTATAAAGATAAAAGCTCAAATTAATAAAATTGCAAACAAAAACAAACGCAAAACTTATTTCTTTGTAAAGTCCAATAAAAGAAGATCCTCTGACTAAGCAGAAAAGAGTGTAAAAGTATAACAACATGAAGATTAAGAGGGCTGACATAACCACAGGTGTAGGCGAGACTAAAATAATGAAAGCAAATACTTTATGCAACAGTTTGGCAACAACATATTTGAAAATTGGGAGTAAATTGATGATTTCCAGGCAAAATATAAACAACAAAATTCATCCAAGAAACATGTATGGACCAAATACCACGCAAGGTTTTTTTTTTTTTTTAGTGTGATATTTATTTATTTATTTATTTATTTATAAAAGATTTTATTTATTTATTATTTATTTTTTTAAATTTTATTTTATTATGTTATGTTAATCACCATACATCATTAGTTTTTGATGTGGTGATCCACGATTCGTTGTTTGCATATAACACCCAATGCTCCATGCAGAACGTGCCCTCTTTAATACCCATCACCGGGCTAACCCATCCCCCCACCCCCCTCCCCTCTAGAACCCTCAGTTTGTTTCTCAGAGTCCATAGTCTCTCATGGTTCATCTCTCCCTCCGATTTCCCCCCCTTCATTCTTCCCTTCCTTCTCCTAATGTCCTCCATGCTATTCCTTATGTTCCACATATAAGTGAAACATATGATAATTGACTTTCTCTGCTTGACTTATTTCACTTAGCGTAATCTCCTCCAGTCCCATCCACACATAAGTTTTTAAAAAGGAATTATAGATATGAAACACCTCATCTGAGATGGTAGTGCTGGAGGTGGTATAATGAAAAGCAGATGCGTCTGAGACATGTTTTGAAGGTAGAGTTGATAGCACCTGCTATTAGAGGTGAGGGAAAGAGGATTAGGGATGGTGCTTAAGTTTTTGGTTTGGGCTACTACATGGATGGTAATGTCACATATTGTGATGGGAAAGATTGAAGGAGAAATAGTTTCAGTTGGTAAGTTGAATTAAGCATTCCCTTTTGACATGTTTCAGATATGTATGAGACATCTAAGAGGTAGGTAAACATAGGAGTCTGGATTTTAGAGCTGGAGCTAAAAACTGTGGTAGTTAAAGCCATAAGGGCTTGATCACTTCATCTTGGTAGAGAATAAAGAGGATAATGGTAGGTCCAGAATTGAACTTGGAAACATCCTAATATTGTGGGGATTGAACAGAAAAGGTTAAAGTGTCAAGAATTGAGGAAAACAAAGCACAAACAATGAATCAGGAATAAGTGTAACTTTGGATCTTTAGAAGCTAGAATACAGTACTTCAATCTGTTAAAAATTCTTAGTGAAATTTATTTTCAGTCTAGAATTTTGTACTCAGACAAGCTCTCAACCAAATGCAAGAGTTAAATAGACATTTTCAAAATTCAAAAAAATCTAAAAAAATTACCTACCATGCACCTTTGCTCAGGAAGCTCCTACAGGGTATGCTCTAAGAAAAGAAAGAAGTAAACTAAGAGAGAGAAGCACATGGGATTCAGGGAAAAAGAGAGCCCTACTGAAGTGAGAGGTGGAGGGAATTCCCGATATAGCAACAGTGGAAATTCCAGGGTGACATTTGTACAATTGGCCTAGAGAGTAGCACATTAGATTGGAACAGAAGGATATAGAACTCCAAGAGAGATGTCTCCAGGAAAAAAATCCTTCAACTTGAGATAGTTATTATTTCCACTAGACCATAAGCTCCATGAAGGCAGGTATTTTCATCCGTTTTATATATTTTAAGCACCAAGAATAGTGCCTGGCACCTAGTAGATATTTAATGGATATTTGTTGAATGAATACAATGAATCCACATTTCACATGTGAGAAAACTGAGATATGGAGATTCTGTAACTTGCCCAACCTTATACAGTTATTAAGTGCCTGACGTGGGATTTGAACCTAGGCAGTCTTGCTCTAGAGTCAGGGCTATTAACCTCCTTAGTGGTTTTATATATACATAAACTAGATTTTAAAGATGTAGATGTGGGGGGCGCCTGGGTGGCTCGGTGGTTAAGCGTCAGCCTTCGACTTGGGTCATGATCTCCAGGTCCTGGGATCCAGCCCCATGTTGGGCTCCCAGCTCAGCGAGTCTGCTTCTCTCTCTCCCTCTGCTCTCCCCCTACCTGTGCTCTTTCTGTCTGTTTCTGTATCTCTCTCAAATGAATAAATAAAACCTTTAAAAAAAATAAAGATGTAGATGTGGAAAGGTAGGAGGGGAAGTAGGATATGGTGTAAGTGATATATCTTCCAAAGAAAATCAATAATGTCTAAAACTTATAAGTTAAGATATACTAGTATAGGCATATTTTTATTAGGATTATGGAATTAAATACCATAAAGAAAAGAGTGGCTACCTTTTGGAAGGGGAAGTGGTGACTGATGTTTTGGTTTTGGATCTTTTAGCATTAAGACTTTTTAAACTCTGTATCACGTAGATAAAACTTAAATTTATCTAAGTCAAATGACAAATATGGAATAAATAGGAGCTTTTAGAGACAAGAACCATAAGAGTTTGTTTCCTTTTCGTTCTATTAATTCTCATATGATATATTTTCTATCTAGTATTATTTATTCTCCTAAATAACTTTAATTCTATGAAGCGGATAGGTAAAGCATTGTTTATCCCCATTTTACAAATAAAGGAAGAAGTTACTTAATCAAGGTTACACAGCTAGTGAATAGCCTCGTGGGGCTCCGAATGTAATATTTCTGCCTCTTAGCCTAGTGCCCCTTGACCTACTACCATGAGGGTATACTAGTTTTTTTCTCCAGATACACTATTAAGATAGTTTAGAATAAAATATATTCACTCAAGTCACTTTATTTATGGGAAACTGCTACTATTGAATTCTTTCTATTAACTCTCAAACTTCATTAGTGGGGAATTTAAACTTGGCATTATCTAGCAAAACCCAGTAGAAACTTTCAGTTTTGAAATGATAACTTAATTTCCTATACAAAAACAGCCAATGGTCTTTTTTTTGGCGTTGTTTTGTGATTCCGTCCTATTATCTCTTACCTGTTGAGAAGCATGAACATTGTCTCAAGGGCTGTATCCTGACTTTATGTTTAAATGGTAGATTTGTCATTCTCCAAAATGGGCTGATTTATAAATCCCATCTTAGATCTGACATGAAGTGGCCTCAGCCTTCAGAGATGGAAATTCCTGGTGGAATGAAGTGGCAGTTGAATACCTACACCTGCACATCAACGCTCTGGAAACATATTTCTATTCCTCCTGTTCCCCACATGGTAATGTTTATTAGGTATTATTACCTAGAATGCTAGAATGGTAGCCGTAGATCAAAAGAAAGAGATTTGAGAGATAGAACTGACAGGAGTTGCTAATAGATTGAAAGTTGAAATATGGGTCCCCAATAAATTATCTGCAATTCTAAAATTCAAAAAGCTCCAGAAAACAAGGTTTTTTGTTTGTTGTTGTTGTTGTTTTTGTTAAGTTTGCAACAAACTCTTTTGGCTGCAAAACTTCATCTGAACTCAGATGAGGCTGTAGTTATTATTTATCTAACTGTAAATATTCACACATGAATTTTGCATTTGTGTTTTGCTGCAGAGATATTAATGTGTTTGATTAACAGGGTGCTATTCCAGCCCCCCCTGGGGTGTTACTAATATATTCTTTGTGTAATTTCTAAATTATTTTTCCAAAATACAAAACATTTTGAATTCCAAAATACATTTGGCCCCAAGGGCTTAAGGATGTGGACCTGTGCTATTTTTATATGATTTTGCTTTAAAACTTCATTGGTCCAATGATAGAACAAACTGCATATTATCTATTGAGTACACAGTGACTTTGTTTTCCTAATATGCAGCTGAGGTACGTTCTAGGAATGAGAGTTTTGAGAGGATTTGGGAAACAGGAGTAAGTAATTTCAAAATGTACTGAGGAAAGGTGTGGCTGCTTCATAGTGGACACAGATGACTAAGAACCTAGCAAGGGTATAGCAAGGGAATTTTGGGGTTTGGAATAAATAGGAAGAAGTGTAGAAACAACCTAACAGTTGGGGTCAAATTTACGTTAGAAAAGCTATTAATATTATTCCCTTATTTTCCTTTAAATGGCTGCAAGATCTGGTGATTTCCGTTCTTTCATTCTTGATATTGGTGATTTGTGTCTTCTGTTTTTGGCAGTCTTGCTGCAGAGTTATCAATTTCGTTGATCATATCAAAGAACCAACTTTTAGTTTTATTGAATTTTCTCTATTGGCTTTCTGTTTTTAATTGTATTGATTTCTGCTTTTATCTTTGTTATTTCCCTCCTTCTGCTTGACTTGAGCTTATTTTGCTCTTCTCCTAGTTTCTGAAGAAAGCAGTTTGGATTATGGATTTGATACTTTTCTAATATATTGTTTAATGGTATAAAACTCCCACTAAGTCCCTGCTTTAGATGTTTTTTTTTCATTTTTGTCCAGTTCAATGTATTTTTAATTTCTTTTTGACTCAGAGATTGTTTAGAGGTATGTTGTTTAACTTCTAAGCATTGGAAGATTTTTTTGTTATGATTTTATTATTGGCTTCTAATTTAATTCTTTTATGGTCATAGAAAGTATGTTGTATGCTTTAAATTCTTTTAAATTTGTTAAATTTGATTTATAACCCAGGGTATGGTCTATTTTGGCGAACATTCTGCGAACACCTAAAAACACGTGTATTCTGCTGTTGTTGGGTGGAATGTTCCATAAATGTCAATTAGGTCCTGATGTATTTATATTTAGGGCTACCATTTTGTTATTTTCTGTTTTTTCCCTCTATTCATCGTCATTGTTGTTCCTCTGTTTCTTCTTTCTTGCCTTCTTTTGGGTTCTTTGAATATATTTTGGAATAGTATTTCCTTTTAATTTATATGTTGTGATTTGGACTATATCTCTCTGTATGGTTTTTTAGCGTTTGCTCTAGCACGTACAAAATACATACTTTTCACAGTCCATTTAGAATAAGAATTTTACCATTTCAATTGGAGTGTAAAAGCATTAGCACCATATAGGTCCCCTTACCTTCCTCCTTTTATGTTACATTGAAAAGACCAATCAGATTAAAAAAAAAAAAAAAAAGGAAAAGACCAATCAGACAATCTTACACTTTTTGCAGAACTCAAGAATGGGAGAATAGCCTGTTATATCTACCGAGATACTTACCATTTCTGTTGCTCTTCCTTCATTTCTTCTAGTATCATTTCCTTTCTACCTGAAGAATATCCATTAGCAATTCTGGCGATGAATTCTCTTATTTTTCCTTCATTTGAGAATGGCTTCATTTCACCTTTAATCCTAAAGCAATTTTTAAAAATTTTTTATTGTTATGTTAATCACCATACATTACATCATTAGTTTTTGATGTAGTGCTCCAATCCTAAAGCAATTTTTACTGGATACAGAATTCTGGAGTGACAGTTCTTTTCTTTTAGCATTTGAAAGATGGGCCACTTTATTCTGGCTTCATGGTTTCTGGTGAAAAATCCTTATTCTGGCTTCATGGTTTCTGGTGAAAAATCCTGTCATCTGAATCATTTGTTCCCCTGTAGATATTGCATAGTTTTTCTGTGGCTGCTTTCCGGATATTTTTCTTTGTCTTTCATTTTCAGAAGTTTGAATATGATGGCATGGATTTGGGGAGTTTATTCTGCTCAGGTTTGTACAGCTTCTTGAATCTGCATTTTTATATCTTTTGCCAAACTTGGGAAGTTTTCTGCCCTTAATGCTTCAAATGTTTTTTCAGCACTATAGTCATTCTCTTTCCCTTCTGTGACTCTGATGACACAAATATTAGACCTTTAGATTGTGGTCCCACTGGTCCCTGAGGCTCTTTGTTTCTTTTAAATCTTTTTTTTCCTGTTCTCCAGAATAAATAATTCCATTGGTCTGTCTTCAAGTTCAGTGAATCTTTCCTCTGTCATCTGCATTCTGATATTGGGTCCTTCAAGTGTGTATTTTTATCTCAGTTATTGCAGTTTTTAGTTGTGAAACTTCCATTTGTCTTTTCCTATATCTTCTGTTTCTTTGCTGATGCTTTCTATTTTAACTTTTATTTCAGGAGTGTTCATGATTACTCATTCAAGCATTTTATAATGGCCACTTGAAAGTCTTTGTCAGATAATTTCACCATCTGTGTCATCTCATCATTGGTGTATGTTGATTACCTTTTTGTCATGCAAGTTGAGATTTTTATGGCTCTTCATGGGTCAACTAATTTTGGATTGCGTCCTGGACATTCTTGACTATTATTTTGTTGGATTGCGTCCTGGACATTCTTGACTATTACTTTGTCTCTGGGCCTTATTAAATTTTATGGAGAATGTTGGTATTTGTGTTTTAGCAGGGATTTGACCTGGTTAGGTTTAAGCTGCACATTCTGCCTCCTTCTCTGGCCTGTGGTTCCAGCCAGCGTCAGCTCGGTTTCTGCAGCCTTTGTGCTGCTATTCGGGCCTGTCCTGCATGTGTGCCACCCGATGGTCAGCCTGGGGCCTGGGTGTTGGCCTCTCCCCTGTAATCATTCCTCGGTATGTTCATCAAGATCAGATCTACCATTGTGTTTTCATTTTCATCTGTTTCCATGTAATTTTTGACTTATTCTTTGATTTCCTCTTTGACCTATTCATTGTTTAATAGCATGTTATTTAACTTCCATGTATTTGTGGGCTTTCCATATTTTTTCCTATGGTTGATTTCTAGTTTCATAGTGCTGTGGTCAGAGAAGATGCATGGTATGCCTTCTGTCTTTTTGAATTTGTTGAGACTTGTTTCGTGACCTAATACGTCATCTATTCTGGAGAATGTTCCATGTGTGCTTGAAAAGAATGTGTATTCTGTTTTAGGATGGAATGTTCTCAATATATCTATTAAATCCATCAGTTCCAGTGTGTTATTCAAAGCCATTGTTTCCTTGTTGATTTTTTGTTTGGATAATCTGTCCATTGATGTAAGTGGGATGTCATAGTTCCCTACTATTATTTGTATTACTATCGGTTAATTCCTCTATGTTTGTTATTAACTGTTTTATGTATTTGGGGGTGCTCCCATGTTGGGTGCATAAATATTTGCAATTGTCGTATCTTCTTATTGGATCATCCTCTTTATGATTATATAGTGTCCTTCTTTGTCTTTTGTTACAGTCTTTGTTTTATTTTTTATTTTTTTTAAAGATTTTATTTATTTAAATTGTCAGAGAGAGAGAGAGAGAGAGCACAAGCAGGGGGAGTGGCAGGCAGAAAGAGAAGCAGGCTCCCCACTGAGCAAGGAGTCCAGTGTGGGACTTGATCCCAGGACCCTGGGATCATGACCTGACCCGAAGGCAGATGCTTAACCGACTGAGCTACACAAGCATCCCTATTGTTTATTTTTTTTTAAAGATTTTATTTATTTGTTTGAGAGAGAGCAGGGGGTAGGAGTGGAGGGAGAGGGAGAAGCAGATTCCCGGCTGAGCAGGGAGCCTGACAAGGGATACAATCCCAGGATCCTGAGATCATGACCTGAGCTGAAGGCAGACGCTTAACTGACTAAGCCACCCAGGCGCCCCTACAGTCTTTGTTTTAAAGTCGATTTTGTATGATATAAATATTGCTACCCTGGCTTTCTTTTGACATCCATCTCCTGAGGCAAGGGAAATAAAAGCAAAGGTAAACTATTGGGACTACATTAAAATAAAAAGCTTCTGCACAGCAAAGGAAACAATCAACAAAACTAATAGGTAACCTATGGAATGGGAGAAGATATCTGCAAGTGACATATCCAGTAAAAGGTTAGTATCCAAAATCTATAAAGAACTTATCAAACTCAACACCCAAAAGATGAATAATCCAATTTAAAAATGGCCAGAAGACATGAACAGCCATTTCTCCAAGAAGACAATCAGATGGGCACTTGGGTGGCTCAGCTGGTTAAGCGTCTGCCTTCAGCTCAGGTCATGATCCCAGGGTCCTGAGATCGAGTCCCGCATTGAGCTCCTTGCTCAGCAGAGAGCCTGCTTCTCCCTCTCCCTCTGCTGCTCCCCCTGCTTGTGCAATCTCTCTCTCTTTCTCTCTCTGACAAATAAATAAAATCTTAAAAGAAAGACATACAGATGGCCAACAGACACATGAAAAGATGCTCAGCATCACTCATCATCTGGGAGATGTAAATGAAACCCACAATGAGATATCCCCTCACAGCTGTCAGAATGGCTAAAAGCAACAACACAGGAAACCGCAGATGTTGGTGAGGATGGGGAGAAAAGGGGAACCTCTTGCACTGTTGGTGGGAATGCAAACTGGTGCAGCCACTCTGAAAAATAGTAGGGAGGGTCCTCAAAAGTTCAAAATAGAACTACCTTATCATCCAGCAATCACTACTGGGTACTTACCCAAAGCATACAAAAACCCTAATGCAAAGAGATACATGCATCCAAAAGTTTACTGCAGTATTGTTGACAGCAGCATTATTGACAGTATGGAAACAGCCCAAGTGTCCATCGATAGATGAATGGATGAAGAAGGTGTGGTATATATTTATAGTGGAATATTATTCAGCTCTAAAAAGAATGAAGTCTTCCCATTTGCAATGACATGGATGGAGCTAGAGAGTATTCTAATTGAAAACTTAACCCTCAGCCAAACCCTAACTCTAACCCCTAACTGTTAACCACTAACCCCTAATCCTAAGCCCTCACCCTGACCATAACCCTCTACCTAAATGCATCCCTCTGTAGAGGTCTCTGAACTGCAGGACAGTAGGCCCATACCCTTATCCCAGCCCTAACCCTAATGCTTATCCTTATGCCAACTCTACACCAAGCCCTACTCCAAGATCTGAGGAAAGAAAATATTTGGTGTATATATACAATGGTATGTTACTCAGGCATGAAGAACAAGGAAATCTTGCCATGTGTAATGACATGGATAGAGGTAGAGAGTATTCTTCTTTTTTTTTTTCTTGTAATTGAAAACCCAATCCTAAGCCAAACCCTAAACTTTACCCCTAACCACTAACTGCTAACACCTAACCCTAACCCATCAATCTGACTATTACACTTGCCCTAAATTTATCCCTCTGTAGAGGTCTCTGAACTACAGAACAATAGGCTCATACCGTCACCCTGGCCATAACCCTAACCTTTACCCCTATTCCAGCCCTACACTGAACCCTACTCTAAGGTCTGAGGAAAGAAAAGATTTGGTAGATTTGGTGTGTATACACACACACACACACACACACACACACACACACACACACGAATATTACTCAGCCACAAAAAAGAATGAGATCTTGCCATTTGCAATGACAAGGATAGAGCTAGTATCATGCTAAGTGAACTAAGTCAGAGAAAGACAAATACCCTATGATTTCACGCATATGTGGAATTTAAGAAACAAAACAAATTGAGCAAAAGGAAGAAAAGAGAGGGAGGCAAACCAAGAAACAGACTCTTAACTATGGAGAAGACACTGATGGTTACCAGAGGGGAGGTGGGCAGGGGGATGGGTGAGCTAGGGGATGGGGATGAAGGAGTGCAGTCGTTGTGATGAGCAGTGGGTGTTGTATGTAAGTGTTGAATCACTATATTGTATACCTGAAACTAATACTACACTCTGTGTTAACTACACTGGAATTTAAATAAAAACTTAATTAAAAGAAAATCAAACCTACCCCTGCACAGGTGGAGGGGGGGCACCATGAGCGGAGGAGTTCACAAACAGCTTCCCTGTGTTTTTCTCTCTCTGCTTTCTCTCCAGTATTTTCCTCTGGTCCAAAACTCTACTCACTTCTGTGATTGAGACAAGTCAGCGTTCCAAGTGGCGGTAGGACAGAGAGAGTTAAAAAAAAAAAAAAATTGTCCCTCCGCTCATGGAGCCACAGCTCCACCTAATGGAGAAGAAAACTTCTCTCCTTGGAATATTGGCCACCTTTGTTGCCCTGATAGCACTGGGAGCTGGGGCGTGATAGAATAGAGAAAAAGGAGGAAAAAGGAAAAACACTGGGGGACTTTCTGACTCTCTCTGAGCTTTAGAAGTTCTCTTTAGAGCTACTCAGGTCAGAGCCAGACTTCTGGAATTTTCTCTCATCTGTACAATAGTGATCTCTTCCAGGTTTCAGGCTGCTTTCAGTCCAGTGTGGAGGATAATGGAAGGGAAAAAGGATAAATTCACTTCCAGTTCAGTGGTACTTTTAATTCTGGTGTTTTCCGTACTCTACTTGCTGATGTTTACTTTTCTATTTTCTGTCTCTATCAATTTGACTATTATAGGTACCTCATTATAAGTGCATTCATACATTATTTGTCCTCTTGTGTCTGGCTTATTTCACTTAGTGTAATGTCTTCAAGATTCATCCATGTTGTAGCCTCAGAATTTCATTCTTTTTTAAGCCGAAATAATTTTCCATTGTATATATTTACAACATTTTGTTAATCCATGCATCCACTGATGGACATTTGGGTTGTTTCCATCTTTTGGTTATTGTGAATAATGCTGCTATGAACACTGGTGTACAAATATCTGTTTGAGTTTCTGCTTTCAATTCTTCGGGTATATACCTGGAGGTAGAATTGCTGGATCATATCGTAATTCTATGGTTAATTTTTTTAGGAATTGTCATACCATTTACTCCAGTGGCTAAAGCACTTTATATTTCTACCAGCAATGCATGAGGGTTCCAGCTTCCAAACACACTCACCAACACTTGTTTCCTGGATTAAAAAAAAATTATTATAGCCACTGCTAATGGGTGTGAATTAATATCTCATTGTGATTTTCATTTTCATTTCCCTAATGTTTAGTGACGTTGAGCATCTTTTCATGTGATTTTTTGCCTTTTGTGTATTTTCTTTGGAGAAATGTCTATTCAAAACCTTTGGCCATTTTTGAATTTGGTTATTTGTTTTGTTGTTGTTAAATTGTAGATGTTCTTATACATTTTGGATATTAATCCCCTATCAGATACATGATTAGGAAATATTTTCTCCCATTCTGTGGGTTGTCTTTTTACTCCCATGATTGTGTCCTTAAATACACAAAATTTTTAGAGATTTCATGAAGTCCAGTTTATCTACTTTTTGCTTTTGTTGCCTGGACTTTTGGTGTCATATTTAAGAATTCACTGCCAAATCCAATGGTATGAAAGTTACCGCCTATGTTTTCTTTTAAGATTCTTCCAGTTTTCACTCTTAAGTTTAGGTCTTTGATCAATTTTGAGTTAATTTTTGTATATACTGTGAGGTAAAGGTCCAACTTTATTGTTTTGCATGTGACTATCCAGTTGTCCCTGTATCATCTGTCGAAGACTGTCCTTTTTCCATTGAATGGTCTTGGTACCCTTGTCAGAAATCAATTGACTAGATATGTGAGGGTTTTTTCTGTGCTCCTTCTTCTATTTCATTGGTTTATATGTCTGTCTAGTCCTAAGTTTGTCATGTTCAAGGAAAGATCATTGTCCTGGCTAGAAATGGTTCCATGTATTTGTTCTCAAAATTAAATATGTAGCAGAATTTTTTTCTGTATCTTACAACATTTCTTATTAAATACTAGTAGAAAATGTACTATATAGTAACTGACACTTTCCTTTAAGGTATTGCCTCCAGTGGGCTATCCAGTGACTTCACAGCAAGTGCCTATGTATAGAACGGTAAGAAAAAACCCTTTTAAGATATCAAGAGTGAGAGATATAGGTAAAATTCCCCATGGTTTGCACTAACAAAAAAAGCATGATATAGATCATTTAAAATGGAAGGTAGTCCATCCATGTCCTTCCCTCACATTGGAAAAAGAAATAGCAGCCCTTTGAGAAATGATATAGCAAAGGCTTTGTGTGATGGATAAAGGGAATAGAGAAAGGAACCCTAGAAATGGGGAGGAGAAGGGATGTGTGGTAGTGGAATAGTTTAGAGAAAGCTGTTCTAGAATTAATAGATAATCCAAAATAGGAATAATCAATATGCACATAATAGAGATTCAACTAAGCCTTAGTTTACATTCATGAAGTCCAATTTATCTATTTTTTTTTTCTTTCGTTGCCTGGACTTTTGGTGTCATATTGAAGAATTCATTGCCAAATCCAGTGGTATGAAATTTACCCCCTATGTTTTCTTCTTCTTCTTTTTCTTTATTTTAAATGTCCAGCGTTTATAATACGAGGGCCAGAGCTTTCTCCCCAACTCAAGTTTATAAATTTTCGATTGGCTTGTGAGGCCAATAGGGATACTTCTTCTTGTCTAATTTGGTTTCTGGGAAGACTTCATTCAGGTCCTCAGTGGTCATCTGATCAAATGGAATTATGTTCTTCATCTTCACCAGCTCTTGTTCATATTCCTCAATCCTGGCCTTTGAGAGAGACAAAACCTCAGTCCAACTGTCCACATCTTTTTCTTCAGCATCCACCTGAACAGTGTATTTATTCTCTGGCACAAGAAACTTCAGGGCATTAAAGTGCTTCTCAAAGACTCATCCAACAAACCAGCCTTCACCACATTGGCCTTGTCGTAAGCCCAGTTGATAGCAGGTGGTTTCTCAGGGAGAGTAGCCAACCTGGAGGTAAGTGTTTCATTCCAGGATTTCAGGGTGTTAGCAATGGCCTTCTGGTTTCAGGGTATGATCTCCCCAAAAGCTACCCAGTCACTAGTTTCTAGAGCAAGTTTTTGCCCCAGCCATCTTGAGATCCTTCACCGACCCCGGCAGCCCACAGTCCATAGCAGCAAGGAGCCCCTATGTTTTCTTCTAAGATTCTTATAGTTTTACCTCTTAAGTTTAGGCCTGGTTTGCTGCTGGTTTTCCTCCCTTTCTGCAGGGATTTTGTTGTTATTTCATTTTGTTTTGTTTGGGATCATTTCCCTTCTTTATCAAGCAGGTAAAAAAAGTGAAATTTAATAAGCTGAATTTGTTCTTATTGTTCAAGACTTGCAATGGGAGAAATTGTTAATACAAGCAAAATATCTGGAATTTTTCTGATTTCAGGCTTTTTATCCAACCCTTTTCTAGCTCATTTAATCTGTTATTTCTGTTCTGCCGATTTGGCAATGTTTTCATGATTTAAAATTTTTCTTTACTTACTTAAAAGCTGTTTGCAATCAGCAGTTCTTATAGCTTATAAGTTCTTATAGTTTTTATAGCTTCAATGCGTTTACATAAATTTCATGTGATATAATACAGTTAATGGAAACTCTGAAGTTCAGTCTACACAGCCTCACCACCAACTCACTCGTGTTCTTGTTGGTGCTGTTAATTTGGAAAAATGTTAAAAATACAGGGAAGTACAGAAGATAATAGCCATCCATGCTTCAACACCCTGAATTACTACGTGTTAATATTTTGTCATACATTTTTTCAGATCATTTTTAATGAAATTTTACAAATAAAACCAAAATAATCTTGGCACACTCCTAGTGCTAGTCACCCTCCACCTCTCCAGAGACAATGACTGTGACGAATTTATGTATGGCCTTCCAGAACATTTCCATTGTTTACTGTGGAAAAATAAGTAGTATTATTTTATATGATTTTTTAAAAAACTGATTATAATCATTATCATTTCCTACTTATGTTTTTGAGATCTATATAGATTGGTGCTTATTCATTATAATGGCTCAGTGGCATTCACCATGTAGTAGTATATTTTATCCCTTTACTGAAAAATTCCTCCAAAGAATTCTCTTGAACCTATTTTAGTGAGGACTCTGCCTGCCCCCATTGTTCTTATCTCAGTCATGAGTGACCTCCATATTATGATAACCAGTGGCCCCTCCTCAGTCCACATCATGTCTTACCAATGGCATTTGATACAGCTGATCGTTCCCTCCTTGAATGCTTGCTTTCACTTAACTTCTAGGACATCATACTCTCAGCCTTTTGTTCCTTCTCAGTTTCCTCTTTCCTGTCACTAAATATTGGACAGGATCAATCTCTGGATCAATCTCTGAGTACCTACTCTATCAACATTCATTCCCTTGGTGATTCCATCTACACCATGGCTTTAAATGTACATTTATACACTGATGACTCCCAAAGTTGTATCACCAGTCTAGAGCTCTTCCCTGCTACCAATTTATATATCCAACTACCTAATTGACATCTTCACTTGAATGCATAATAGGCATCTCAAACAGTATGTGTCCAAAACTGAACTCTTGATCTCCTCAGAGCTGTTCTACCCACAGCCATCCTAATCACAGCTGATGGCAACTTTATCTTTCCAGTTGCTCAGGCCAAAAACCTTGGAGTCCTGCTTGACGCCTCTTTCTTTTGCTTCATAAGTGATTGGCTTACAGTATAAGTTAGACCAAGCCACTTAGGTATAACTGCCCCCCTCCCATTTCTCTCAGAGTAAAAGCCAAGGTTCTCCATGCTCTCTCTCTGTCTTCATATCCTGGCACTCTTGCCTGGCTTAGTTCATTCTAGGCTGCTCTTTGAGTACACCAGGCATCCTCCCAGCTCAGGGCATTTGCAACTTTCTGTGCCCTGGCCTTGCAGCACTATTTTCCTAGATACCCATTTTGCTCACTACCTTATTTCCTTCAGGGATCTGAACAAATGAGTCCACTCTTGACTACCCCATATAAATGGTACCCCACTATTACCCAATGAGTTACTTTTCTGCCCTTATCTTACTCAACACTTCTATCACTCAGCCAGCACATATTCTTAAGCATCTACTATGTTCTAGGTACTGTTTTAGAAGCTGAGAATATAGCAATAATCAAAAGAAACAAAAATCCATGCCCTTGCGGGACATACATTCTAATGGTGGGGAGTACAAACAATAAATAAAATAAATAAGGTGACATGCTAGGAAGACATTTAAAGCAGGGAAGAAGAATTTAGAGAATTGGGGTAGGTTTCCAGTGAACACTTTATTGAGAATATGACTCAGTCTTAAGTAGAAAACTGAAAGAGGAGAGGGAATAGGCCACGTGGAAGATCAGTTCCAGGGAGAGGGAGTGGTCAATGCAGAAGTCCTGAAGAGTGTCAGGAGAGAGTAGATGAGATCACCTAGGAGTGAGTGTAGACAGTAACACAGGTCCAAGGAGTGAGCTCTGGGATGACTTGCCATTCATGGGGCAGGGAGATGCAGAGGAACTTACAAAGGAGGTAGAAAAGGAGTAGCCAGTGAGGGAAGAAGGATGTTTCTTGAAACACTCTTAGATTTGGAAACACCGTACTTTCTTAGTTTTCCTCCCTTCCTCCTACCTCTTTTCTTTTAACGTTCTTAAAAATTTTATTTGAGTATAGTTGACAGACAATGTTACATTAGTTTCAGGTGCACAGCATAGTGATTCAACATCTCTCTCTGTAATGCTATGCTCACCGCAAGTGTAGCTACCGTGGCGCAGCATACGGTGCTGTTACGGTATCATTGACTCTATTCCCGTGCTGTGCCTTTCATTCCCATGGCATATTCATTACATCACTGGAAGTCTGTATCTCCCACACCCGTTTTACCCCTCCCTCACCCCCCTCCCCTCGTGCAGCCATCAGTTTGTGCTCTGTATTTGCAGGTCTGATTCTGCTGCTTGTTTGTTTATTCATTTGTTTTGTTTTTTAGATTCCACACATCAGTGAAATCATATGATATTTGTCTCGCTTTGTCTGACTTATTTCCCTTAGCCTAATACCCTTTAGGTCCTGTCATGTTGTTGCAAATGACACAGTCTCATCCCTTTTTATGGCTGCATAATATTCTGTCTTCCTTATCCACTTGTCTATCAGTACACACTTAGGTTGCTTCCATATCTTGGCTATTGTAAATAATGCTGCCATAAACATAGGGATGCATATATCTGTTTGAATTAGTATTTTCATTTTCTTGGCGTAAATACCCAGTAATGCAATTGCTGGGTCATAGGGTATGAGGAACCTCCATACTGTTTTCCAGAGTGGCTGCACCAGCTTGCACTCCCACCAACAGAGTAAGAGGTTCCCGTTTCTCCATATCCTCGCCAACACCTGTTGTTTCCTGTGTTGTTAATTTTAGCCATTCTGACTGGTGTGAGGTGACACCTCATTGTAGTTTTGATTTGTATTTCCCTGATGGTTAGTGATGTTGAGCATCTTTTCATATGTCTATTGGCCATCTAGCCATTTTTCTTTGGAAAAATGTCTTTTCAGGTATTCTCATTTTTTTAATTAACATATAATGTATTGTTTGTTTCAGGGGTACCAGTCTGTGATTCATCAGTCTTACACAATTCACAGCACTCACCATAGCACATACCCTCCCCAATGTCCATCACCCAGGCACCCCATCCCTCCCACCCCCCTCCACTCCAGCAACCCTCAGTTTGTTTCCTGAGATTAAGGGTCTCTTATGGTTTGTCTCCCTCTCTCGTTTTGTCTTGTTTCATTTTCCCCTCCCTTCCCCTATGATCCTCTGTCTTGTTTCTCAAATTCCTTATATCAGTGAGATCATTTGATACTTGTCTTTCTCTGATTGACTTATTTCGCTTAGCATAATACCCTCTAGTTCCATCCACGTCGTTGCAAATGGCAAGATTTCATTTTTTGATGGCTGCATAATATTCATCTGTTGATGAACATCTTGTCTCTTTCCATAGTTTGGCTATTGTGGACATTGCTGCTATAAACATTGCGGTGCACGTACACCTTCGGATCACTACATTTGTATCTTTGGGGTAAATACCCAGTAGTGCAATTGCTGGGTGGTAGGGTAACTCTATTTTCAAATTTTTGAGGAACCTCCATACTGTTTTCCAGAGTGGCTGCACCAGCTTGCATTCCCCCCAACAGTGTGGGAGGGTTCCCCTTTCTCCGCATCCTTGCCAACATCTGTCGTTTCCTGAGTTGTTAATTTTAGCCATTCTGCCCGGTGTGAGGTGGTATCTCATTGAGGTTTTGATTTGTATTTCCCTGATGCCGAGTGATGTTGAGCACTTTTTCATGTGTCTGTTGGCCATTTGGATGTCTTCTTTGCAGAAATGTCTGTTCATGTCTTCTGCCCATTTCTTGATTGGATTCTTTGTTCTTTGGGTGCTGAGTTTGATAAGTTCTTTATAGATTTTGGATACTAGCCCTTTATCTGATATGTTATGTGCAAATATCTTCTCCCATTCTGTTGGTTGTCTTTTGGTTTTGTTGACTGTTTCCTTTGCTGTGCAAAAGCTTTTTATCTTGATGAAGTCCCAATAGTTCATTTTTGCCCTTGCTTCCCTTGCCTTTGGTGATGTTTCTAGGAAGAAGTTGCTGCAGCAGAGGTTGAAGAGGTTGCTGCCTGTGTTCTCCTCAAGGATTTTGATGGATTCCTGTCTCACATTTAGGTCTTTCAACCATTTTGAGTCTATTTTTGTGTGTGGTGTAAGGAAGTGGTCCAGTTTCATTCTTCTGCATGGGGCTGTCCAATTTTCCCAACACCATTTGTTGAAGAGACTGTCTTTTTTCCGTTGGACATTCTTCCCTGCTTTGTCAAAGATTAGTTGACCATAGAGTCGAGGGTCCATCTCTGGGCTCCCTATTCTGTTCCATTGATCTATGTGTCTGTTTTTGTGCCAGTACCATACTGTCTTGATGATGACAGCTTTGTAATAGAGCTGGAAGTCTGGAATTGTGATGACACCAGCTTTGCTTTTCTTTTTCAACATTCCTCTGGCTATTCGGGTTCTTTTCTGGTTCCATACAAATTTTAGGATTATTTGTTCCATTTCTTTGAAAAAAGTTGATGGTATTTTGATAGGGATTGCATTAAATGTGTAGATTGCTCTAGGTAGCATAGACATTTTCACAATATTTGTTCTTTCAATCCATGAGCATGGAACATTTTTCCATTTCTTTGTGTTTTCCTCAATTTCTTTCATGAGTATTCTGTAGTTTTCTGAGTACAGATCCTTTGCCTCTTTGGTTAGATTTATTCCTAGGTATCTTCTGGTTTTGGGTGCAATCGTAAATGGGATCGACTCCTTAATTTCTCTTTCCTCTGTCTTACTGTTGGTGTATAGAAATGCAACTGATTTCTGTGCATTGATTTTATATCCTGCCACTCTACTGAATTCCTGTGTGAGTTCTAGCAGTTTTGGGGTGGAGTCTTTTGGGTTTTCCACATAAAGTATCACATCTTCTGCAAAGAGTGGGAGTTTGACTTCTTCTTTGCTGATTCGGATGCCTTTTATTTCTTTTTGTTGTCTGATTGCTGAGGCTAGGACTTCTAGTACTATGTTGAATAGCAGTGGTGATAGTGGACATCCCTGCTGTGTTGCTGACCTTAGGGGAAAAGCTCTCAGTTTTTCCCCATTGAGAATGATATTCACTGTGGGTTTTTCATAGATGGCTTTTATGATATTGCGGTATGTACGCTCCATCTCTACACTGTGAAGAGTTTTAATCAAGAAAGGATGCTGTGCTTTGTCAAATGCTTTTTCTGCATCTGTTGAGAGGATCATATGGTTCTTATTCTTTCTTTTATTAATGTATTGTATCACATTGATTGATTTGTGGATGTTGAACCAAACTTGCAGCCCAGGAATAAATCCCCCACTTGGTCGTGGTGAATAATCCTTTTAATGTACTGTGGATCCTATTGGCTAGTATTTTGGTGAGAATTTTTGCATCCATGTTCATCAAGGATATTAGTCTGTAATTCTCCTTTTTGATGGGGTCTTTGTCTGGTTTTGGGATCAAGATAATGCTGGCCTCATAAAATGAGGTTTTTTTTTATTATGTTATGTTAATCACCATACATTACATCATTAGTTTTTGATGTAGTGTTCCATGATTCATTGTTTGCCTATAACACCCAGTGCTCCATTCAGTATGTGCCCTCTTTAATACCCATCACCAGGCTAACCCATCCCCCCACCCCCCTCCCCTCTAGAACCCTCAGTTTGTTTCTCAGAGTCCATAGTCTCTCATGGTTCGTCTATAAAGTGAGTTTTGAAGTTTTCCTTCCATTTCTATTTTTTGGAACAGTTTCAGAATAGGTATTAATTCTTTAAATGTTTGGTAGAATTCCCCTGGGAAGCCATCTGGCCCTGGGCTCTTGTTTGTTGGGAGATTTTTAAAAAATTTTTTTATTGTTATGTTAATCACCATACATTACATCATTAGTTTCTGTGGGAGATTTTTGATTACTGTTTCAATTTCCTTACTGGTTATGGGTCTCTTCAGGTTTTCTATTTCTTCCTGCTTCAGTTTTGGTAGTTGATACGTCTCTAGGAATGCATCCATTTCTTCTAGATTACCTAATTTGCTGGCATATAGTTGCTCATAATATGTTCTTATAATTGTATTTCTTTGGTGTGGGTTGTGATCTCTCCTCTTTCATTCATGATTTTATTTATTTGGGTCCTTTCTCTTTTCTTTTTGATAAGTCTGGCCAGGGGTTTATCAATCTTATTAATTCTTTCAAAGAACCAGCTCCTAGTTTCGTTGATCTGTTCTACTGTTCTTTTGGTTTCTATTTCATTGATTTCTGCTCTGACCTTTATGATTTCTCTTCTCCTGCTGAGTTTAAGCTTTATTTGGTGTTCTTTCTCCAGCTCCTTTAGGTGTAGGGTTAGGTTGTGTATTTGAGACCTTTCTTGTTTCTTGAGAAAGGCTTGTATTGCTATATACTTTCCTCTTAGGACCGCCTTTGCTGCATCCCAAAGATTTTGAACAGTTGTTTTCATTTTCATTTGTTTCCATGAATTTTTTTTTAATTCTTCTTTAATTTCCTGGTTGACCCATTCATTCTTTAGTAGGAAGCTTTTTAGCCTCCATGTATTTGAGTTCTTTCCAACTTTCTTCATGTGATTGAGTTCTAGTTTCAAAGCATTGTGGTCCCAAAATATGCACGGAATGATCCCAGTCTTTTGGTACCAGTTGAGACCTGATTTGTGACCCAGGATGTGATCTATTCTGGAGAATGGTCCATGTGCACTCGAGAAGAATGTATATTCTGTTGCTTTGGGATGGAATGTTCTGAATATATCTGTGAAGTCTATCTGGTCCAGTGTGTCATTTAAAGCCTTTATTTCCTTGTTGATCTTTTGTTTAGATGATATGTCCATTTCAGTGAGGGGGGTGTTAAAGTCCCCTACTATTATTGTATTATTGTCAATGTGTTTCTTTGATTTTGTTATTAATTGGCTTATATAATTGGCTGCTCCCATGTTAGGGGCATAGATATTTACAATTGTTAGATCTTCTTGTTGGATAGACCCTTTAAGTATGATGTAGTGTCCTTCCTCATCTCTTATTATAGTCTGGTTTAAAATCTAATTTGTCTGATAGAAGTATTTCCATCCCAGCTTTCTTTTGATGTCCATTAGCATGGTAAATGATTTTCCACCCCCTCACTTTAAATCTGGAGGTGTCTTTGGGTCTAAAATGAGTCTCTTGTAGGCAGCATATCGATGGGTCTTGTTTTTTTTTATCCAATCTGATACCCTGTGTCTTTTGATTGGGGCATTTAGCCCATTTACATTCAGAGTAACTATTGAAAGATATGAATTTAGTGCCATTTTATTGCCTGTAAGGTGACTGTTACTGTATATTGTCTCTATTCCTGTAAGGCAGGAAGTCTTATCAAGCCCTTTGTTTGGTCCTGCAGAAGTGGCAGCCCTGTACACTGAAGATAGCTGGGAGCTGCTTCTAAATTGCTGGCATAGGGTTAAGACAAGAAAGACAGGAGGGGCTCCTGGGTGGCTCAGTCGGTTGGGTGTCCGACTCTTGGTTTCGGCTTAGGTCGTGATCTCAGGGTTGTGAGATCGAGCCCCACATCAGGCACTTCACCCAGTAGGGAGTCTGCTGGAGAGTCTCTTCCTCTCCCTCTGCCCCTCTCTCCACTTGTGTGCACATGGGTACGCACTCTCTCTCAAATAAATAAATGTTAAAGAAGAAAGAAGGACAGGAAAACTTAACGTTATTATCAACTAAAATTCTATTAGTCATTTTCACTTCTCCCCTATTCACTTCTACCAATACCCCCATGGAGATTTTTAAGATCCAGGAGCAAAACTTAACAATTTTCTCTGTTAAAATTAATCTGTTCATTTAGGATCCTATCTCTAGCCTGGCAAGCACATTAATGTTTCTGAGTCTATTTAATATATTTATTATCCCTTCCAATATATATATGTTATTCACATGTTCAATGCACAAGTGTCCTACATTTTCATTAATAACTTAGATAAAGATAATCTGGAAGACCAAGGACACAGTCCTGCAGCATATCACCAGAAACCTCTCAGCAGGTCAACACATTAATCATTCATCTTTAGATATGAGTCATTTCAACAGTTTCTAATTTACCCAGTTGTCCTTAACTATAGCCCATACTGCCTCAACTTGTGAGGAAAAAGTGCAATAGATACAGATCGAGAAGCAGTAGGCTTGGAAAGTCATGCCGAGGAGTTTCACACTGTCTGCACTTAGTGAGGATCCATTTAAGAGGTTTAAATGGGGAAGGAGATGGTCAGAGTCTTATCTTAATAGGTCTGTGCAACCTCCTTATATTTGTCTTTCATTAAATGTCCTTCTTTCATCTTTTGAATATATTTCAAAATCTGTATACAAATGCCAAATCATAATGTTGTACACTTTAAATATATACTGCTTTGTCAATTATACCTCAATAAAGCTGGAAAAAAATCTAAACTTATCAGGTCACTGGAAAGATAATACAAACTAGAGAGATGTCAAAGCAAGATTTGATGTTGTGCCTGCCTGCCCTTCCCTCAGTCCTTTCACCAGGAAAATTTCTATATATCCTTTACATTTAACTTTTAAATTGTCATATCAAATCACATACTTGTACTAAAGTATTTCATCAAAGATACATATATCTCGTTGTATATTTAATATGTTCCATGTCTACCTACAGACTTCCCTTCTCTTTCCCATGAGGATTATTGGCTTTGAGATGTAGGAGTTCTTTTTCTCATAAAGAGTCCTTTGTAGGCCTTTTTGGCAGTTAATTCATCCCTCCTTTTCAAGAACCTTTTTTTTTTTTTTTTAAAGATTTTATCCATTTATTTGACACAGAGAGACACAGCGAGAGAGGGAACACAAGCAGGGGGAGTAGGAGAGGGAGAAGCAGGCTTCCCGCCGAGCAGGGAGCCCGATGCGGGGCTCGATCCCAGCACCCTGGGATCATGACCTGAGCCGAAGGCAGATGCTTAACTGACTGAGCCACCCAGGCGCCCCTCAAGAACTATTCTTTAGGTCTTTTTCCTTCACACTTTGTTACAAGCAGCTCCTTCACAGATCTATTTTTCTCTCTAGCATTTAGCATTCCTTTCAGTTGACATTCATCAAATGTAATATTTACCGTGGGGGGCTGCCTGTCCTCTTGGCACTATTATATTAGGAGAAATAGTAATTTTCACTTTTTGTTTTCTTTTCCATTTGAATTCATAGGTTCAAACTCCAATGGGAGCTCCTTCCCTGATGGCACCTCAACCCATGATTCATATGCAACCAGGCTTAAGCACCAGCAACTCTTGCTCCATCAACAAGAAATAACGTATGTTTGAACTTCTGTTGCTTAGGGCCTTGGCAGAGATGTATAATCACTGGAGGCAGGACCAGTGTTAGAAGAGTCTTACACTCTATACATCTTTTGTGTACTGTTGGTCTCTCATAGAAGAAAAACTAATTCTAACATTTTCAGCATTATAAAAAGACACAGAACTGTGCAGACCTGGTCCTCTACAAACTTGTGTTGTTAAACCTCAACTGGGTTCTGATACCTATTCAGTTTTAGTCATTCATTCAACAAACCTAACTGTCATTGGTGCTGGAGAGGTGGATAACTCAGCCTGGAGATTTCAGGAACAACTTTCCAGAGAAGTGATACCTAAGTTGATTGCTAAGATTTAAAAATAGGTGGCCAGATAAACATATAAACAGAGAGGAAAGCACAAAGCACCATGAGAGATCAAAGGAGGGAATGATTAGATCAGGGATGGAAGGTTCCCGGGTAAGGGGTATCACATGATAGGGAGGATTTCAATCAGTAGATGTATAGATAATAGAAGTTTTGCATTATAGGCAGAGAAAACAGTGTGGGCAGAGAAGTGGATGCAGGAAGTGAAAATGTGGTTGAATGTAGCTGAAGCATATGGCAGACCGTGTCATGGCTTCAGAGTATTGTTTCTAGAAGTCTTTACAAGGTTTCTTCCTTGAGTCTTTAGGTGATGTATTGGGCCCTCAGGTTCCTGAATGCTTGTTTTAGGAGGCCTGACAAAGCTTTGGGTATTAGATAATAAGATTGACCAGAGTTTTATGTAAAAATATTTGTAATTTATTTTAGAACCACAAAGAAAAATATGTAGAAATGATAAAAGATTTACATATCTATCTTTCTTTCATGCAGACACAATCCATGTAGAAGTACCAAAGCAAAAAGATTCAGATTCAGAGGTGAACAAAGGTGATGATCTCTCTACAGCCTGAACTGAATCATCCACAGCTTCCACGTAAAATAAACATTCATTTGAACATTCAGTACTGTGAGTTTCTTCAATTCAATGTTTTGGAGGTGATACATTCTACTTCTCTTGTTTTAATAGTTATCCTTGAAATGTTACCCTGCAAAATTACCAAAAACTAAAGTTAGTATCTTAATCTCCCCTCCCAAATAACACAAGGACCTTAGAACACTTTTTTTTTTTATTATGTTAGTCACCATACATTAGTTTTTGATGTGGTGATCCACAATTCATTGTTTTCGTATAACACCCAGTGCTCCATGCAGTACATGCCCTCCTTAATACCCATCCCTGGGCTAACCCATTCCCCCCAACCCCCTCCCCTCTAAAACCCTGTTTGTTTCTCAGGGTCCATAGTCTCTCATGGTTCATCTCTCCCTCCGATTTCCCCCCCTTCATTTTTCCCTTCCTTCTCCCAATGTCCTCCATGCTATTCCTTATGTTCCACAAATAAGTGAAACCATGTGATAATTGACTTTCTCTGCTTGACTTATTTCACTTAGCATAATCTCCTCCAGTCCCATCCATGTTGATGTAAAAGTTGGGTATTCATCCTTTCTGATGGCTGAGTAATATTCCATTGTATATATGGGCCACATCTTCTTATCCATTCATCTGTTGAAGGGCATCTCGGCTCTTTTCACAGTTTGGCTATTGAGGACATTGCTGCTATGAACATTGGGGTGCATGTGGCCCTTCTTTTCACTACATCTGTGTCTTTGGGGTAAATACCCAGGAGTGCAATTGCTGGGTCATTGGGTAGCTCTATTTTTAAATTTTTGAGGAACCTCCACGCTGTTTTCCAAAGTGGCTGTACCAACTTGCATTCCCACCAACAGTGTAAGAGGGTTCCCCTTTCTCCACAACCTCTCCAACATTTGTTGTTTCTTGCCCTGTCCATTTTTGCCATTCTAACTGGTGTAAGGTGGTATCTCAGTGTGGTTTTGATTTGAATTTCCCTGATGGCTAAGGATGATGAACATTTTTTCATGTGTCTGTTAGCCATTTGTATGTCTTCTTCAGAGAAGTGTCTTTTCATGTCTTCTGCCCATTTTTTGACTTGATTATTTGTTTTTTGGGTGTTGAGTTTGAGAAGTTCTTTATAGACCTTGGATACCAGCCCTTTATCTGTAGTGTCATTTGCAAATATCTTCTCCCATTCTGTGGGTTGCCTCTTTGTTTTGTTGACTGTTTTCCTTTGCTGTGCAGAAGCTTTTTATCTTGATGAAGTCCCAAAAGTTCATTTTTGCTTTTGTTTCACTAGCTTTTGGAGATGTATCTTGAAAGAAGTTGCTGTGGCCGATGTCAAAGAGGTTACTGCCTATGTTCTGCTCTAGGATTTTGATGGATTCCTGTCTCACATTGAGGTCTTTCATCCATTTTGAGTTTATCTTTGTGTAGGGTGTTAGAGAATGGTCGAGTTTCATTCTTCTGCATGTGGCTGTCCAATTTTCCCAGCACCATTTATTGAAGAGACTGTCTTTTTTCCATTGCATGTTTTTTCCTGCTTTGTCAAAGATTATTTGACCATAGAGTTGAGGGTCCATATCTGGGCTCTCTATTCTGTTCCATTGGTCTATATGTCTGTTTTTGTGCCAGTACCATGCTGTCTTGGTGATCACTGCTTTGTAATATAGCTTGAAATCGGGCAATGTGATGCCCCCAGCTTTGTTTTTCTTTTTCAACATTTCCTTGGCGATTCGGGGTCTTTTCTGATTCCATACAAATTTTAGGATTGTTTGTTCCAGCACTTTGAAAAATGTCATTGGAATTTTGATCAGGATGGCATTGAAGGTATAGATTGCTCTGGGTAGCATAGACATTTTAACAATGTTTATTCTTCCGATCCATGAGCATGGAATGTTTTTCCATCTTTTTGTGTCTTCTTCAATTTCTTTCATGAGTGTTCTGTAGTTCCTAGAGTATAGATCCTTTACCTCTTTGATTAGGTTTATTCTGAGTTATCTTATGGTTTTTGGTGCTATTGTAAATGGAATCGTTTCTCTAATTTCTCTTTCTGCAGTTGCATTGTTAGTGTATAAGAAAGCAACTGATTTCTGTGCATTGATTTCGTATCCTGCCACATTACTGAATTGCTGTATGAGTTCTAGTAATTTGGGGGTGAGTCTTTTAGGTTTTCCACATAAAGTATCATGTCATCTGCGGAGAGAGAGAGTTTGACTTCTTCTTTGCCAATTTGAATACCTTTTATTTATTTTTGTTGTCTGATTGCTGTTGCTAGGACTTCTAGTACTATGTTGAACAATAGTGGCGAGAGTGGGCATCCTTGACGTGTTCCTGATCTTAAGGGAAAGGCTCTCAGCTTTTCCCCATGGAGGATGATATTCGCTGTGGGTTTTTCATAGATGGATTTTATGAACTTGAGGAATGTTCCCTCTGACACTATACTCTGAAGAGTTTTAATCAGGAAAGGATGCTGTATTTTGTCAAATGCTTTTTCTGCATCAATTGAGAGGACCATATGGTTCTTCTCTCTCCTCTTATTAATGTGTTCTATCACATTGATTGATTTGCGAATGTTGAACCACCCTTATATCCTGGGGATAAATCCCACTTGGTCCTGGTGGATGGTCCTTTTAATGTATTGTTGGATCCTATTAGCTAGGATTTTGTTGAGGATTTTGGGATCCATATTCATCAGGGATATCGGTATGAAGTTCTTCTTTTTGATGGGGTCTTTGCCTGGTTTGGGGATTAAGGTAATGTTGGCCTCATAGAATGAGTCTGGAAGCTTTCCTTCTGTTTCTATTTTTTGAAACAGCTTCAGTAGAATAGGTATTATTTCTTCTTTGAATGTTTGGTAGAATTCCCCAGGGAATCCATCAGGCCCTGGACTCTTGTATTTTGGGAGGTTTTTAATCACTGCTTCAATCTCGTTACTGGTTATTGGCCTATTCAGATTGTCAATTTCTTCCTGTTTCAGTCTTGGCAGCTTATAGGTTTCCAGGAAGGCATCCATTTCATCCAGATTGCAAGGTTTATTGACATATAGTTGTTGATAATAAGTTCTAATAATTGTTTCTATTTCCTTGGTATTAGTTGTGATCTCTCCCCTTTCATTCATAATATTATTAATTTGGGTCCTTTCTCTTTTCTTTTGGATAAATCTGGCCAGTGGTTTATCGATCTTATTAATTCTTTCAAAGAACCAGCTTCTAGTTCCGTTGATCTGATCTACTGTGTTTCTGGTTTCTAATTCATTGATCTCTGCTCTGATCTTAATTATTTCTCTTCTAATGCATGGCTTAGGCATCATTTGTTGCTTTTTCTCTAGTTCTTTAAGGTGTAGAGTTAGTTGGTGAATTCGGGATTTTTCTATTTTTTTTGAGTGAGGCTTGGATGGCTATGTATTTCCCCCTTAGGACCGCCTTTGCAGTATCCCATAGGTTTTGGACTGATGTGTTTTCGTTCTCATTGGTTTCCATGAATTGTTTAAGTTCTTCTTTGATTTCCTGGTTGACCCAAACATTCTTGAGCAGAGTGGTCTTTAGCTTCCAAGTGTCTGAATTTCTGCCAAATTTTTTCTTGTGATTGAGTTCCAGTTTTAAAGCATTGTGGTCTGAGAATATGGAGGGAATAATCTCAATCTTTTGGTATCAGTTGAGACCTGATTTGTGACCCAGTATGTGGTCTCTTCTGGAGAAAGTTCCATGTGCACTCGAGAAGAATGAGTATTCTGTTGTTTTAGGGTGGAATGTTCTGTATATATCTATGAGGTCCATCTGATCCAGTGTGTCATTCAAAGCTCTTGTTTCTTTGTTGATTTTCTGCTTAGACGATTTGTCTATTGCTGAGAGTGGAGTATTGAGGTCTCCTACAATTAACGTATTGTTATCAATATGACTCTTTATTTTGGTTAACAGTTGGCTTATGTAGATGGCTGCTCCCATGTTGGGGGCATAGATATTTACAATTGTTAGATCTTCTTGTTGGATAGACCCTTTAAGAATGATATCATGACCTTCTGTGTCTCTAACTACAGTCTTTAGTTTAAAATCTAATTTGTCTGATATAAGAATTGCTACCCCAGCTTTCTTTTGAGGTCTGCTGGCATGGAAGATGGATCTCCATCCCTTCACTTTCAGTCTGGATGTATCTTTAGGTTCAAAATGAGTCTCTTGTAGACAGCATATGGATGGGTCCTGTCTTTTTATCCAGTCTGCAACCCTGTGCCATTTTATGGGAGCATTTAGGCTATTCAGGTTGAGAGTGATTATTGAAAGATATGAATTGTCATCATGTTGCCTGTGAAGACCTTGTTTTTATAGATTGTCCCTGTAAATTTCTGTTGCATATCACTCTTGCGGTCTTTCTCCTTTTATAGAACTCCCCTTAATATTTCTTGCAGGGCCGGCTTAGTGGTCACATATTCTTTTGGTTTCTGCCGGTCTTGGAAGCTCTGCGTCTCTCCATCCATTCTAAATGACAGCCTTGCCGGATAAAGTATTCTTGGCTGCATGTTCTTCTCATTTAGTACCCTGAATATGTCTTGCCAGGCCTTTCTGGCTTGCCAGGTCTCTGTGGATCGGTCTGACGTTATTCTGATGTTCCTCCCTCTGTACGTAAGGAATCTCTTTCCCCCTAACTGCCCTTAAGATGGTTTCCTTGGTTCTAAGATTTGCGAGTTTTACTATTACATGCCGGGGTGTTGGCCTGTTTTCCTTGATCTTGGGAGGGGTCCTCTCTGCCTCTAGGACACGAATGTTTCTTTCCTTCCCCAGATTAGGGAAGTTCTCAGGTACGATTTGCTCAAATATATCTTCTAGTCCTCTCTCTCTCCACCCCCTCTGGGATTCCAATAATTCTGACATTGGAACGCTTCATGGTGTCACTTATTTCTCTGATTCTATTTTCATGGATTCTGAGTTGTTTTCCCCTGGCCTCCTCTTTTCCCTTTTTATCTATTAAATGGTCTTCCAGGTCACTAATTCGTTCTTCTGCCTCACTTACCCTAGCTCTTAGATTATCTAGATTAGATTGGATCTCACTGATAGCATTTTTAAGTTCTGCCAATTCAGCTTTCATTTCTGCCCTTAGAGACTCTATGTTGCCATTAATTGATTTCTCCATTCTAGCTATTGTCTTCACAATTGCTAGCCTGAATTCCATCTCTGACATCTTGGTTATAGCTGCATCCATTTGTAAATCTGCGGCATAAGTCATAATCTCTGAGTCTTTCCTATTTTGGGGGTTCCTCCTCCTAGTCATTCTGTTGATGGGTGTTTGAGGGAATGTATAGAGTCCAAATTATTGACCACAACCCAAGCAAGATGCACCTGTTTTCTAGGGACCTTAGAGTTGCTGGCCTCTTGTTCTCCCAGCCCATCTTCTGGGGGAGGGGCCTGCTGCACTGTTATTCAGGCAACCCTGTTGGGTCGGAGTTGCCCTGCCCCCCTGTGGCAGGGGATGGGGTCAGTGGGAACCAGTTTTTTGGGGCTTTTGTTCTCTGGTGGCTTTCCCTGGCGGCTTTCTGCGTCTCTTCCGAGAGTCAGAGCAGAAGAGACTGTTTCCAACCCTCTGCCTCAGAGCAGAGAGATCGCAGTCTGTTCTTCAGTGAGCTCTCCAGGCCACAGTCTCTCCGTTTCTGTCTCTGCTGCTATAAACTGCAGCGTCCTGGGTTGTGTGCCCCTCTGCAGCACTCCCAGTCCTGCCTCCAGGTCGGGGCATGTCTCTGCCCTTTGTGCTTTTAAAACTGCCAGCTGCCCCCAGTTCGCATGCATGACCCCGCCGCTCCAGTTTCCGTCTAAAGTCCTTTCCCCGCTGCTACCGGTCTGCGAGTCTGTGCCCTGTCCCCAGCATGGGAGGTTATCGCTCACCGGTGGTGTAGGATCCCCACGGCCAGGCTCCCTCCTGCTGCCATTTATCCTCCGATATCTGCCCATGGAATCACGGCTCCCCGCTTCGTACCTTGAAACCAACCACCTGTGATCTTCTGTTTGTAGAGATCCAGATCTATCTTCTGACATCTCAGACAGATTTCGTGGGTACTCAGAATGGTCTGGTAGATATCCAGCTCAATTCCGGGGACCAGTTGGAATAGGGTCCCCTACTCCTCCGCCATCTTTTCCCTGTGTCGGACCTTAGAACACTTTAAAGCTACAAGGACATTCCCTCCCAACTTACATACTTTGTGGTCCCATATTTTAGCCCTGCCCCATTTTGTTAGCCCCCCAAATTAAAAGTATTAGACTGGCTGGCTCAGTCAGGAGAGCATGCAATTCTTGATCTCGGGGTTGTGAGTTTGAGCCCCACACTGGGCATAGAGCTTACTTAAAAAAGAAGGATTAGTATTTATGGAAACAGTTTTTGCTTAGATTTAGCCACATGTTTACAAATTCTTTGTTCACTATCCCTTCTTGCAATGGAATCATTTCCCTCTTCCTGAAGTACAACTTTTAGAAGTTCATTTAGTATAGTTATGCTTGTGATAAACTCAGTTTTGTTTATCTGAAAATATATTTCTTGTTACTCATTATTTTTAAACCAGATTTTAAATTGATGTATACATACAAGTTCTATAAGCATGCTTGTACAAATCTTTTTGTGGACAAATGTGGATATATCTTTTGGGTAAATGCCTAGGAGTAGAATGGCTGGGTCATAGAGTAGGTTTTTGTCTAAAATTAAAACTGCCAAAAGTTTTCCAAAAACAACTGTTCCACTTTATCCTACTGGCAATGTATGAGAATTCCAGGCACTCCAAATTCTGGTCAACAATTACTGCTATCAGCATTTTAATCTTGCCTGTTTTATTGGGTTTGTAGTGACATAATATTGTGGTTTAATTTACATCTCTCTGATGACTAAGCAACTTTTTACATACTTATTGGTCATTCCAATCTTTTTTTTTTTTTTTGTGAAATTCAACTGTTTTGTTCATTTTAATGTTTTCTTTTTTTTTGACTGCTTATTTGTATTTATATATTCTGAATATTAATTCTATGTTAGATATATATTCTACAAATAATCTGTCCCAGTCTGTGGCTTGCCTATTCACATTCTTAATGGTATCATTTGGTGAGTAAATGTGTTTCCTAATTTTGAAATCTAATTTATGAAGTTTTTCTTTTATGATTAGTGCCTTTTGTGTCATCAGAAATATTTGATTCTCCCAATGTCATGAAGATATCCTCCCATTTTCTTTGAGAAGGTCTATAGTTGTAGTTTCTATGTTTAGATCTATGATCCATCTAAAATACATTTTTATGTTTGGTGCCAGGTAAGGGTAGAGATTTACTTTTTCATATAGTTATGCAGTTGTTCCTGCAACATTTGTGAAAAGCAAATTCTTTTCCCCTTGGGTTGCCTTGGTAGATTTCTCAAAACTCAATGACAACAAATTTATGGCTCTATTTTTTACTTTGTTTTGTTCCATTGAGTCGTATCTCTATCCTTAGACCAACAGCACACTGTCTTGATTATGATTGTTTTCTGTAGGTCACAAAACAGTCTTCCATGTTCATTCATATTTTCCAAGGTTGTGTCAGGTATTCGGGTTCTCTGTGAAAATCCCATGAAAATATTACAATCAGCTGATCAATTTCTTTTTTTTTAAAGGCACCTGAGAATTTTGATTGGGACTACACCGAATCTATAGTTAAATTTGGAGAAAATAGACATATAGAAACATTAGCAATATCGGTGCTTCCAAACCATGAACATGGCATAAGGCTCCATTTATTTATTTAGGCATTCTTTAAATTCTCTCCGTTGATTTGGAGTTTTTAATGGTAACTAGCATATTTCATTATCCAACTACCAAGTACTTTATGTTTTTTAATTCTAATATAATGGTACTATTTAATTTCATATTCTAAGGTTTTGTTACTACTATATAGAAGCTCCCACTGCCCTCCACCACCACCCCATTCCGGTCTTCGGCCCCTCCACCTCCTTAGTCCAACTTCTCTGCTCAATCTCTTCTCTCCTCCAGCATCAATCATCTTCCCAGCCCTCTACCACCTCCCCTTTCCCCAGTCCTGTAGCCCCACCCCATGTCCAGTCCTTCAGCTTCTTCCTGTCCCAGGTCCTCTAGTTCTGCCCCTTCCAGTCTTCCAAACCCTCTCTTCTATCAGGTCCTCTACAAACACCCCTCTTTCTAGTCTTAAGCCCCACCCACTTTCCTTACTCCCCCAGCACCATTACACCAGTCCAGTCCTCTCCCCAGTTCTCTTTTCCCTCCCCTCTCTCTACTCCAGCAACCTCTCCCATCTCCCCAGTCCTGGAACTCCTCCTCTCTCCCCAGTCCTCTAGCTCTGGCCACTTTCCTCATTCTTCCAATAGCCTCCCCATCCTGGTCCCCCCAGGTCTGCAGTTCTGCCCCCCTCCAATCCACCTGCCTCCCACTCCTCAGTTCTCCATCCCTGCCCATTTGTTTTTACTACTCCAGTCCTGCTGCAATTACTATACCTCTAGCCATGTTCCCCTCCCTGAGCAGGTTCCTGAGTGTGTTCAGAGTGGAGGGTGTGCCTCTCCTCCAATTTCCGTCTCCCTTTCTTCTTTCTCCCTGTATAAACGCCATGTCTCAGAGTTCCAGCCCTGCTCAATGTCCTTTGGCCTGGCCCTCTTTTTTTTTTTTAATATTTTATTTAGTTGAGAGAGAGAGAGAGAGAGAGAGAGAGCATGAGTAGGGGGAGGGGCAGAGGGAGAAGAAGACTTCCCGCCAAGCAGGGAGCCCGATGCAGGGCTAGATCCCAGGACCCTGGGATTATGACCTGAGCCGAAGGCAGATGCTTAACCGACTGAGCCACCCAGGCGCCCCACGGCCCTCTTTTTTAATTATGTTGCTCTTCTTCCCTTCTCTGGTCCTTAATCATTTTGCCTGCCCCTTGCTCCATCATTATCCTACTCTGCTCTACCCTCTCTCGTGTCCTTTCCCTGTCCCATCCCCAACTCCCAGCTCTCAGGTAGGTCTTCATTCATCTTACTGCTTTCCCCTCACAGTAGTTTTATTTTGAATTTTATTAGTGTTTGTAAGGTTGAACATGTTTCATGCTTAAAGGAAACTTTTACATCTTTTGGTTGTCTTTTGCCCATTTTTCAGTATGACTTTGTCTATGTGACATAATTTTGCTGAATTTTTTCAAGCTGAATTTACAGTCTGAGTTTGCTCTGGTATCATTTTTGCAGGAGTTATGTTGTTGTTGTTTTTCATAAATGAGCAAATATATTGGCCTTTTCTCTCTTTGTCCCTGGATGAGTCATAGAATGTCTTACACCAAAGTTAAAGGTGGAATTACCCCATATTTTCTTCTGGTACTTACATGATTTAGGGTTTTTAACATTTGTTTTGGTAATCCATTTGGAATTTATTCTTGTATATGGTTTGTGATATTAATCTAATTTTAGCTTTTCCCAAATTGCTACCCAGCTGTCACAACACTATTTGTTAAAAAGTCTGTCTTTGTTTCAGTGCTTTGAGATGCCACCTCTGCGTACTTGTCTGTTTCTGGATATTCTACTTTATTCCACAGGTCTGTCTTCATGAAATAAAGAACACTGGACTTAGAGCTGAGTTATTTGGGTTCTTTCCGCTCTATCTCACGATTTGCTGTGGGATTGTAGCACATTCTGTTCTCCTTCTAGGCCTCAGTTTCATCATCTGTAACATTAGAGGTTCCATCCAGATTACTGGTATTTCTATGAGTCTGTACTAATTAGCACTATCCAAGATTGCCTTATACTGTTAGGAGCTGGAACTTGAGTCATGGAATTCTAGCTTCCCAGGCCTGACCTCTTCCTTGACTTAGTGTTGGGGTGACTTTGGGTTCTTCGTTCCCTAGTCCAGGGTCTTAACTGCATTTGGTTCATTTCTTTGGCCTTGAAAGGCTTTTCTTTGACCCTTTTCTGATTCTGCTGGTACCCACCATGACAAGGTCACTTTCTATATGTGTTCATAAGGACCAGACTGGAAGGATGTTGGGTGGAACAAGATAATGAAAGTAAAATCATTTGGTTACTCCACTGTGTGGCCGGTACATATTAGATATTTTACATGTATAATGTCATTTAATCTTTACAACATTCTTGTTATTCTCATTTTAAAATATTACTGAGGTAGTGTAGTGTCTTCACCTGTGCTCCCTTGCTACCCAATATGTGACTCTTATAACATTTATCCTATTATCTTACAAATGGTTCATTTTTTTTAGATGGTGGGAGGGGAAGAGGGAGTGGGAGAGAATCTTAAGCAGGCTCCATGCCCAGCAGAGCCCACTGTGGAGCCTGACGTGGGGCTCGATCTCACGACCCTGAGGTCATGACCTGAGCCCAAATCAAGTCTGAGGCTTAACTGACTGAGCTACCCAGGAGCCCCACAAATGGTTCATTTTTAAGGTTCTTTATAGTTGTCTGTTAACTATGGGTGATGATAGTCCCTCTCAGCTTGGGCTTGTGGGGATTAAACAGCATGACTCAGTGACTGGCACACAGTTAGCTTTTAATAAATGTTAATCACTATTCTTATTACATTATGTGTCCCCACTAAGTAAGGGAACTAACATCCTTTATTCATAAACGGGCTGCCTCATTGTAGGGTTTGTGTGAGTGGATGAAGCACCGCTTCATTGCAAAGCACTCCAGTGCAAGCAAAGGCGGGAGGAACAGGGTTGTTAGTTATTACAAAAGAGACCAAAGAATAAGTACTCACGTCTGTATAACGCACTTGCTTTCAAAGGGTCGTAGTGGTGGACGATGTTGGGGAAGTCCTTAGGGCTGGAAGCCTCGGAAGAGTTCTTAGGATTTTGTGTGTAGAATATGAAGTTTTGAAAATGGTTGAATTGGGGTGGAAACATTCCGATCGAGGGTGGCTTTCAGGAAAGGTTGGTGCAGTGGGCGGATATTTATTAAAATCAGGCCAATAGCTCCATTCCGAAACAGACACAAAACAAGTCCCCTTTGAGGGCCAGGAAGCTCGCTCGGATTGTGGGACCAGAAAGGCACCGAGACCAAGGCCCCGTCGCGGCATCTAGGTCCCAGATTCACTTGTAGCCGAGAGGGGATCGGGTCGCTTCGAAGGCTATTCTGGAAGGTGTTGCCCGTTTTGGGGTAGTACTGGGGTCAGGTTCGGTCTCTGATTCCCAGGGTCCTCAAGCCCTCCCACCCACAAAATCCCCAAGACCCCTCTTCCTGAACCCTGCATTGGTTTTTCCTGCAGAGCCAGCATCTCCCCGCGCGGCACTTCCTGGCTTGTCACTCACCTGTGCACAGCCAATCAGCACCCAGAGGTTGGGCGACTCGTCGGAGAGAGAAGGGGCGGCTACTTCCTGCGCGCCAATGAACCCGCAGACTCACAAGGGGGGGGAGGGGCGGGCCTGCAGCTGTGAGCGAGCCAATCAGGGACCACCAGCGGTTGGCGGCTCGGGAGGCCGTTACTCGCGCTCTCGCTTTCCCAAGATGGCGGCCGCGAAGGACGGTTGTGGCTTAGGAGAAGTGGCCACAGGGAACGGGCGGCGGCTCCACCTAGGGATTCCTGAGGCCGTGTTTGTGGTAAGACGCACGCTGGTCCTCGGCATGTTGGCGCTAGGCCGCGGGCTTCCCCTACTTCCCGGCCTTCACCCCGGCCTCGACTATTGGGGGAGGAGTTGAGCAAATGGAACTGGAAGAGAGCGCTTCGCCTGCTCTCCCCCTCTACGCCTAGACGAACTGAACTGCTGGTACCCCCCCCCCCCCCGACCCCGGAGGGAAACGCGGTCGGCGAACAGAAGGGGACGCCGGGCGGGAGGATTGTGGAGCGGGGCGGGGCGGTCTGAGGGGCCTCCCCCCGGATGCCGAGTTTCACCCTCTGCTGCTTGAAAAGGGAAAGGGGGGAGGCGGTGAGCAGCCGGAGAGAGACTCACCCTGGATGCTGGAGGGACCGACGGTTATATGGTGACTTAGGATACAATGAGTAGGCAGAACAGCTGGTGCTTAGGTGTGAAAATAGGAAATTACACCTAGTCTGTTCAAGGAAGGCAGTGGTCTGTTGCCTTGCAGGAATGGAAGAAGAGACTGATGGGAAGGTAGGATAGAGTCAGAGTGTGAAGGCTTTGTGTGTCCTGCTAAGGAATTGAGGCTTTTATCCAGTAGGCAACGGGCTGTCATTAGAAGGTATCTAAATAAAGGCACGGTATAATCATATTTGGTTTTAGGTACATCATTCTAACAACTTAGTAGAGAATGCATCGTGTGGAGTTGAGAGAGGAGGTAGGGAATACAATTTGGAGGCTTCACAGAACACGGGGATCAACCCAAGTCCAATCAAAGAGAAGCAACTAGATAACTTCAACACTGTCCTTTCATTAGGCCATTCTAGAAATAGTATTTCAAAACTGTTTGAATAATGAGAGAAAACACGACTGGCCTTCAGGTCAGTATCATCTGTCTTTCACTCAGTTCTGACCGAGCTACTATAAAGTCTTAACAGAATTTTCCTGACCTTTTGGTTTGTACCTATATTGCTTTATTTCCACCTTTTTGTTAATGATACCTTACATCATTCAAAATACCCATTTCTTTTATTTATTCTTTATTTAGACCACTTTTATATGCACTCTATATTGCATATTTGCATTTGCTGATTCAATTTTGTCGTTGTTTTCTTTTGTTATTTTGTGTTTTCTCCCTGAGCTGTGCCATTTATTTCTTTACATTCGTTTCCCAACTAATGGTAATGAGACAAAATTTGTTGAGTGCTACGCACTTTCCTAATGCTTTTCCAAAACTCCAGGACGTAGGTATTATCGTTCCCATTTTGTGGATGATGAAACTGAGGAACTTGAGTCACTTGGCTCCAAGTCATATAGTGTGAAAGTAAGCAAGTTATCCAGGATTTGAACTTGGGCAATCTGTGGAGCACCAGAGCCCCTATTTACATGCTCTGCCAGTGGGAGGAAAGTGAGGTAGTCATCTTGGCTCAGTGTCATTTCTCCTGGTCCTAGCACAGCACCTGACACATAGTATAAGCTCATAACTAGATGCTAAATTCAATTTCCATAGTGCCTTAAATAATACGTTCTTGGTCCTCAGCTAGAGATGGCTTCAAAAAACTAATTCAGGAGGATACACTTTATCTGAGGCTTTATAAAGTCTTATCTTAAAATGCCTTTTCCCCCTAAAATTGCTCTGGGTTATTTTTTCTAGACCTTGAGATTTCTACCAGTAGAATATAATATATAAGCAATCCAAATTTTATGGAATTATTTGAATAACATGGTACTGTAGAAAGAACATTGGCTTCTAAGTAGCCAGGGTTTGAATCCTGCCTCTACTTTGCAATTGCTGCTTCATCTTGACCATTTTATTTTTTACCACTTTGAGCCTCAGTTACTTTCACTGAAATAGCGATAACAATATTTAGAGAGTTGCTATGAGAAGCAATATGTGCTTTCAGTATAACAAGTAGATGCTTAATATATATTAGTTTCTGTGATATAGGAGGCCCTATACTGTTCTGGTTAGAAGTCAGACCTCATCCTTTTCTCCATTCCCACTGGTGCCATAGTTTGTGTTCTTTCTCTGCTTGAACTGTCATTTTCCCCCTTGCCCAGTTGCTGATGTCTTAATCTCTCAACATCTAGTTCAGATATGACCTCCCTGTAGTTTTTCTTTTTTTTAAAAAAAGATTTTATTTATTTATTTTAGAGATAAAGACAAAGAGCTTACAAGGTGGGGGTGGGAGCAGAGGGAGAGGGACAAGCAGACTCTGCGCTGAGCTCAGAGTCCAGTGTAGGGCTCAATCCCACCACCGTGAGATCATGATCTGAGCAAAAATCAAGAGTTGGACGCTTAACCAGCTGAGCCACCCAAGCTCCCCTCCCTGTAGTTTTTCTTGAGCACTGCCCCAAGACAGAATTTTTGGCATTTTCATCTGTTCCCTCAGCACATTGTATTATAGACATATATAAACATAGCTAATGTTTGTTGAGCACTTACTAGCTGTCATGTATTCTTGTAAGCATTTTACACATGCTAACTCATTTAGTCCCCTGTGAGAAAAAGGTATTTTCATTTTACAGATGAGAAACTTGAGGCAAAGAGAGAGGTTCAATAACTTCTCCAAAGTGAACACATCTAGTACGTGGTGAAGCCAGGATTCAAACAAGGCAGGCCCTGTCTCTTAGCCACAATTCTGTGCTGCTTAATTCTGCTTGCTAGACTCTAAGCTCCTAGCAACATTTACCAGGTGCTAGAAACTTTGACTTATATCTCTTTCCTGCAGTGACCCTTCTGGGAGGATGGTGTCTCCATTATACATGCAGAGTTCAGCCATTGCCCCCAGCCTCACCTTTTCAATTTCTTTTACTATGTCTCTAGCTTGATGGCTTCAGAGTTCACACTCCCTTGCTGTTGTTTTTCTTTTGCTTCTTGTCTTGTTTTGGCTAACATACTCCCTTAATAGCTAGTAAGTATGGATAAGAATAATGATATAGAGATCTCAGAAACCGTAAGGTAATTGAATTTAACTTACAATGAAGGAATAAAGTTCTTTAAAGTGCTGGAAACGTCCAATAGGATTGCCTTAAAATTTCCATATATTTTCACTTAGTTCCTGATCCTTATCTTATTAACTCGTTTTTCTTCAAGGACCAGCATGTAGTATACATTTAAAAAATGCTGTTCAGTTTTACTACTTTTCTTTTGCTTCATTATTCCTTTTACAAAAGATTGTTCTGTTTGCCTTTCAGGTTTACTTTATTTCCACCAGTTGATACTTAAGGAGGTATTTGTGGCTTGCCTTGGGAACCTAACGACCATATTTAGCATGATTTCTATGGTAGAACTTGCATTAAAAATTTTAGTCGATAATTTTGGCATAAAATCTGTTGAGTCGTTTTGTGACTAGGCTACATGACTAGGCAATGCGTTTGATTGTAATTTTCATATTTACTACTAGGGTCGCCTGGGGGGTGCATAAAGCAGGTAAGGTCATCTTTCTCTCCCTATATATAAATAAAAATAAAAAGAGGAAGGTGGAGGAAGAATAAATTAGCTACATAATGTATGTGCACTGTCTGAAATGGTCTTGAATTTTTTATAACTACATTTTAGTTAAAAACAAGTATTTGGAAAAAAGAAGCTTTTTCTTTCTTTTTTGTTTTAAAGATAAATTTGAAGCAGTCAAAAATCAGATTAGAGGTATGAATTCTAAAATCTGAGAGTACCTGGGGGACTCAGTTGGTTAAATGACCAATTCTTGGTTTTGGCTCAGGTCATGATCTCAGGGTTTAAAATCTCTTAAAAAAAAGTCTAAAACTTGTCATGTGTTATTTTGATATTAAAGGAAGATGTAGATTCCTTCATGAAACAGCCTGGGAATGAGACTGCAGATACAGTACTAAAGAAGCTGGATGAACAGTACCAAAAGTATAAGTTTATGGAACTCAACCTTGCTCAAAAGAAAAGGAGGTAAGTGTAAACATTTACAAGTTGTTTTTTGTTGTTAATTTTGTATGGCTTAAACTTTAAAAATCAAGACATAATTTACATATAATAAAATGTCCAGATGTTGAATATTCAGTTTAATGAATTTTCACATATGTATTCACTTCTATAACCATTGCCCAGATCAATATGTAGAATATTCCTGTTACTCTAGGAAGTTCCCTATCGCCCCTTTCTGGCCAACTCTGCCCACTCTGAGACAACCATTGTTCTGATTGTTTTCACCATAAATTTGTTTTTGTCTGTTCTTGAACTTCATATAAGTGAAAGCATATAGTAACTACTATTTTATGTCAGGCTTCTTACACTTAGTATAATGCTTTTGAGAGTCATCCATGGTCTTGTGTGCATCAGTAAATTAGTTTCTTTTTAGTGCTGAATCTTCCTCCATTGTATGTATATGTACCACCCACAATTTTTATCTATTTGCCTGTCAATGGACATTTAGGTTGTTTCCCCATTTGGCTTGAAGTCTTTGTGTGGGTATACGTTTTCATTTCTCCTGGGTAATTACTTCGGGGTAGAATTGCTAACTTGTATGGTAAGCGTAATGTTCAGTGTTAGAAGGAAACTGCCGAGAAAGTCCTCCAAAATGGCTGTACCATATTTTACTCCCACCAGCAGTGTATGGAGTTCTAGTTGTTCCATTAGTCCACATCCTCGCCAACACTTGGTATTATTAGTCTAAAGATGGTTTTGAAAACATAGTAGAATGAATATTGAAGACCTTATTCCAAAGCATCTAGGGTCATAACATCTTGGATCTCTAGTACATCCTTCTTATTTTGCCATTGAGATGAGAGACCCATAGAGGTTATGACTTTCCCTAGATTTCACAAATAATAGGCATAGAACAAATGAATCCTTGCTCTCAATTGTGTATTCCCCTATATTTTTATAGTAGCCTATAAAGTCAGTTCACTGCAATAAATACTTGTGGATATCTGCTATGCACATATGCCAGAATTCTTTGTCAGTTAAATATTTATGGGATTCCAACTAGGTGCCATATACTGTTTTGGGTGAAATAAGGTCCAGTATCTGCTCGCAACAGGGACACAGTCTAGGGGCATGGTAGATATGTAAATACCATAAGCACATAAAGTATCTCAGTTGAGATACTTTAGTACAAAGTAATGAGTTAGCACAGGGAAGGTGTGATCTGGAGGGGGATGAGGAGGTTCAGGGGAAGCTTCCAAGAGGAGCATATGGCTGTGTAGAAGTTTGAAGGCTGGTTATGAGTTTGGAGGCAGACTAAAGCAAGGAAGGATCATCTGGGCATAACGTGCCATTCATGTAAAAGTATAGAAGTTTGTATTTAGATATATTTTCTCATTTGATTTGGTGACAGGGAAATTTGAATAAGGGCTGGGTATTAGATGAAAAGTCATTGACATAGGGGCGCCTGGGTGGCTCAGATGGTTAAGCATCTGCCTTCGGCTCGGGTCATGATCCCAGGGTCCTAGGATCGAGCCCTGCATCGGGCTCCCTGCTCAGCGGGGAGCCTGCTTTTCCCTCTGCCTCTCCCCCTGCTCGTGCTCTCTCTCTCTGTATCTCTGTGTCTTGAATGAATAAATAAAATCTTTAAAAAAAAAAAGTCATTGACATAAACAAATGGAGAGTGTTAACAGAAAAGAGTAGGATAGAAAACACTAAGAACAGTATACTCTTATTTTGAAAAAAAATATATATGTACACAAATTTCTGGAAGAAGCTACACTAATGGTGTATTAACAGTGGTAATCTTTGGGTGGTGGGAATATGATATTTTAAAAAATTTGGTTATCTGTATTGCTAAATTTCTCCAGTAGTCACATACTGCTTTGTAATAAGTTTATTTTCATTTTAAAAAGAAGAATAAAGTCATTAGATTTCAGATCACCCATAGGGAGGTTATAGATCGAGAACAAAATGGGCCTCAGGACCAAGCCTTGGAGAGAGGAGGAAATTTGTGTATCATAGTTATATTGCTAACTCTAGTACTGTGGTGTAGTAGGATATTCACTCCAGGTTTACATATGCTCTAGGCCTGAATGTGAGGGATAAAAATTGCACTGTGTACCTGCAGCCTTCCTAATTAGGTGCACTTGGGGTATATCAGTGAACAAAACAGACAATCCCTGCCCTTGGAAAGGTTGCAGTCTAGTGGAGTCTAGATAGTAAACACAATTCAATAGAACTAATATTTATTGTGCACCTAATATGTGCTTGGCATCATCTTCAGTACTTAGGATATATCAGTCCTCCTGGAGCTGACATTCTAGCCAGAAAACAGAGTTAGATTATAGAGTAGGTTAGAAGGTGATAAATGCTATGGAAATAAGAAATGGAATAAGAGGGTGTGGAGTCTTGGAGGTGGCAGCTGCTGAGGGTTTTGAGCAAAGAAGTGGTATGATCTGATTTTCCCCTATTATCATACGACTCCCTCGGGTTGCTGGCTGATAATATTCCTGAGAAGGGCAGAAGCAAGGATGTCAGTTAGTAGGCCCTTTCATGATTCTAGGTAAGGTGTTAGAGGTGGTGGGAAAGAAGCATATTCTGAATCTACTTTGAAGTTGGAGCCAGCATGATCTGGTGGATTAGAGGTGAGATGTGGAAGGGACACATACAGGATGGCTCCCAAGTCTGAGCAACTTGGAAGGAAGAGTTAACCATCATCTGAGATGGAGAAGACTGTGGGTGAAGCCGGTTTGGAGGAAGATCGGGAGTTCAATTCTGGAAACATTTGAGATACCTTTTTGGATATCCAAGTACAGATAGATGTTAAACAGGCAGTTAAATTTGTGAGTCTGACTTTGGGGAGCAATCTGGGCTGGAGATAAAAATTTGGGAGTAACTTAAAGCTAGGGGACTAAATGAGCTCCATCACCAAAAGAGTGCATGTAGGTGAAGAAAGGGTCAAAGATCTGGGTACTGCAATAGTCAGATGTTAGGGAGAAGAGGGATAACCAGTAAAACGACTGAAAAGCTGCCAGTGGGGTCAGGAAAAACCAGGAGAGTTTACTCTGGAAGCCAAGGTAAGAAAATGTGTTATAGAGAAGGGAATGATCACCTGTGTCAAGTAGGATAAGGACTGAGAATTGACTTGGACTTAGCAAAGTGGAAGTCATTGGTGTTATGGATGGGAATGTTGTTGGTCCAGTGGTTTAAAAGACATTGGGGAGGGTATGTGCTATGGTGAGCGCTGTGAATTGTGCAAGACTGTTGAATCACAGATCTGTACCTCTGAAACAAATAATACATTATATGTTTAAAAAAAAAAAGAAGAAGAAGAAGATAGCAGGAGGGGAAGAATGAAGGGGGGGGAAATCGGAGGGGGAGATGAACCATGAGAGACTATGGACTCTGAAAAACAAACTGAGGGTTCTAGACGGGAGGCGGGGTGGGAGGATGGGTTAGCCTGGTGATGGGTATTAAAGAGGGCACATTCTGCACTGAGCACTGGGTGTTATACGCAAATAATGAATCATGGAACACTACATCAAAAACTAATGATGTAATGTATGATGATTAACATAACATAATAATAAAAAAAATTTAAAAAAAGGGAATGATAGAATTGGAGATAGTGAATATGGAAAGCTTTCTGAAGAGTTTTACCCATTTCAGTAGTGGGTTGTTGTCTTTTTTTATTTGTACGTGTTCTTTATACATTGATCCTCGAACAACACAGATTGTTCAAACATGGGTTTAAACACAGGTCCACTTACACATGGATTTTTTCAATATACATTTTGGAAAAATTTTTGGAAGATTTGTGACAGTTTGAAAAAAACTTGCAGATGAACTGCATAGCCTTGAGATACCAGAAAAAATTAAGAAAATGTTAGGCATTATTGTAAGGATACAGTATATAATACATAAAAGGTATTATAACATATAAAATATATGTTTATCGACTGTTTATGTTATCTATAAGGCTTCCAGTCAACAATAGGCTATTAGTAGTTAAGTTTTGGGGGAGTCAAAAGTTATACATGGGGGGGCACCTGGGTGGCTCAGTCGTTAAGCGTCTGCCTTCAGCTCAGGTGATGGTCCCAGGGTCCTGGGATTGAGCCCCACATCGGGCTCCCTGCTCCGCGGGAAGCCTGCTTCTTCCTCTCCCACTCCCCCTGCTTGTGTTCCCTCTCTCGCTATGTCTCTGTCAAATAAATAAATAAAATCTTTAAAAAAAAAAGTTATACATGGATTTATGACTGCATGGGGGGGTTGGTGCACCAGCCCCCACATTAGGATACTAATCCTTTTAAGTTACATGGATGAGAAATTTTTCTTCCTTTTGTAATTTATCTTTTTTCTTTCTTTATGGTTTCCTTTGATGAGTAGTTCTTAATTTAAATGTTTTTGGTTAAAATTTTCCTTAATAGCTTTTTGTGTCTCATTTAAGAAATCTTACCCTATATTTCATGTTCAAAAACACAAACTTCTGTGTTTTCTTCTAAAAGCTTTAAAATTTTGCTTTTCACATTTAACTTCTTATTTTTTTATTTATATTTATTGTGGGGGAGGGTTAGAGGGAGAGAGAGAATCTTATGCAGGCTCCACATTCAGCATGGAGCCTGACACAGGGCTCAATCTCACGACCCTGAGATCATGACCTGAGCCGAAATCAAAAGTCAGAGGCTTAACTGACTGAGCCACCAAGGCGTCCCTCACATTTAACTTCTTAATCCAGAAGTTTATTTTTATGTATGGTGGTAGGTGTAAGTTTTCAATTTCTTCTTCTTTTTTTTTTTTTTTTTTTTTAGTGGATATGCTGTGGACGTATTATTTGACTCAACACCATTTAATTTTAATGTAGTCCAAGTTAACAATCTGTTTCCTCCTGTTTAAGGAATATTTTCCTATCCCAAGTTCATGAAGATATCCTCCTAATATTTTATTCTCAGTTTTATTGTTTTATCTTTCACAACTGTGTTGCTAAATTTCGAAGCAATTGTGAAATTTTCAAGCATGTTTCTTGTCTTCTCAATACTGTAAATTGATAGTTGGATCTGCAGTCTTGATCATATTCAGGGTCTTTGTGACAACATTGCTTCATAGGTTTGTGTATTGTTTTTCCATTAAGAGGTAGATAATGTCTAGTTGTCTCTTTTTATGGTGCTCAGTGCCTAGATACATTAATTGTGAGTTGCAAAATGGTGTTCTAATTTAGTTATTTTTCACTTATTAATAAGTCTGGTATACTTCTATAAAGAGAAATAATCCCTACTCATTATTTGATAAGAGTAGCTGCAGGAAATCAGCTCACCTTTCAGTTTCTTCCCTAGCTGGAGTCAGCCCTGTAGTTCCTGTCACCTTCAGCAGCTCTCTGCTAACCTTCCAACAAAGGAGGTGTGTGTTTGTTTTCTCTGGCTATTTGAGTGGTCACAGGTCGGAGTGCTGGTCTGCCATCTTAACCTGAAACAATTTTTATCCCTTTTTAAAAACTTTTTAGTCTATATTATTAGGCACATGCAATTTGAGAATTATTATGTCTTGGTGAACTTAACCTTATATAAGGTAATGCTTATTGTTTTAAAGTCTGTTTTGTTGGATACTTCCAGCTATCCCAGCTTTCTTTTGGTTAACATTTTCTTATTTCATCTTTTCCAATCCCTTTACTTTCTGCCTGTTTATTATTTATATTTAAGGGTGTACCATGTAAACAACATAAGGTTATTGTTTTAAATCTAGCCTTTTTAGATCAACTGATTTTTCTTTTTGGATACGTTCAAGATGATAATCTCTTGTTTCATTTTACTGTAATTTGTCTATGTGTGGATGTTTTTCTTCTTACTTCACTAGCTATATGTCAGCTTCCTGTAACTATGGATAACTGTGTGGTTTGCCTTTATCCATAGAGGATTTTGCTTTTGCCAGGAGTGGTGATTCTATACCAGCCTGTTCCTGTTGTGGCACTTAATATGTGAGCTTCCCCACCGAGTTGCCGAGGCAGGGACCCAGGCTTGGGTCTGTAGCTGATAGCAGCACCTGACTCATGATGCTTACTTTTCTCTAGTTCTCACTGCTCAACTCAAAGCTTTTTCCACTTTTTTACCCTTTAATTTTTTCTGGAACTTCCCTTACCTCTGTGATATCAGCTATGCTACAAAAACTATTTTTTGTGCATGATCGAGTTGTTTTGCAGCAGATGGCTCTGTGTAGTTTGGATACTAACCTTTTTCTTTTACATATCCTGTAAATTTTTCCTTGCAGCCTATCATTTGCCTTTAACTTTACCTTCAGCTGTATAAAAGTTCTTTAGTATTTCAAAATTGTTTTGTGGTAATCTCCTCAACACCTGGATTGTATGTCTTTTATCGTTCTTTAACTGGAAATTTTGTGATTATCATATTTTACATTTTTTTCTGGTAATTTTTTTTCTCTTGTCTCCTTCTGGGATTCCTGTTAATATAGATTTTGATGCTTCTAATTTGGCCTTCCATTTCTCTTTATTATTTCCTCTCTTCTACTGACTTTGGTAATTTGTCTTTTGGTCATTAGATGAATGTCCATGAGTTCTTTATTTCAGCCATTACATTTTTTGTACCTAGTTGTTTTGGTTAGTTCTTCTTAACAGCTAGCTACTTGTTTCTTTATATTATCAACATCCTTTCTTTTCTCTCTGAGGTATTTTTAAATACTCACTGTATAATCTTATCTTTTAGTATTTCATTTTGTTTCATCTGATGGGTGTTGTTGAGTTTATTGTCTTTATTTTATTGTAGTTGTGTTTATCAGATTATCATTTCTTTTCCCCATCAGCTCATATTCCCTCAGGGATATCAGTTTCTTTGGTCACTAATGTGTGTGGGGTTGGGGGTAATTTAAGCCCCTCCTGGTAAGTACAGGTAGGAAGAATGCTGCTGGTGTTACAATCTAGGGCACCACCATTGGACAGATGTTCCTTCTCCCAAACCAGGTGACTTGACCTCTGAGGATTCTTTTTGTTCCTCTGCCCTTGGCTGTCTTCACTGTTATCACTCCTGGAAGTAGGAGTCAGGGGGCGGACTCTTGGGGACCAGTATTTGTCTTCTCAGCTCCTTAGCCTGACCTCTCTGCTTCTGGTCAATTCTACCATTTTTCCACCCTGTAGCGGTGAGGGGGTAGGTAAGGTGATTCACCCAGGGCAGTTTAGAGGGAGGAATAAACATCTAAAAAGCTTTCCTTTAACTCTGCTCCCCTTTTGAAGATTTGATCTGCTTTCCTTCTAAGCCGCTATCTCCCTTCTCACTCTTCTACCCACTCCTAGAACCTAGAGATTTACATTGCTCATATAATAACAAAGACCTAGAACTGACCCAAGTGTCCATTGGCAGGAGAGTAGATAAAGAAGTTGTGCTCTATGGGGCGCCTGGGTGGCTCAGTCGTTAAGCGTCTGCTTTCGGCTCAGGTCATGGTCCCAGGGTCCTGGGATCGAGCCCCGCATCGGGCTCCCTGCTCTGCGGGAAGCCTGCTTCTCCCTCCCCCACTCCCCCTGCTTGTGATCCCTCTCTCGTTATGTCTCTCTCTGTCAAATAAATGAATAAATTTTTTTAAAAAAAAAGAAGTTGTGCTATATTCATAATTGAATATTACACAGCAGTGAAAATGAATGAATAAGTCTTAGGAACCTAATTGAGTTAAGCAAACCCAAGAAAAATGCATTCAACACTCGATTATATTAAGCCAAGAAACCAGCAAAGAATATATTGTTTGGGAGTATACATAAATGTGATGAAATTATTGGAAAAAGAAGAAAAAGGGGCTGTAAGCACACAGGAGAGCTGCTGTCTCTTGGGATGGAGCAGAGTGGGAAGAGGTATATTGCTTGGACATGCTCAGCGACCTTGGTGATGTGGTTCCTAAGTTGACTGGGGTTGCAGCTGCTTGATTTATTAATACGCTTCATAATTTATGTATTACATGTAATATTTATACATACAAAAATATCATAGAAATCATTGACATGACCAAAAACCTTTATTTGAACATTCTTCTTTTGTTGCATGTGTATCAGATATTTTACAAATAAATATATAGTTTTAGCATTTACCTATATTAACATGTAATACAAAAGTAAGCACAGTTGGAAGCGCTACAACATCCATTCCATACTGAATTTGTAAAGAGCTCACAGAGCTAAGTAAAGTAAGTAAAAAAAATGAACAATAAATGTGTGTCTCTATATTATTCACTGGACTGTATTTCCAGATAGTGATAGTATTTTTTTTTTTTTTAAGTAGCAGGCTCATCTAACATACTTCTTGCCAGGTCAGTAGCACAGGGTATAATAAAGTTTGCCCTGCTAGTCTCCTTCACATATGCTGTGACTTCCTTTATATGATGCAATAAATATATTTTCTTTGTTTTTTGTTTATCAAGTTTTTATTTAAATTCCAATATAGTTAATATACAGCATTATATTAGTTTCAGGTGTACAATATAGTGATTCAACACTTCTATAATAAGTACATTTTCATTATCACATTTAAATTTTGTTTACATACCAATTTCCAGTCATATTTAGTTAAATGTATTCTGAAAGAACCACAGCTTTGTTTTTGTATCCCTGGTTTGTCTTGTTACAAATTCCATTGTGATTTGACAGGGACCCCACAACTAGTTTGCACATTTTTCCATGCGCAACACATTATAACCTTGGGCAGCTTCTAATCACCAGAAGGAAGAGCTAAACCTCAGTGCCAACAAAATAAAAAATGTTTCATTCTTCTAAGTAACTTTCAGTGTTTTCAGCATATTTTTATCTCTTATTTTCTTGTCAGTGAGGTTGATGTTGCTTTGGAATCAGTTGCTACTGGCTTTTTAAGAATAATTTTTAGTAGATTTTAGTTGTTAGAACACTTTTATGTCCATAGCACAGTTAAGCAGAAGGTACAGAGATTTCCCATATATTCCTTGCCTCCCCACACATGCAGAACCTCCCCCATTATCAGCAGCCTCCACCAGAGTAGGACATTGATTACAATTGATGAGTCAAGGGGTGCCTGGCTGGCCCTGTCATTGGAGCATGTGACTCTTGTTTTCAAGGTCGTGAGTTCAATCCCCACATTGGGTGTAGAGCCTACTTAAAAAATAAATAAATGATGAGTCAGTATCAATATATTATTATTAACTGAAGTCCATAGTTTACCTGAGTGTTCACTGTGGTGTTGTATATTCTGTGGGTTTTGACAAATGGATGGTTTTAATGGTTCTCAAAAAGATAATCAATAGAAAATGCAAAGCTAGTAAGACTGTGTCCTGGTGTTTTTCTTGCCTGCAAAATACTAAGTCAACCTTTTTCTTATTCACAGGCTAAAAGGTCAGATTCCTGAAATTAAGCAGACTTTAGAAATTCTAAAATACATGCAGAAGAAAAAAGTAAGTGCATTTTTGTTTCTAAATATGAGTGAACCAGAATACTTCAGCAGAGACTCATCTTCCTTGACTCTTTGGTCACTGGTATTTGAATGTGTTAGAATATCCAGTCTGCCTTCTTGATACTTGTGTGTGTGTACTGATGGCACAGTGTACTTCTGTGATAAATTTTGTGGCTTTTTTCCCAAGTCAGCTTTAATTTTAGGGCCTACACTTCTTGGATTCTTTTACTTACATGAAGTATTTGTAAAACTTAAATGCAATTGAAAGTTATTTTAGGTACAAAAAGAAAATGTCTTATTTTGAGGTAGCAGCATCCAGGGGTTTTTATTGTTATTATTGTTCTCCCTAAGAATAAGGACTGAGTCTAAGAATCTTAGAAATTGTGTTTTGGGTTCTCATGTAACGGGAAACTGTTACAGAGAGGTTACACTTGACCAGTGTCACATAGCTAGTTATTGGCAGAAGTGTATTTGAGAATCTTCTGAGTCTTAAAACAGTACTCATTAAATAAAAGCAGGCTGTAAAGATTAAATTTTATAAGCATATTGTACTTAAAAGATTATATGGGGGCGCCTGGGTGGCTCAGTCAGTTAAGCATCTGCCTTCTGCTCAGGTCATGATCTCATGGGTTGTGAGATCGAGCCCTGCATTGGGCTCCCTGCTCAGCAGGGAGTCTGCTTCTCCCTCTCCCTCTCGCCCCCCCGCCCCCGGCTTGTGCATGCTCTCTCTCTCTCTCTCTCTCTCAGATAAATAAAATCTTTTTAGAAATGTGTATATAATTTATTACTTGACTACTAGAATAACTATTTCCAATACATTATTTTATGTGGTGAAATTTGTAGGAGACTTCAGGAAACTGGTTGGTTGAGCATGAAGCACTAATGAAGGAATAATTGCTAACTTGTGGGAGAGGGAGAGAGAGTGTGAGTGGGGGAGGGGAGGGGAGGGAAAAGGCAGAAGGAGAGAGAGAATCCCAAGCAGACTCCACTCTTAACGCAGAGCTGACGTGGGGCTCAATCTCACGACCCTGAGATCATGACCTGAGCTGAAATCAAGAGTCGGAGGCCTCACTGACTGAGCCCCCCAGGCACCTCAATAATTGCTCACTCTTGCATAGGACTTACTCTTTGCCAGGCACTATTTTGTGTGTATGTGTGTGCATGTTTGTGTAAAGTCTGTTTTCCACAGCCTTCAGAGGTATCGGGACTATTATTCTAATTTTATATATCGGGAACCTGAGACACAGATCAAGTGAAATGCCAAATTTACACAAGTAGTAAGTAGCTGAGCCAGAATCCATGCCCCCCATGCCCAGCCATCTGGCATTTATTTTGCCACCACACTTAGTTGGCACGATGGTACTGTTTTAAATGACTTAGGTTCAGCTCTATGATCTCTCCTTTATAGCCTTGTTATTAAACTGACCTATTTACAATACTGTCATTTTTTTTTGAAGGAGTCCACCAGTTCACTGGAGACCAGATTCTTACTGGCAGATAACCTGTATTGCAAAGCTTCAGTTCCTCCTACTGATAAAGTGTGTCTGTGGTTGGGGGTAAGTAACTGAAATAGCCCCAGCTTCCTTGGCTGACACTGGTAAACCAGTGTTTTTCCCACCCACAGCAATACTGTTTAAGCCGGGGAAAGTGCTCATCTCCCTTTGACTGTGGAAGGAACACAGGGTTGGAGTTCAAGGGGTCTGTATTGGAAACTGACTGGAATTACGTGTGATGAGCAGCAAAAGGTGCTTGTCTCTCCCAGTCAAGACAAAACTAACCAAAGCCCTCTCTCTTCCCCTTCAGATAATGCTTTATCTCTTAAATATAACAGAAGGAAAAGGAATAGAAATAAAACAGAAAGAACTGCTGAACCTCAGATAAATGTTTCTTCCCCATAAGGGTTTATTAGTTCTGGAAAGATCTCTCAAAACTTAAGGGGGAAAAGATTATTACAAAAACCTTGAGATTAGAGTCCATTTTTAAAACCATATATTTCAGTTTTAGATGATGTCATAGACCTTGTCTGTGATTTTTTCCTATCTTACTCTTCTCAATCCCCTGACCAATCATCCAACCCATTCCTGACTGTCCGGCTATCTAGCTGTCCATTGGTCTCTTTACCCCAGACAAGTTCCTGTACCAAGTAGCAAGCTAAGTGTGTAGCTCCCATCTCTCCTTACTGGAAGGATTTCCGCCTTGCTGTTACTGTGTAGAATCACCCCTTAGAGGCACTCTAATGCTATGAAAGATGGGCAGATTAATACCCCAAAATTCACTCTCTGTGCCTTAGTTCCTCCTCCTTGATTTTTGTTAGTTATAATATTGTCAGGGTTTGTACATTTCATTCTATAATCCTAATTCCCATACTTATTTAGCTTTAGTTCTGTAAATGGAATAGCTATCTACCCAATGGCTCTAATCCTAGGGGTAATCTTCCTCAATTTCTCTTTCCCTCAGCGCACATTCCATCAGCAGGTGGGGATAAGATGATTCCATAAACTAGATTGGGACAGTAGGGAGCTGTCTGATAAGAATTACAACTGGAATCCACTTCATACCTCATAAGAGAATGAATTCTAAATGTATTACATACTTGCCTGAAATACACCATCAAAGTTCTAGACCAAGTAATAGATAATTTGTTTTATAACCCTGGAATAAGGATGGTTTGTTTAGGCCACAAAACTCAGAAACTAAGGTGCCTGGGTGGCTCAGTCGCTTAGGCGGCTGCCTTTGGCTCAGGTCATGATCCCAGGGTCCTGGGATCGAGCCCTGCGTTGGGGTGGGGGTGTCCCTGCTCAGCGGGGAGTCTGCTTCTCCCTCTGACCCTCCCCCTTCTTGTGCTCTCTCACTCTTTCTCTCTCAAATAAATGAATAAAATCTTAAAAAAAAAAAACAGAACTCATAAACTATAAGCAAAGTTGAAACTCCCTTTGCAGGCAGAGGACTAACAGGGTCCTTTGCACGGTTACTTGGAGTTGTGTTTTGGGCGTGTCAGTCTTGAGATGCCTGTTAGACCATCAAATGGAGAGGCTGATAAGACTGAGGAATGAATCAACAAAAGAGAAATACTTGGCACAGGGTACTTCCTGAATGAATCATCAATGTTTTTCTGACACAAATGAAATGTTTTTAAATGTATTCTAATTTTTTTTTGTTAAAAGTAACCAAAGTGTAGAAACTTTCTGAAAAAAATAATAAGAAACAGTGGCACGGGTGCCTGGGTGGCTTAGTGGTTGAAGCCTCTGCCTTCGGCTCAGGTCATGATCCCAGGGTCCTGAGATCGAATCCTGCATTGGGCTCCTTGTTCAGGAGGGAGCCTGTTTTTCCATCTGTCTGCTGCTCCCCCTGGTTGTGTGCTCATTCTCTCTCTCTCTCTGACAAAAAAAGAAAGAAAGAAAGAAAAAGAAAAAGAAAGAAAGAAAGAAGAGTGGCAGTTGACTCAGGAATGAGATTGGGGTCTGGGATTGAAGAGACATGTACTTTCCATTGAATATTTTTTTTTGTCCTATCTCAATTTTTATACAGTTTTCTAACTATCATGGATTGGGTTATTCAGTCAGTATTTATGTAGCACCTGCTTTGTGCCAGACACTTTCATGTTGTCTGTCTCATTTAATCCTTACAACAATCCTTTGAGTAATTTTTAAATTCCATTTGTCAGATGAGCGAAGTGGTTCAGGAAATGCCCAGTGGTAGGGCAGGCAATAGGAGGAGTTCAGAGCTGGGAAAGGTTTGGTTCCCCACTTCCAGAATGCATGTATCTCTAAGTGTTGGCAATAACACCAGAGCTTCAGAATTCAACACAGTCACCTTGCCTTTGCCCCTAGCATCTGTTGGAGGTAGGAAGAGGACAGTAAAAGCTAGCCATTACTGGATCAAATTCGATAATATATATGTATTTGAAAACTTTTAAATTGCTGTATCTTAAGCTCAGAAACAACTATTTAAATTGATTCAAATGTAATACTATTTAGTGTCATCATGGAGGTTGTGGAAAGACGGGATTTGGTGTCTAAACATTGGTTCTTCTCTTAATTCTCCTGTTTACTTAATATCTATGTTAGTGTAGGCAACCTGACCTCTTTGAGCCCACATTTTCTTAGCTGTAAAGAAGAAGATAACTTGACTGACCAGGGTTGTTATGAGGAGTAAATGATATAATGTATGTAAATATATTCTTTAACCCAGGGATCGATAAAGTTTGTGTAAAAAGGTCAGAGAGTGAATAGTTTGGTTTTGCAGAGCACACGGTCTCTGTCACAACTACTCAGCTCTGCCGCCGTGGTGTGAAAGCATAAGCAAATGGAGAATATCTGGGTTCCAATAAAACTTATAAGAAAAGGCAGCTGGCTAGATTTGGCCTAAGGGCTGTAGTTTGCCAACCCCTGCTCTAAGCTGTTGAGTAATTGTCTTTCTTTCTTCAGGCTAATGTAATGCTTGAATATGATATTGATGAAGCTCAGGCATTGTTGGAAAAGAATTTATCGACTGCCACGAAGAATCTTGATTCTCTTGAGGAAGACCTTGACTTTCTTCGAGATCAGTTTACTACCACAGAAGTCAGTATCCTTTCTTTAACTAAAAGCAAAGGGAGGAAAGGAGAAGGATGTTCTCGACACTCTTACTTACATTATTTTAATGAGAAGAATATCCTTACTCTTAGGCTGATTTGAACTTGCAGATTTTATGAGAGTAATAAATAACATATTTGGAACTAATACTTAACTAAGTTTGTAGATAGATTAATCTGAATTTGAAGTGTGAAGGTTTGGAAACAGCACATTCAAATTAGTGCATAAGCATTTTTCTTTCAAATATTTTCTCAAGACACCTTCAAAGCTAGTTAAATAGCTTAATCCACAAGCATTTTTTAAGGGTCTCTTATGTTGCTGCAACTGTTGAGGCACAGGATGGTAAGGGTTAAAAAAGAGTGCCAAAGTCTTGCTGTGTTAGAACTGCACATGTAAAACAGCTAACTGATAATTTCATAGCAAAATATAAGTGAGTTCGTTTTGGGTATGCCATGCCAAGGCAATTTAAAGTTAGAGAAAGAGAGATACGTGCTGGAATTAGTTCGAAGTTAGAACTTGGGCTGTTTTTAAAGGCATTATAGGATTTGGATCAGCAAAGAGAAGAGATGGGGGTAGGTATTTTGGTCAAGGAGGGGGTAGGCATGTTGAAACCCAGCTCTTTGCCTTTCCTCTCTGACCTATGTCTCTTGGTGCCTGTTGCAGTCATTGGCCCCACACAGTCGCCCAAGGCACTCTGTGAGGTGTTCCCAAGCCGGTCTTACTTCATGCCACTGACCTCTTCCTGCCGTAGCCTTCCCCCAGTGCACCCTGGGTTCCAAGTAGCCCCGGTCAGTTCTCCTCACCCCTTTATATTTCTACTTTGTTCTTCCTACCTGGAATGATTTCCTCCTATTTATGTGGGTTACTCCTTTTTTTTCCCTTCATATTTCAGCTCAAGCATCAGATCATTTCTCAACATTTTCAAATCCTTGGGGTGTTTTGTTGTTTCCCTGTGCTTACTTAGCACTTTGCATGTAGTACTTTGTTTTCTGTGCCAGATTGGGAGCACTTCAAGTGTAGGAGCTGTACTTTCTCTTTTCTCCACAGCATGTAGCATGCAGCAGGCATTGAGTGCTTGGGTGAGGGAAGATAGGCCTGTTGGAGGGGCCTAGAGCAGGGGTTGGCATGGGATTCGTAACGTGGAGACTTCATCCGGAGGGGGGAAAAGCTATTAAACTTCTAGAAGAAAAAAACAAACCTTCTAGGGGATAACATTGGAGAAAATCTAGATGACCTGAGTATGGTGATGACTTTTGGATACAACACCAAAGGCACAGTCCATGAAAGAAATAATTGATGTGCGAGGCCTACACAGGGTGGTGCTCGTGGAAAGGAAAAGAAATTGAGTGAATGTCCTATTAAACCAAAGGGAGGGTAAGAGATGAAATTATTAATAATTGTACTAATTTAAATATTGCCTGAAAGGATATGGTTTGGACAGTCTTTGAAATTTCATGGATGAGGGGCTGTCTTTCAAACTGTTGACAGTGTCAAGCACATATTTTGTCAAATATAACGCTATAGTTGATGACATGGGCTAAACAATTACTGATTTGAGACCTTGACTTTGTATTGTGGAATTTAGTTCCAGTATTTTCTTAAATGAAACTATAGCAAGATGGCTCACAACACTAGTTGTTACCAGTATTTTGTGTGCACTATTTCTCTCTTTGATTCAGTATGTGAGTGAATACTTAGTCATTGCATGTGTTATCTTTAGATTTGCATTTGCATTTTCTTTGACAATTCTTGCAGATATGGCCAGGGTTTATAATTGGGATGTAAAAAGAAGAAACAAAGATGATTCTACCAAGAACAAAGCATAATGCTGACAATTAAAAATGTGGTTCAGTTTTCCAAACATGTTATTTTAAATACCCCAAAGTTTATCCCTAAAGGTTGACATGACTTTGACTGATTTTTTTTTTAACAGCAAGAACGATAATTAAAACTTAAAAGAAGATAAACATCATTTTATTATAAAAAGAAAATTGGTTTCAAATATTTTATGAAATTAGCAGTATTTTAATTTTTTATTTCCAACAAAGTAAATGCTACTTCCATCATTTTTTTGGTTTGTCATAAAAAAGTCTTAGCTGAAATGGCTGAGGTATGCTATGGGAGCTGAATTCTGGACACTTTTCTTTATTGGCTGATGTTACTCTCACTTGATGTGGTTAAACCAGTGTAGAGGTAGGAAAAACAGTTAGTTTAAATATTTCCAAACTTGTTTTCTTTAGGACATATGGGGCTTTATGGCTCTCTGTTGCTGTTATTTGTCTTATATAAATGGATTTTCATGAATTACTGCTTAGCCAATAACTATTATAATATTCTGTACTTTTCAAGAAATGGTAATTTGCCTTCCTAAACAGTAAGAGGGCTATTGAGACAACGCTTTTTCTTACCGCATAGAAGTGCACAGTGTCTTTGCGATGCCAACATAAGGGGGATCTTGGCCAACATGAAATAACAAAATTCTTTAGGCACTGAAAACTCTTGGCTAAGGCAATTTTGTATTTCTTAACAGTTCGCCAAAGCAGCTGAACAAGAATATTAAGATAAATATAAATCTGCAGTGGTTGAAAAGATTTGTGAGCTTTTTTATTCATGATAAAACCTCATAGGAAGAGTAGAAAAATCCCTGTGGAAAGTCATTGGTCCAGTGGCTAGCACTGGGTGATACAGATTCTGATAAAAAATGTATTATTCCATCTCCATGTAGTACAACATATACTCGTACAATGTTTTGTACTTGTATTTCATGATATTAAAACATTGAAGTTAAAACTGTGGCATGGCACCGTTTTTTTTTAACATTATTCTTTCTAAAGTTAACGTGTCTTTTCACATATTTGTAAAGTTCATTTACTTCTACATATAACGAGCATGTCCCAAGGACTTATATTTGTAGGAACAATACAGAATCTCTTTGGAAGGAATACAGATCAGCAAACAATTGAGGAGTTAAATCTGAAAGACACCAAAGTTCCTTGAGTCACTTTTTCTCTCATACTTTTAAATTCCCATATTTTAGTATTTGAGGTTTGTATACATCTTGATATATGGTAAGTGCTAATTTTCCCAAACCTTATTATGGTAAGTATATTGGCACAAAATGTCCTTGTCAGTAGTAGGACATGAATGATTTGCTCAGTTTAAGTACATGAAAATGGAACTGAATATGAAGAAACACAGCTCTTTAGAGATATGAATTAAAGAGCAAAAATTAATTCTATAAATGCATATAAATACTTAGTATGTGTCAGGAATGGTATTAGGCTTTGTTAATAAAAGAAAGATTTAAGTCTTGCCTCTGCCAGATCATTTCTCTTTTTACAGTTTCAGAATAACATAACCATACTGCTTTGACATGATATTTTCAAGCTTAATATTAGCAGAGTATACCCAGAGAGGATATGGGTAAAAATTAACTATGAAACTTGATACTGAATAATAATAAGTGTGTTGGAAATGAAACTAATATTTATTTTTCCATTCAGATGCTCATTTGAGAAAATGTAGAAAATGGGAAAAAAGACATAAGTTCCGCTTGCAGTCCCCTTAACATTTCTTTGTCTTCCATTTCTTTTTTATGCACAGGTTTTTTTAAACATAATTTTGAAAATTTTGTCTTTATAATTTTTACCCTACTCTTTTCACTTAACATGTAATTTGCTTATTATATAGTGCTACTATATTAACGTCATTTTACTAGTTTCATAGTAGTATTCTAATGGGTGAACTGTAGTAAACTGTGATACACATTGAGACATTTGGGTTGTTTTAGAACTTTTTCTCCGTTATAAGTAACAAATAATTCCGTAATTTGCATTTTTACATGAGGCTTTCCTCATGTATTTAGAATTTTTCCTGAGACTTACCAAAAATGGAACTAAGGAGCAAGATTATAGCGTTTTTATTCCTGGGGTTAGCTGAGAATAGTTTTGTCAGTAGTGACAGCAGGGGATGATGGAAAGCACAATTCATCATCCCACCCCTGCCTTTCTCTGCCATATAGATATTGATTGATGGCTGCAGTAGGAACAACCTTACCCAAGTCCACATAGCCAGAATGAGACCAAGACCCAGTTCCTAGGTGAATTTCCTTCCCTCTGTACCATGATGTCTCGCTCCTTTATTTAGCAATAACTAATAGCTAAGTTTGGTAGGAATGTTAACTAAAGTTCAGTCCCTTAATGAATAATGCTCTCCTTTCTCTGCTCTAAACTTCAGTGATACCTTTAAGGTCTTGAACTATTTCTTAAAGGTTTGTCTTGATAGGTTCTAATCCTGTACCCTTTCGATAGCCTTACTTTGCCTATTCAGCGCTAATGTGGGATTGTGTTGTCTCTGAAGACATTGAGTGTGTGTGCAACGCCTATCATAGCTGGTGTTGGGTTCAACTATACATTTAAACTCCCAAACTTGGATAGGCTGTGTCTGACACCAGTTTACTCTGAAGGACATGGGACAGTAAGACACCATGCCAGGGGATGGTGGGAATTCTTCTGTGGGAATTCTTGCAGCAGTCCCCACAGACTGCATAGATAGGGGCAGGAGCCACCCTGACCTAGGAGCCATAAGGGACCACTCCCTCTTAGAACAGTCCCCTGTGCATAGCCTCCCCATCCTGGCCAGGCACAGGGCCCAGGAACAGGAGGTACATTGTACTCAGGGACTTATTTATGTTCACTTGCAGCCCTCTCGGCTCTCACCTAGGACACAAGGTGCCACCCTGGGCATTTTACCAGAAGCAGGCTTACCTGGTCACATAGCTGATGGTCCACTTTCATCAGGTTTCCAGAGGAACCAAGCTAGAAAGCTAATCCAAGGTCAGTTCCCCAAACTCGAAGGAGAAAGGGGTTTTGAATACCTCTTGCTCACAGCCTGTTGCATCTTGCATAGTTATGGGCCCAGGTTTTGACAGTGACTTACTTCCTTTTATAAGGCCCCTGGCTAATGACTGACTGCCTCTGCAAAAAAGGTAGTAATAGTTAAGGTATTTTAAAGGGCCGGATGGAGGCGTTTCTGTCTGGATTAGGTGAAAATAAGACCTCACCACCTAGCCTCCAAAGTTTTACAATTATATGATGGATTGGAGAGCTTTTTTCTCCTTGACCCAAAACCAAGTGGTGCCATAAATTTAGCAAAACTATTTATGAACTCATTACAGAGTAAGTTTTTTTTTGATCTTGTGGCCAAACTAGTTGATAAGATTTTTCTTACACTTTTTATTTTGAAGTTTTATAACTACAGTCAGCATCACAGAATTAACCATATTTTCTATACATTAATATTTCTCTTCTATATCCAGGGAAAGTCCTGCTTACATGATCAGTTGTGAGAGGGAAGTTTGAGACATGAAGTGTTTGAACTTGGTTAATGTTTACAGAACTGCTTTTCTTGTCTGATGTCGGGTTTAGTTACAAAAAGGATGGACCTGGTGTGTGCAGTATATCTGAGTAGTTTGTTTATAAAGGATCATGTCTCTTGGTCATGGTTTTCAAATAAATTTATGTTTAGTTGGTTGTGTGACAATGGGGATACTTTATTTGGAGGTAGGCCATGACCAGATAGGAAATTTCTCCTAGATCTTTTAGCTGCTTGAGTAAACCCATCTTAGTCTGAATTGGCTTATTTTCCCCAGATCAAACCTGGGCATTCTAGAGAGTAAAAAATAGAAAAATTAAAAAGCAAAAGTCAGCAGATAACAATCTCTTCCTTTTCATCAGTACACCCCAGACAACAAAAAAACACATCCTTGACTTCTTCAGCCCATGTCTGGACTGGATTGGGTGATAATTTCTTTTCAGTCCAGAGGGAGCTTAAGAGTTCAATTTTAATTCACCCTAGATATTTAATTTTCAACTATATTATAGCTATTAGTTGCAGAACCAGAGCAAAGTGACAATTCTATTTGCTGTGACACTGAAACACTGACATCAGTGTTTGGTTAAAAAGTGGACTCATGATGGGGAAAGAAGCCTCGGTGGGTGGGTGGGGATACATTTTATTTTAGGGAAGGAGTGATCAAGTTCCAAGACAATAAGGATGACCCTGACAGACAGAATGCAGGAGGAGCAAGGAATTTGGCCTTGGGGATAGACAGAGGCAGGCAAGCTGGGAACTAAGCCTGGAACCCCTTCCTTTCTTCCCTCCTCCCTATCATACCCCCCCTTTTTGACCCTCTACCTATCCCACAGGTAAAAGTTGGCTATACCAGGAACTTCTGAAAGTAGATGGGGTCCAAACTGGTTCTGAGAGAAATTGAGATACAGTAATGTAGGGGAAACAGCTCAACCATAGAAATAACTAAAGAAAGGGGCATTTTGAAAGTATATAAGAATACAGCTTGGAGGGGTTTTTAAAAGGGAAGAAATATGGTCAGACTGCCTTCATACAGCTCCAATTTTTCATGTGTGACTCTGCATGTGTCATGATACAAAATTATAAAGACTAGTACTTAATAATGGCAAAACAAATACTAATATTTAAGTAATTAAAAGTGGAGGTATATACCGAAATACTGAACACTGGTTATGTCCACCCCAGAAATTATTTCTATGAAATTGTAATTAATATAAATATTTCAGAGTAACATACTTTTTAAAAAGTGTTTTGAACACTTTAAATGAAATGGCAAAGGATATTTTAGGGAATCAAATTTTGGGCCTTCTAGTAGAGTAAAAACTCTCTGTTGTTAACATCTTTCATTTTGGTGCTTGATATTTCTGTATTTTGGGTTCCAAAGAATCATGTTACCAGGGAGTTTGCAGTAGGAGTTCCAATTACTGTTTTCTTAAATTAATTTTTTTTCTACTTTCATATATTTAAAACAAGATCCTGTTGCACTGATAAAGGGTACCATTTATGACAAAGATGAAACCTTTGTGAACATGTATCTAATATGTCAAAATATATAAAGTGTTAGAAATTCAAGAAAAAATGGATCAAAACATTAGTGGGAGTCTTAATACACTATTCTCTGTCACTTACAGGCAAATCCTCTGGGCCACATTTTCTAGTCATAACTCAGATAAATTAGGCATTAATAGTTTCAAATAAATCTGAAACATTTTAAATGTAAACACTGAAATAACTTCGAGGTAAAAAAAAATGGAAACTAGAATTACAGGTTATTTAGGATTTAATGCAATGGGAAGCTAGTAAGCTTAAAAACAGGGAATTCAGATGAAAATATGAGCCCTAGATGCCAAACTCAAAAGAATAAAAAACCAAATGTCCAACACACTAACTTTGCTGCCTCCGTCAATTAAGGTCAAGGATGATCTGTCTCAAGGTAATAGTTTCTCTCCTGCCTCATCTTTTCCCCTCCAGTAGTCTTGTCCTCCCAGAGTATTCCTTAACCACTTATTCCTGCAGTCACACCTGACACCTTGTCATTACTAATCATTGCCACCCCTTCCTAATCTCATCCTCAAGCCATTCTGTCCCAGCTTGCTTGGGATTTCTGGCTGAAGCACAGGAAACGGAAGCCCCTGGGAACCTCCTGGAAAGAGGGAGGAATTTGGGAAAGTGACCCCAGTGTTGGTTACAAACTTCTGGGTTCATATGTGTTCCTAATCAGCATACCAAAGAGCTGAACAAAAGGGTAGACCACTGCCCAGTTTCTGGACTGGCTACTGTGTGGTGTACGAGCACAGGAAAGAGCCAAGTGGCTCAGCAAAAGCTTTGAAAACTGAACTGCCATTGGAATGACAGCACACAGAGGACAGGATGGAACATGTGACCTGAACTTATCCAGAGAAATTCTCAGCTAAAACAAAAATACCAACATTCTCCATAGAATTTAAACAAGACCCAGAATTGCATAATATTCAAAATGTTCAGAGTACACTTAAAAATTACTTGGCATGTGAAATACCAGAGAAGTACTCACATGAAAAGAGACAGAGTATAAGTTTACGTAGATAACATGAAAAGTTAAAAAATTAGAATGCAGAATAAGCAAAATTGATAAAACCAAGAACTGGTTCTTTGAAAATACTGATAATCAGGCTCCTTGCTCAGCAGGGAGACTGCTTCTCCCTCTCCCTCTGCCTGCCGCTCCCCCTGCTTGTGCTCGCTCTCGCTATGTCTCTCTCTGTGTGTGTCAAATGAATAAATGAAATCTTAAAAAAATACTGATAAAAATACACAAGGGGCGCCTGGGTGGCTCAGTTGGTTAAGCGACTGCCTTCAGCTCAGGTCATGATCCTGGAGTCCCAGGATCGAGTCCCACATTGGGCTCCCTGCTCAGCAGGGAGTCTGCTTCTCCCTCTGACCCTCTCTCCTCTCGTGCTCTCTCTCTCACTCTCTCTCTTAAATAAATAAAAATCTTAAAAAAAAAACACCTATATATAAAAAAAAAATACACAAGCCTCTAACAACTCTGAATTATAAAAACAACATAAACATATAGCATTACAAATGGGAGGTTTCTATGCACCGATACAGAGATTTTAAAGTTATACTAAGTACAACAACTGTATGCCAGTGCATTTGAAAATTTAGATGTAATGGATAACTTTCAAGGAATATATAAATTACCAAAATATACTTACCAGGATGTAGGCTATGTGCTGCTATGGTAGTCATTCCCAGTCCCTGTGCCACATGTCTACTAACAGGTCAGGGTGGCTCTGCGCCACGCTCACTTCACTCTGGAATCCAGGCTGATGGATAAGCCTCTCGCTGGGACACTGATGGTCACATGGTCAAGCCTATATCATAGGAGGGAAGTATAATCCTATTCCAGGGAAGGACAATGAATATATGTGACCAATAAAACAGTGTCTCTAATGGTTTAAAACTGAATCTAACCATAACCCTGAAATAAATTGAAAAGATTGTTAAACATCTACACCCTCTTCTGCAAAAAAAAAAAAAAAAAGAAAAAAGGGAAGAAAGAAGAAAAAGGAAGGAAGGAAGATAGATTAGATACATGCTGGAAGGAAGGAAGGAAGGGAAGGAAAGATATTAGATAAATGCTGGAAGGAAGGGAGGGAGGGAGGGAGGAAGATAGATAGATGCTGGACCAAAAGCTTTTATGGGTGAATTCTATCAAACTTTCAAGCAGCAGATCACTCCGTTATTTAGTTATTCTAGAGTATAGAAAAAGACAGATTTTCATCCATTTCATGATTTCATGAGGCCAGAATAACCGTGGTGCCACAACCGGACAGAAAGCACAAAAGATCAACATTTCCAATGAATTGTTAGTCCTTAAAATAAGTTATTTTGTCATGTAAGTTGAGGAGATGCTGTGTAAAATTGCCTCCCATTGGAAAGCCCCAATATAGAATAGTGTAGTTCTACAGAATACTTTTTGCCTTGTTTAATCCACAATTTTCCAAATTTATGTCACTGTAGATGCCCCCACATTCCTCTTAATCCCTGTGGAGTTTTTGGAAATACTGTTACGAACCAATCTCAAATTGGAATATAGATGCAAAGATCTATATTACTTACTAATAAAGTATTAGTAAATTAAATCAAGCTGTTTTAAAAATGTACCATGAACAAATGCAGTTTTTTCTAAGATTTTTAAGAAATATGGTTAAACATAAACAGATTTACTAATATAATTAATTACTAGGTTAAGGAAAAAACCCGTTCGATTATCTCAATGGGTACAAGAAAGACATTTGAAAAACTCAACATACATTCTTTGTAAAAGGTCTTAGTAAAATAGTAATGTAGTGAAAAGTTCTATAACCTAATCAAGGTAATTTAAGGTTAAAATGCTAGAAGCATTTATTTTTTATTTATTTATTTATTTATTTTTTTTAAAGGTTTTATTTATTTGACAGAGAGAGACACAGCTAGAGAGGGAACATAAGCAGGGGGAGTGGGAGAGAGAGAAGCAGGCTTCCCACGGAGCAGGGAGCCCGATGCGGGGCTCGATCCCAGGACTGTGGGATCATGACCTGAGCCGAAGGCAGACGCTTAACGACTGAGCCACCCAGGTGCCCCAATGCTAGAAGCATTTAATCCATATTCTAGCCAGTGTGAAAAGACAAGAAGAAGAAATGAAGTATAAATATTTGAAAGGAAGAGAGAAAATTACCATTATTTGTAGATTACAGTGTCTACCTAGAAAACAGAAGAGATCAATTGAAAAACTGAAGTAATAAAGTTTAGTATGGTGTCTGGATACAAGATGTAAACATACATGTATCCACAGATTTCCTACACAGTAGCAATGACCAATTAGAACATGTAATGAGAAAACCCATTCAAATAAAATATAAATATCATTTATGATATATAAATATTATAAAATATCTAGGAATAAACAGACAATGGCTAAAGCCTATAAGTGTGCATGGTGAGCACCCAAAATCTAGTCTCAGCATATTTCCAGTGTTCAATACACTATTAATAACTACTACAGTCATCATTCTGTATAGTTTATCTCCACAACCTATTCATTCTGCATAACTGCATTCTATGTATTTGAGTTGTTTATATTCCATGTATAAATGAGATCATGCAGTTGCTTGCTTTCTGTGCCTGGCTTTTTCACCAAATGAATGGGTAAAGAAATTGACACATTTCTTATTAAGTTTTACTGTATTGCATGGGAATATCAAAGAAAATTTTGAAGGGAAAAGGATAATAAAAATATACTGTGGAATTACCCAGCTACAACAATGTAGTATTAGGGCCGGAATAAGCAAACAATTTAATGAACTATAAAATGGGAGTCCAAAAACAATTTAATATTTGAAAAGAGTAAAATTTCCAACCATTGAAGAAAGAAGGAAGTATTCTATGGATAGTATGGGGTAAGTAGCTAGCCATTTGGGAAAAATAGTTGTTATCCCTACCTCCACATCCTATACATAAGTCAATTCCTAAAGGAACCCTAAATGGGTTATAGGAAGTCATAGGAAAATGGTTTTCTAGTATTTGGGTGCAGAAGGCCGATCTAAAACTAACACTTTGGCCATAAAACATCAAGAGACCAGTCTATATATATAAAAAAAATAAGGTACATGGTACTAAAATCAAAAGTAATAAAATGTTATCCAGTAGACATTTTCTTTGCACCTTGTCCCCCAGCCACCTGGTTCCCCAACTTTGAGACAACTTTCCAGTTTCTTGTAGACAACAGGTGAAATGATTAAATAATAAGTAAAATATGATTAAATTATTTAATAATGATGTTATCTATTAAATATTAAAGACTTCTGTATTACCAAACACCATAAAAAGTCAGAAAAACATGAAAAAAATAGTTTTTCTAAGAGATTTTTTATTTATTTGAGAGAGAGCACGAGTGGGGGGAGGAGCAGAGGGGGAGGAGGACAGGGGAGAAGTAGAGGGAGCAGCAGAGGGAGAGAGAGAAGCAGACTCCCTGCTGAGCAGGGAGCCCGATGCAGGACTCGATCCCAGGACCCTGGGATCATGACCTGAGCTGAAGGCAGACGCTTAACTGACTGAGCCACCCGGGTGCCCCAACGAAAAAATACTGTAACATATGTGGTGGATAAAGCATTGATTTCCATATGTAAGGAAATCTTCTTAATAAGAAAAACACCTTTTTATTAGTACTATATTCAGCCACAAGCAACAGAAAACCAATAACCAAATATATGCAAATTTAAAATATATGTTCTCTCAGATCTGCAGAGTTAAAAAGATTGGCAGTAATATTCATTATAGGGCGCCTGGGTGGCTCAGCTGTTTAAGCGTCTGCCTTCAGCTCAGGTCATGATCCCAGGGTCTTGGATGGAGTTCCGCATCAGGCTCTCTGCTCAGCAGGAAGTCCACTTCTCCCTCTCCCTCTACCCCTTGTCCCCCCCCCCCCCACCGCCCCACCCCGCTCGTGCTGTCTCTCTGAAATAAATAAAAATCTTTAAAAAAAAAAAATACTGATCATAGACATTATCATACACTGTTCATGGGCATTCAGTAAAACCTTTCTAGGGAGCAATCTGATTGATTTTATCAAAATTTTAAATGTGTATATTCTTTGATTCATAAATTCTACTTTTATGATTTTGACTTGACATAATTGGCCAAACACACAAAGATATGTATACATTGTAGAATTGCTTTATAGCAGCAAATAATTGTGCATAACCTAATGTCGACCAATGAGAATTAGTTTATTCTATGTCCATACAGTATAATGCTATTATATCAGTTTGGAGACTTTCAGCTACAAGTGGAAAAAAATGGCATAAACTAAAAAGTGATTTATTATCTTATGGAATAAGGAGTCTCAATATAGAGTGGTTCTAAGGATAGTTAAAATCTGTAGCTCAAAGATCCAGATTTCTTCTATGTCTGTCATCTTCAGTATGTCAGCTAACTCTTTTCCTGATCACTTCAACAAACGTACCAGGCACTAACTGACTGTAGAGATACAATAAGGAAAAATGGACAGTTCCTGCCCTCATAGGTATTTACAAAAAAATGTAGTGTATGTGTACAAAAGGTAACAGCACAGTATGTGTTACATAATACAATTTATGAAAAAGATTCATTTAGGTGCAAACATAAACAAATCCCAAGCATTTTGTGAGTATGTTTACTATGTGACATTTACCAAGTGCTAAGTACTTTATATGGATTATCTCATTTCATCCTCACAACAATTCTATGAGGTGAATATTATTATTGTCCAATTTAATATATGTGTAAAGTGAGACTGAGAAATTGAAACACATATATATTAACTGGTAGAGTCAGAATTTGAACCCATGTTGGTCTTACTCAAAATCCATACCCTTAACCACTATGTAAATAACATTTTGAAAAGTAAAAATTAAATAAATAAAAAGTCTAGAAGGAAATAGACCAAACTTTTAAGAATCATTTTCTTTAGGAGCTAATGACTTGAATGCAGCTGACAGACCCCACAACAGCCAGGAGAAAGAGGGAGGGAAACAAAGTCAAAGGGTGCATTGATAGACTGGCAGCGGGCAGTGGTTGATTGCCTGAAGGTTCCTAAAGAAGTGTAAAACAGGGTTCATGGGATAGAGTGGACAACCAGAACTTGCAATCAGAGAGGTTTTAGAGGCTGTATAAAATTTGGTCATGCTTCAGAATCGGGCCATGTGTGTATTTTATGAAGTGAGGTAATAGTCAAGGTCATTGGATTAAAGCAGGGCAATAAAACAACCATTCATTCTAGTATTTATTGGTTATTCAAGCATATATGTATGTTACAGGTTGCAGAAACAATGGTGAACAAGATGAATAAGATTCTTATGTTTGTGGAACTCACAATTGGAGAAGTAGGCAGAGGCCAGATCATGCAAGGCCTTGTAGCCATGTTAAATGTGCTGAGAAACCATTGGTGGGTTGTAAGCAAGGGAATGACTTGATCTGTTTTCTGTTTTGAAAGGACCATTCTGGCAGTTATGTTAAGGTTGTATCTTGGGAATAAGAACAGAAAGTAAGGTGAGCACTTAGGAAGATATCGAAGTAGTTCAGGAAAGAGTTGGTAGTAGCCTGGATGAAGGTTATAGCAATGGAGATAGATATATTTTGAAAATAGAGCTGATAATGCTTGATGATGGATCTTATATTGGAGGCGGGGGGTGGGGAGAAGTGAGGGATTAAGGATAACTGCTAAGTATGTTGAACAAAGGGATGGATGGTGGTGTCATTTATGGAGATGAGAAAGATTGGGGTGGAAGGAACACAGTCTGATAGATACTGATTTCATATTGGATATGTTGAGTATAAGGAATTTGTGTATGTGTTTAGTAGGCAAGTTGGCTGTATTGTTATAATGCTCAGAAGAATGGGCTGGAGTCCTCCATTTGGGAGTCCTCAATGCAAAGACAGTAACTGGAGTCATGAGCAAAGGTAAGATTGTCTAGGTAGAGGAGAGAATGGAGAGCAAGAAAAGAATTGAAAAAAGAAAAGAATTGGAACTCCAACAGAACTGAGAACAACAGCTTCCTAAGGAGCTTGGTGTAGGCAGAAATCATTCCACCGATGCTGTGCTGACAGGTCACTCATGACTTCCTGCTCCCTTGAATCCTATGGATATATTTTAGCCATAATCTTTCTGAATCCACTGCTACATTATGATACCACTGTCCACTCCTTCCTGTGAAACTAGACTCTCCAGGTTTTCCATTCTCTCCTTCTAAGTAAGTTTCTTTGCCCTTTACTGGACATGTGCAACTTTGTTGTTCCCCAGAAAGACTAAAGAATTATACTCTCTGTTGAACTGTCAAGAACAGCTTCTGGAGCCACATCTTCTCTAGAATTGGGAAGCTGCTTGCAGATTTTGGAGGCTGTTGGTTTCAGAACTTCATGGAGGTGAGGGATAAATCCAGACAGTTATCTCAGGAAAGAGAATTCCAGATACAGTAAGGAGCAAGTACAAAGGCCCTGAGGTGTGAATGTGCTTGGTGCATTTGAAGAACATTTCAACATCTCACCAAAGAGATTCTGGTTACTTTTAAGGCAGAGCCAGCATAACCAGATACATCAAATGTAGACTATGAAAGAGAGGAGTCAAGGATGACTCCAGGGTTTTGGCAAAAGTACACAGAAGGACAAAATTGCCATTTACTGAGGAAGTAAAGGTTATGGGAAAAACAAATTTGGGGAGGAAAATTAACTTGGTTTGGGACATGTTAAATTTCTGATGCCTAACACACATTCAAATGGAGATGTTGGGTAGGCAGTTGGTTATAAAGGTCTGGAGTCCGTGGGAAAGAGACAAGCTGGAGATATAAATTCAGGACTCATTGGCTTATATGTGGTATTTACAGCCATGGGACTGAATAAAGTCACCAAAGAAATTCACTGAAGAAAAGATGATCAGGCCCTGGGGGTTTTAGGGAGGGTTTTAAGGAGAATGGAATGATAAACTATATTAAATGCTGTCACATGGGTGGCTTTCCTTTCTACCTTCCTTCCTTCCTCCCTCCCTCCTTCACTCATGACTATAAAAATGATAAAGCTGTGCGGAATTCAGCCTTCCTTTGCCCAGACTTAGAATCAAACATCTTTCCCTTTTTTCCTCTCCCCTAAATATGTACTATAAACCCCAGGCACTTCTGAACTGTTGTGTTCTAATCTGGGCCCCACACTCCAAGGGATCCTGACAAAAAAATCATGCCATATATTAGGACCTGAAAAAGCTGAGACAATTTAGCCTGGGGGAACAGAAGACTTTCCAGGGATGACAAGAGTTGTGATCAGCTACCTGGTGTCATAATTAAGATTGTTGACCAAAAATTGCAGTCATTCAACTTTAGGCTTGATAGAACCAACTTTTCCAAAAGTGGCATGGGATTCTCAGGCAGTAGTGAGGCCTTTGTGACTTTCAACGTGATGATTCTATCTTTCAAAAATCATATTCTTGTTCTAGCTTTGAGATGCTGGTGAATACTGTTTGCATAGTATATGTCATACCTAACTGATACCCTTTGTAGTGGAAATAGCTACAACACACACGTGAAATCTCACAGTCACATAATCAACCATTTTACTAAATACAAGCAAATTCTCATTCACATACAGCTAAAGAAAACATTTTTCCACATTTCATTACAATGCACAACAAAGTGAGGAAAAGTTTACAGTACATTTTATTCTGGAATAGGAGACAATCTAATCCAACATGCAGTTGTGGTCTTTGTTACAAGTTAGTTGATCTTTTCTTTTACCTATGTAGTAAAATAGCTTCTAAAGCTTTATCCTTAGTATTGTATTAACACCTGATTTTTTCACACTTATTTTCTAAAACCCACTTATTGCAGTGACAACAGCACTGAATTCTACTAAAGTGATTTTTAAAATTTCTAGAACTTGTTTAAGCAATTAAGCTCAGCCACCTTTGCTGGATCCTGTGCTGAGTATTTTTAAACCTGCCTAAAAAAAATGCAAGGAATGAGAACAGTATACATATAATGTATTTTAGACAAGAAAACTGTAAAGTTTTGTTTCTATACTTTTTTTTTTTGAACTGACAGAATCCACTCAACTCATTTATCCACTGGATAATCTTGCTTTCAGAATCTTCTTAATATAATTAAGTATAGTAGTTGGTGAAACTTTGTCTTAAACCCATTTACCATCTTTTATTTGCCTTCTGAAACCACAAAGCTGGCAACTTAATTACTCCACCCAAGCCAGGTCATGTGGAATGAATGTAGAGATGATGATCGGTTCACTCGTAGTTGATGCTGCAGGTTGGTCCAAGGTGGTTTGTTTCCATAATTTTCATTATTTGGCTGCTTCATTCTGGCTGAAGTAAATTCCCAAACGTTCAGATTCAGTCACATTCATACTGAAGTTCAATATTATATGTCAAAGCAATTTACCATTGTCAGGCCTTCCTATCACAATGGATATGAGAAACCTGACTATTCAGAATTGTTTTCTTACTGTGAAAGGCATGGCTTTTGCCTAGCTCAACTGGCTACAGTCCAAAGAATAATTTAAAGCATGACCTCTCTTCAAGAAGATAATGGAAGCTTAAGCCAACCATTTCAATTTTCTGATGCAATTCGATGTCTGTTCACCTGAGAATTAAGAGCTGACTCTCCAGGATAGCCAAGAATCCAGTGTAGTTATATGGCAAACAGGTGGCTAAGGTCATTGTGAGTTGAGTATTTTATCCCCATCCCACTCCCCATTGCTGTATTTGGTTCCTTTCAATAATATGTCCACTGTGTTTCAGTGATAAGAACACTTGTAGCCCACACAGTTTTAATGTGTTTTGAGTTGTGCAATTATTTACTCATTTAAAGCCCTCTTGTCAATGATACCTGAATTGGCTTTACCTTTTGTTTCATCCCCAGGTTCCCTCAGGATTATAGCTGCGTCGTAAGCAATAAGGAAACATATCCTAACATGTAGAGAACATTTATTTACAGTCATATCTCTTCCAAAGTAAACAAATTAATGACAGCTCATTCATCTGATAGCAGGCACAAGATGATGCAGTGGAACAAGAACTAGGAGTCAGGAGACCTTCCCCTTAGCCAAGTGAATCTCCTGCTTCTTAGTTTACTCTTGTAAAATGGGGAAGAAAACCTCACAGGCCTGTTGTGATGATCAGTAAGTAATTCAAGGGACTGTTTGCAGGGTCACAGCGCCTCTTGTTGGGCAGGTACTCAGCACGGGCTGTTTTCACAGGCAGTCCCTGTACATTGCTGCCAGGTACCTGAAGAGTCAGGCAGGTGACACTCAAGGCATGGTCAGAAGGGACAGAGGGTATGGCATGGATTACACTGTTTCTTCTACTTATATGGTAATTTGCATGGGACAGTTTCTTTCACACTGTTGGTTATTCCATCACAAGGGTGTACATTTTCTGGAATGTGATAACATCAGTATGTATAATGGCCTCCCTTTTCATAGTCACACCAATTTTACTAGAACAGCAGGCCTTGAAAGGGTCATAGTAAATAGCTGGTCCATGCCCCTCATTCTACAGATGAGCTGTTTAGAAGCCAATCGGTACCTTACAACCAAACCCAGCACACGCACTTGGTGTGGGATATTCTCACTGATTAAGTTGATCTCATAGTCATTTTTAGTTTTGCGAATTGTTTCCAATGTGATACTTTTTTCCCCTTTACATATATCTTTATGTTTGTGACCTATGAATGAGCGGAAATACCAACAAATAGTTATTCTGTCTGTGGGTGTATTTTTCTGGAGCCTAGCTCCCCAAACCTCAGCCCCTTGACATGTGATCCACAAAGGGCACATGGAGCAGCCACTGCCCAGAATGGGCCACAAACAGTGCCTGGCCCGTATCAGTAATTCAGTCCCTCGGTCACAGCACCCAGGCTCCCACATCCACCCACCCACAGCCTGTCAGAAACCCCTTGAGAAGGAGGCTCACTTGTATGTAAAATGGAGGTTGAGTCCATTCAGTCACGCAGGGATTCTTTTCATTTTGATCACTTTTAAGTTCAGGTGGGAGAGCATGTTTTGGAAATAAAACAGCTGACTAGCACAAACATCTCCTTTCCGATTTGACAACCTCTTCTGAAGAGTGAACCACATTTGGTACAAATCCACTCTTCACCCCTTCCCATCCCTCCTGGATTGTAATATCCCCCCTTTTAACCAGCTCATATATGTCTCTTGTCAGGTCTGTGAAGGCTTTCTCCACATTAATGGCGTCTCGGGCTGACGTTTCAATGTACTTCATGCCGTACGCAGCAGCCAGTTTCTCTGCCTCGTGGCGAGTCACTTGCCTCTGTGTATCCAGGTCACACTTGTGACCCACCAGAACAAATACAATTTGGTAGGGCTGAACGTGCACTTTGGTCTCTTCTAACCACTCATGGACATTCTGGAAGGACCTGCGGTTGGTAATGTCAAATAAGAGAAGACCACCTACTGAGTTCCTGTAGTAGGCGCGAGTGATGGATCTAAAACACAAGAAAGAAGTAAAGAATAAAGGCCATGCCCAAACTCCTGTACTTCGATGAACTCAGATAGTGTATTCTAGTGTGTCTGGTTACTGACACAGTCCTTTAGTAAAGATGATTTTCTTTTTTTTAAACAATGGAATGCAAATGTCATCTGTAATAATAATAACATGAATTTTCAACTGGGCAAAACTAAGAGATAGCATCTTCTGGAAAAGAATGCTCATGGCCTTACGGGCATTTTCCCTTGATTCAGGTAGAACTACGGCTCACTCTCCCACCCTGGCAAAATGGGATATCGAAGTCACAGGTTATTATGAAGAAAAGTGAAATAATGAATGTTAAAATGTTCTCTGACCTGGAGAGCTCATGATAAATTCTAGCAGTTGAAAGAGAATTTAAAAAGATTAGAAGTGAATTTATGATAGATGACAGAAAATGTTTATGAGTATATATACGTATGTTGCAATATACTCCATTTTTTCCCATTTATCACTTCTTCTTTAACTCTAAGGGGGTCCTCCATCTCTTCTCTGAGGAGAAACACATTTTGTTTTTTATTTTCTAGGCCATGTAGAAATGGGAAAAATAAGAATGGTCTGCGAAGGTGTCGAGCAGAGTGCCTGTCAGCCCTATTTCCTGACACATTTCAGAGAGGCTGACTCAGGAGCTACCACTGGGACAAACCGCCCAAATAGCAAAAATTTCCCCTTAAAATGATACAACTTATTTAAAGCGGTGTACCTGGAATATTTCTAAAACCTAACCTTTGCTGTACTTAAACAAGAAACGTCCAATATTTTAACTTCTTGAGTTGAGGAGCATACATACGTTAGGGTGCTTTACTTAGAGCATATTAGAGCTTATTAGAGGGTGTCGAACTATTTGCCTCTACAATCACTTGTTTTAGACTACTGTGCTTTTTGATCTATGTCTATTTTTAGGTTTTGTGTCTCCTTCGATGAAAAAGATAAACAATGAGGGACTCAATAGCTTAAGGCTTAGGACAAATGGCCCAGTGATAAGAGAACAAACATTGTCCAGGGACCTACAGTCCAAGCTAGATGATAGTAAGAACAAATGTTACAAACCAGGCAAATCAGCCCTGGAGACTGGAAGCATTTCTAATTCTCTTATGTTTAAAGGTTCATGGAGAATGGTAGGTGTAATCAGAAAATTCAACATGAACAAAGGTTTTGATTCGTGAACAACTTGGTTCAGGAAATTGGTGAGCAAGCTGTAGATCCCTGTCAAAACTCTAAAAGACATTATTATATTAATGGTTTGTGAGTATTTAGAAAGTAACAAAGCCCTTTCTAAACACAATATAGGGCTACATAAAAATTAAAACTTCCATTCATCAAAAAATTTTCTTAAAGTTCAAAGACAAATGACAAACCAGGAGAATATTTTATAACATATATGACAGAAAAGGATAATAACCTATAAAAAAACTTTCAAATCAATATCACCCAATAAATAATAAGTGGTGGATATGAAAAGGCTTTTCATACAGAAAGAGATTCCAGTAAACATATAAAAGACACCTTTTTTCACTTCTAATATGAGAAATGTAATCAATTCAAAGTGAACCTGTACAAGGATATTTGTCACAAGTGTTTGTGGAAGTTGGGGGTGGGGTGGGATGGAGACAAGTTTGTAGTAAACTCTTCTCTCTACTCTTCTTCGACTACCTAACCAGTATTTTCTATGCTCAATTAGTGTTCAATAAATGAATAAATAATCATAAACATATTTGAAAATGAATAAAGGCTATTGAGTCCTTTTGATCTAGTTCCTGCTGCCTTATGTGACTTTAGCTCAAATTGTTCTCTCAAAGTTTTCTGTGTACACTGCTCTCTCTCACTTGTCTTAATACATGCTGTTTTCTGTCCCTGGGCTTTTCCTGTCTTTGCTTGGGTAGTCATCTTCTCCAGGTAGCCTTTTCTGTGTTCAGACATATAATTACACATGATGCATACTACAAAGGAAAGACAAAGGGTTGTAGGAGAAAATTAAACCTGTTCATTGGTTACTCATTATATGCTGAGCGTTATAGTAGGGAGTGGGCATACAAATATGAACAAGACACTCTTTTGTATAATTGCTGATTATGTATTTCCTCCCACTATGCCAGCACAGAAGTTCTAAGAGGGAAGGGCCTGTGTCTGTTTTGTTTACAAGGCATCCTCTTGTGTGTTTCCTCGGGCTGTTTCCCCAGAAACAAGCTCAGCGCCTGGCATGCAGGGGATGATCTCTGAATGTGTGCTGGTTGCAAGAAGGAATCAATCATCAGTATCTATTTCAGATAATTATGTGTATCTCTATATATCTATATCTGTATCTATGTCTATAAGTAGCTATCTCTGTATATCATCTGTCTATACCTGTCAGTTATGTTAGGATGACCTGGAAACGTTTTTGAAAGTAATGTAGCATAAGGACTGAGATTGATAAATTACCGTGATCAATTCCAGCTAGTTTATTAGCCACCAAGGGGCAGATTGGTGGAATTGTGCAAGCAATACGTATTATCGACTGGCCCTCCCTGCTAGGGTGCTTCTTACCCTGCACTGAACTCCCGGCTAGCTGAAGGTGGGCTTGAGCAGAAATCCCCAGACCCTTGGTATCGTCCCTGTGGGGCCGCGACCAGGACCAGGAAGTCCTCTTTCCCCAGGGGTTGTTGAAGCCGCGAAGACCCTCCCACTGCTCGCGGCCCCGGCTGCGCTCCCACCTGAACCTTTCTTGACCCGCGGTATCCCAGATCTGGAGCTTGATGCGTTTTCCTGGCTCGATCTCCACCAGACGGGAGAAAAAATCCACTCCCACAGTGGGGTCCGAAACCTGGGCAAAGCGGCCTTCGGTGAAGCGGCGGATCAGACAGGACTTGCCCACCGTGGAATCCCCGATGACAATGAGCCGGAACTGGTATAGCCAGATGGCCTCCATGGCCGGGGATCAGCAGGTCTCCTTGGCCCGGGCCGGCCGTGGGCGGCGAGAGGGGCGCCCAGCCGAGGCCTCGGAGAGCGTGGCTCGGTCCGGATCTAGATCGGCAGCGAGCACATCGCTGGCCTGGGAGCCTGAGGCGAGGTAGGCCCAGGCGCAGGGAGAGCGAAGGAATGGATGCTGCGCTCGCAGAGGTGATGAAATGGCAGCAGCATCAGCACCACGCACTCTGACTCATCACTGACAACCGAGTTACTGTAATCCCGCGCGTAGACGCGACGCCCGGGGCTGCCACACTGTCTGTAAAAGGAGCGCACACAGAAACAGCCGCGGAAAAAAAAATACAGCGCCTTCCTTTCCTTTCTCATTCCTCCACCCACCGCCTCTTCTTAATTTTTTTTCTCTATCTCCAAATAGCAAAAGTAATACCTTTTCATTAAAACTAGCAAAACAATCCAAAATGTACACAAAAAGGTAGATCCATAATTATCTGACCCCTCCCTCCCCAAGATATTAACAGCTTGGGATATATTCTTTCATGTGTATTGCCATGCAAATATATATACACATAAAAATTTATTGCTGTTTGATTTTACAAAGATTGGATCAAATTGCACCATTATTCTGGCATTTGTTTTTTGCAATTAATAAAGAATCATAGACATCCTCCATTTCCAACTCATTTTCCTTTTACCATGACAGTGCTGCAATAATGATTCTAAGTATAGTCACACATATGTTATTTGTGTGAGATAGAGTCTTTCAAAACGGACCGGGAAGTCAAAGAGTATGAACATTTTAAATGTAACGGATTTGGGCATTATACATTGTAAAAATACTTAGCAATGTAAATTCTACTTAGCAATATGTGAAAAGGCCATTTCTTCACATTTTTTTCAAGCATCATGTTATAGTCTTTCTGAATTCTTGCCAGTCTGATGTAGTTAAATAAAAAGGTGCTCATTGCTTTGTTTTACATTTCCCTGACTACTAATGAGGTCAATACCATTTCTTGTGCATTGGCCATTTGTGTTTCCTCTTCTGGGAATGGCCTCTCCGAATCCTTTGTTCTTTTTTTAAAAAAATATGATCCCTTATCATTGCCTTACTAAATTAAAAAACAGTTTTATTGATATATAATTCACATACCATACTATTCGCTCATTTGAAGTGTACAATTCAATGGTTTTTAGTATAGTCACAGAGTTGTGCAATCCTCACCACAGTCAATTTTAAAATATTTTCATCATCCCCAAAACGGACCCCTACCTTTTAGCCCATCACCCCTCTATCATCCTTCCCTCCTAGCCCTAGGCAACCACTAATCTACTTTCTGTCTCTATAGATTTCCTTATTTGGGACATTTCATACAAAGGGAATTATACAATATGTGACTTCTTTTCATAGAAAATTTTTCTGGCTTTATAACTGGCTTTTTTCACTTACTGTAATGTTTTAAAGGTTCATCCACATTCATTTTTATGACTGAGTAATATTCCACTGTGTGGATGTACCATTTTGGTAATCCATTTATCTATTGATGGACATTTGGGTTGTTTCTACCTTTTGGCTATTATAAATAATGCTGCTCTGATCATTTGTTTACAAATGTCTGTCTGAACACATGTTTGAACTCTTTTGGCTTTGAACCTAGGAGTGGAATTTCTGAGTTCAGTGGTGACTGAATGTTGAATGCTTTGAGGTAATGCCAGACTGTTTTCCATTGTGGCTGCAATGTATGAGGGTTCTTGATTTCTCTGTTTCTTCTCCAACACTTGTTATTTTCTGACTTTTTGACTCTAGACATCCTAGTGGGTGTGAAGCGGTATAGCTCATTGTGGTTTTGATTTGCATTTCCCTGAAGACTAATGACAATGTGCATATTTTTACATTCTTATTGGCCACTTGTGTATCTTCCTTGAAGAAATGTAGACTCAGATCCTTTCCCCACTTTTAAACTGGGTTATTTGTCTTTTTATTATTGAGTTGTAAGGATTCTTTATACATTCTAGGTACAAGTCCTTTATCACATATATGATTTGTAAATATTTCTCCCACTCTGTGTACCCTTTTTTTTAAATGAAAAATTTAACTCAAAATAATGCATGCATGCTAAGTACATTGGTATACTCAATACAAAATGATGCTGGAGAGTTTACAAAGTTGGTGATGTAAAACAGTAGTTTCCAAGGAACTTACTCAGACCTTCACAGGGCCCTAGAAAACTTCATTTTTAACAAGAATCCCAAAAGATTCTAGGCCTTAATTAAAAGAGTGGTTTAGGGAAGCACTTGAAACTTTCACTCTGTGTCAGATTACATATACAATAAAAGTAAATTATAAATCATGTAATTGAACAAAAAACTTTTCTTTATAGAAACTATTAAATAGATATCTAAATACAAGATGGATTTTAAAATGAAATGTTATTTGTATTTGTAAAGGTATGTACACTAATCAAAAGCTATACAACATTAACAGCAAATCCAAGTACAAATGAAGATAATCCTCTGAATTCCATGTTTCATTGAGCATCAAAAACCACCAATCTTTTAGTCCTTTTCTTGTACATTATTCTGTATCCACATTCTCTGCATCTGATTGGATCCCTGGATTTTATTTCATTTTCTGTGTGACATTCTCTGCAGATATGTATCATTGGCTGCTGCTTTGGGGGTTGAATGTCCTTTTGGGTGTCCATTGATAGTCCCTCTAAATACAGCCAGCCAATTCCCTACCCATGTAGCCAGCAGAAACTTCGTACTCTGAACTCTGTGTACCCTTTTTGCACTTTCTTGAAGGTGTCTTTTGAAGCACAGAGTTTTAAATTTTGATGAAATAGAAATTATCTTTTTTTCCCTTTTGTTGCTCATGCTTCTGGTGTCATGTCTAAGAGTACTTTGCCAAATCCAATGTCATGAAGATTCACTCCTAGGCTTTCTTCTAAGATTTTTGTAGTTTTAACTCATACATTTAGGTCTATGCTCTATTTCGAGTTAATTTTTAAATATGCTAGAGGTAGGGATCCAACTTAATTCTTTTATGTATGGATATCTAGTTGTCCAAGCACCATTTGTTGGGAGAGGGTATTCTTTCCCCATTGAATGATTTTGGCACTCTTGTTGAAAATCAATTGACCATAGACTATGGGTTTATTTCTGGACTCTCAATTTTATTCCATTGGTTTGTATGTCTAGTCTTATGCCAGTAACACATTGTCTTGATTATTGTAGCTTTGTAGTAAGTTTTGAAATCAGGAAGTGTGAGTCCTCCTCCTGTGTTCTTTTCCAAGATTGTTTTGGTTATTTGGGGCCTCTTTTAATTCCATATGAATTTTAAGATCAGCTTGTCAATTTCTGCAAATAAGGCAGCTGGGATATTGATTGAGATTTTATTAAATTTATAGATCAATTTGAGGAGTATATTCATCTTAATAAAATAAAATTAAATTAAATTAAGTCTCCTAATGCTTGAACATAGGATGTTTTTCCATATATGTAGGTCTTTTAAAATTTCTTTTAACAATGTTTCTTAGTTTTCAGTTTACAAGTCTTACACTTCTTTTGTTAAGTTATTTCTAAGTATTTTATTCTTTTTGATGCTATTGTGAATGGAGTTGTTTTCTTAATTTTATTTTCAGATTGTTCATTGCAAGTGTATAAAAATACAACAGAGGCTGTTTGTGGTGGATGTGATGGCTTCAAGGTTACTTCATGGAATTGGAGTGCTGGCCATGCAGGACCTCAGGGCCCACGGTCCCAGTGGAGTCACCATGGTGCACTTCATGGCATCTGCAGGTGGTGTTCCTACTGAGACGAGCAGGCAGCTGGGCTGGAGAGGGAGGTCATGATGACTGCATGGAAGGGGCTAGACCCATAAATATGCTAGCCCCACAGGCAACTTCAGGCACCAAAGAAGACCCTAATTTAGTCCCATCTATCACCAACAAGCAAATAGTGGGCTGCATCTTTGAAGAGGACAATAGTGCCTTCATCTGTTTCTGGCTGCACAAAGGTGAGATCCAGTGATGCCCTAGCTGTGGAACCCATTACAAGCTGGTGCCCCACCAGTTGGCCCACTGAGCCTTTGTACTAACTTACTCAAAATGTGCTGTGAAGTGTCTTCCTTCCACTAAAGACTAACCATTGCATTGGCTCCTTCTCCTCCCTCCCCCAAAATACAATAGATTTTTATTTATTTATTTATTTTTATTTTTTTAAAGATTTTATTTATTTATTTGACAGAGAGAGACACAGTGAGAGAGGGAACACAAGCAGGGGGAGTGGGAGAGGGAGAAGCAGTCCCCCTGCCGAGCAGGGAGCCCGATGTGGGGCTCGATCCCAGGAGCCTGGGACTATGACCTGAGCCGAAGGCAGACGCTTAACGACTGAGCCACCCAGGCGCCCCTGCAATAGATTTTTAATTGATTTTATAATTTCCAATCTTGCCAAACTCATTTACTAGTCCTAATGGTATTTTTTAGGGTATTCCATATGATTTGGTCAAATGGTTTGTCTGCAACTGATCATGTAATCATGAGATGATCATGTGCTTTTTGTTTTTTTATTCTATTGGTATGATGTATTACATTAATTGGTTTTTCGATGTTGAGTTAACCTTGCATTCCTGGTATAAATCCTACTTGATCATGGTGTATAATTTTTTAAATATGTTTTTAGATTTGATTTGCCAGTATTTTGTTGAGGATTTCTGTATCCAACTTCGTAGTATTTATTGGTCTACAGACCAATAAATACAGGTTTTTTTTTTTTTTTTTTTTTTATTGTGATGTCCACTCCCGGTCTTAGCATCAGGGTAATATTGGCATCATAACATGAGTTCAGAAGTGTTCCTTCCTCTTCTGCTATTTGGAAGAGTTTGTGAAGAATTGGTTTTAATTCTTTTTAAATGTTTGCTAAAATTTAAGCCAGTTGGGCCTGGGCTTTTCTTTGTAGGTAGTATTTTAATTACTAATTCAATCTCTTCACTTGTCGTAGGTCTATTCAGATTGTCTCTTTCTTCTTCTTTTTAAAATTTTAAATGTATTTTATTTAACCAAATATATCCAAAACTATAATCAATTTTATAATCAGTTACCCAATTTATAAGCAATATAAAATTATGAATGAGATGTTCTATATATTTTTAGTACTAAATCTCAGAAATTTGGTGTGTCTTCTACACCTACAGTACATCTCGACTTGTACCAGCTACATCCTCCCCCTACAACTCCTTCTCAAGACCAGCTGGCTGGTGCCCTAGGCCCCACCCCACCCCCCTCTTAGATTACATCACAAAGCCCACAGGCAGGCAAGTGGGGGCAGATATACCCACCCTGCCTGGTGTGCTCAGATGCTCACATTCTCCCCACCTCAAGGCACCCAAGTTCTAAAAGGAAGTGATGGTCACCACAGAGCCATGGGGGTGGTTGGTCTGCCAGCTGGCCACTGGTGTTAAAAGGCCAGAAGCAGGAGTCTGAAGCCCCTTTGGTCCCTCACCCACAATGGCCCTCCACTCTGGCCACTGTTTCTTTTTTTTTTTTTTTTTTTTAAAGATTTTATTTATTTATTTGACAGAGAGAGAGGTAGCGAGAGCAGGAACACAAGCAGGGGGAGTGGGAGAGGGAGAAGCAGGCTTCCCGCCGAGCAGGGAGCCCGATGTGGGACTCGATCCCAGGACCCTGGGATCATGACCTGAGCCAAAGGCAGACGCTTAACGACTGGGCCACCCAGGCGCCCTGGCCACTGTTTCTTGAGTCAGCTTCAGTAGTTTGCATCTTGGTGGGAATTTTTCCATTTCATCTAAGTTATCCAATTTGTTGGCATACACTTGTTCATAGTATATTCCTTTATGATCCTTTTAAATTTTGTAAGGTCAGTAGTAATGTCCCCTCTTTCATTTCTGATTCTGGTAATTTGAGTCTTCTCTCTCTCTCTTTTTCTTGGTCAGTCTAGCTAAAGGTTTGTCAATTTTGTTGATCTTTTCAAAGAACTAACTTTTCTTTTGTTGATTCTATTTTTAATTTACTTTCCATTTCATTTATCTCTGCTATAATCTTTAGTATTTCCTTCCTTCTCTTTGATTTACTTTTAGTTTGCTTATCTTTTTTCCAGTTTCTTAAGGTGTAAGTTAGGTTATTGATTTGAGATCTTCCTTTCTTCTTCTTCTTTTTTTTTTATTAGACAGAGAGAAAGAGAGAGTACAAGCAGGGGGAGCAGCAGGCAGAGGGAGAGGGAGAAGCAGGCTCCCCGCTCAGCAGGGAGCCCGACGTGGGGCTCGATCCCAGGACCCTAGGATCATGACCTGGGCCAAAGGCAGCCGTTTAACCGACTGAGCCACCCAGGCGCCCCAGATCTTCCTTTTTTCTTAACAGAGACATTTACAGCTATAAATTTCCCTCTGAGCACTGCTTTATCTGCATCCCATAAGTTTTGGTATCTTGTGTATTTGTTTTCATTTATCTCAAAGTATATTCTGATTTCTATTTTGATTTCTTTTTTGAGCCATTTGTTATTTGGGATTGTTTTGTTTAATTTCTATATATTTGTGAGTTTTCCACATTTTTTCCTGCTATTGATTTTTAATTGTATTCCATGTGGTCATAGAACATACTTTATATGGTTTATATCCTCTTAAGTTTCTTGAGGTCATTTTATGGCATACCATATGGGTTTATTCTGGACAATACTCCATGTGCACTGGAGAAAAATGCATATTCTCTTTTTGGGTACAGTGTTCCATATATGTGTCTTAGATCTAGTTGGTTTTTAGTGTTGTCCAAGTCTTCTGTTTTCTTCTTGATCTCCTGTAGAGTTGTCCTAGCCATTATTGGCAGTGGGATGTAAAGTCTTCAACTATTATTGTAGAAATATTTCTTACTTTAATTCCATCAGTTTTTGTCTCATGTAATTTGGAGCTTCGTTGTTGGCTGCTTATATATTTGTAATCACTATACTTCATGATGGATTGATACTTTTATCATTATGAAATATTCCTGTTTATCTCCAGTACCCTTTTTTGTTTGTTTGGAAATCTATTTTGTGTGACACTAGCATAAACATTTCAGCTTTTTTGCAGTTGTTGTTTGCATGATACATCTTTTGCCATATTTTTTTTTACTTTCAATCAGTTTGTATTGTGGGTTATTAAGCATTTCTACTGTATATATAGTTGTATCATTTTTAAAAATCCACTCTCACAATCTTTGCTTTTTTATTAGATTTTGTTATTGTAATCATTTATATACTTGGATTTGCATGTGTCATTTAATTTAATTTTTCCTTTTCTATATATCTTATGGGATTTTTTATTCCTCTATTCCTTGTGTCTGTTCATGTCTTCTGCCCATTTTTAAACTGGATTATTTGTTTTTTTGGTATTCAGTTTTATAAGTTCTTTATATATTTTGGATACTAACCCTTTATCAGACATGTCATTTGCAAATATCTTTTCCCGTTCTGAGGGTTGCCTTTTAGTTTTGTTGATTGTTTCCTTTGCCATGCAGAAGCTTTTTATCTTGATGAAGTCCCAATAGTTCATTTTTGCTTTTGTTTTCCTTGCCTCAGGAAACATATCTAGAAAGAAGTTTCTATGGCTGATGTCAAAGAGGTTACTGCCTGTGTTCTCCTCTAGGATTTTGATGGTTTCAGGTCTCACATTTAGACCTTTAATCCATTTTAATTTCTTTTTATGTATGGTATAAGAAAGTGGCCCAGTTTCATTCTTTTGCATGTTTCTATCCAGTTTTCCTAACACCATTTGTTGAAGAGACTGTCTTTTTCCCATTGGATATTCTTTCCTGCTTTGTTGAATATTGACCATATAGTTGTGCGTTCATTTCTGGGTTTTCTATTCTGTTCTATTGATCTGTGTGTCTATTTTTCTGCCAATACCATAATGTTTTGATCACTAAAGCTTTGTAATATAACTTGAAGTCCAGAATTGGGATGCCTCCAGCTTTGCTTTTCTTTTTCAAGGTTGATTTGGCTATTTAGGGCCTTTGGTGGTTCTTTCAGAATGGCTGAAATTAAAAACACATGAAATAAGAAGTGTTGGCAAGAATATGGAGAAAAAGAAACACTTGTGCAATGTTGGTGGGAATGCAAAGTGGTGTAGCTTCTGTGAAAAACAGTATGGAGGTTTCTCAAAAAATTAAAAATAGAACTACAATATGATCCAGTAATTCACTACTGGGTATTTACCCAAAGAAAATGAAAACACTAATTTGAAAAGTTATATGCACCCCCATGTTTATTGCAGCACTATTTACAACAGCCAAGATATGGAAATGACCCAAGTGTCCATCGATAGAGGAATGGATAAAGAACAGGTGGTATGTGTGTGTATGTATATAAATATATATATAATGGAATATTACTCAGCCATAATAAAGGATGAGATCTTGCCATTTACAATGACATGGATGGATCTAGAGAGTATAATGCTAAGTGAAATAAGTCAGTCAGAGAAAGACAAATACCATATGATTCCACTCATGTGCGGAATTTAAGAAACAAAACAAAGAAAGAAAGAGACAAAAAACCAGACTTAACTACAGAGAACAAACTTGTGTTTGCCAGAGGGAAAGTGGGTGGGGGAATGGTTGAAACAAGTGAAGGGAATTAAGAGTACACTTATCTTGGCAAGCACTGAGTAATGTATAGAATTTTTGAATCATTATATTGTAACCTGAAGCTAATATAACACTGTATGTTAGTTATACTGGAATTAAAATAAAAACTAAGGAAACAACATTGGTACATCACTAAAAACTAAATTCCACGCTTTATTAAAATTTCACTAATTTTCCCTAATGTCCTTTTTCTTTTCCAGTATCCCATCTAGGATGCCACATTACATTTTGTCATCATGTCTCCTTAGCCTCCTCTGGTCTGTGACTGTTTCTCAAAGTTTCTTGGTTTTTGATAACTAGAGACCTTTGAGGAATACTGGTCAGAGGTTTAGTAGACTCTCATTTGGGATTTGTTTGATATGCTTCTCATGCTTCTACTAGTTAGGAGTAGATCCCTATAATGTGAATGTTTGTTTGCTTGATGTTGTCTGAGTTAAGATCCCTTAACTTATCATCATTTTAAAAAATTCTATTATCTTGGGGCGCCTGGGTGGCTCAGTCAGTTAAGCGTCTGCCTTTGGCTCAGGTCATGATCCCAGGGTCCTGGGATTAAGCCCCGGGTCAAGCTCCTTGCTCACTGGGCAGTCTGCTTTTCCCTCTGCACAGGGTGCTTTGTGCCTGGGTTGCCTTGGTGAGTACTGACCCAGGGTGTTCTGGTGTGTGCAGTGCTGGGGTTGCTTTTGTGGATGGCTGGGGCTGGTGTGGGCTGGGGGCTAGGGGCTCACTGAGGCAGCAGACCAGTTAGGGCACCCAGACTGTGCACTGGTCTGTGCTTTTAAGGTGGAGGGGAATGTAAACTGTGGAGCTCACCAACCCCTACAACTCAGAGAAAGTTCCAGCAGCTCCCTCATCATTTGGTGGAGTTCTAGGGCTGGTTCCTTTATATTCTAGTTGCCCTTTTAAACCATGGCTTTTTTTTCTGTTTCCCAGGGCAGACAAATCTACTCCTGGTCTCTCAATACTCTCTCTCCCCACTGCAGTTCACAGTGTCAGGGGTGGGGGTTCCCTTTGTTACTTTGTCTCCCTGTCTCCTGCTGTTCTCTGCGTGGTCTCTCTATCTTTTGTTGTGCTGACGCTGTTCAATCAGCTATCAGTTCTTCTTCAGGAGGAGTTGCTCAATAAATACATATCATTTGGTGGGTTCTGCAGAAGAGGGTGAATTCAGGGTGTTCCTATGTCACCATCTGGGGCCAGAAACTGTAGTTAAACTTTTTTGAAACTGGGGCGCCTGGGTGGCTCAGTCGTTAAGCGTCTGCCTTCGGCTCAGGTCATGATCCCAGGGTCCTGGGATCGAGCCCCGCATCGGGCTCCCTGCTCAGCGGGAAGCCTGCTTCTCCCTCTCTCACTCCCCCTGCTTGTGTTCTGTCTCTCCCTCTTTCTGTCTTTCAAATAAAAACAAAAAAAAACAAAAAAACAAAACTTTTTTGAAACTTTTAATTTTTATATAATTATACTTTTACCCATAACATAGCTTCCCCCAACAGTAATGTTTGCATAATGATTGTACTTATACCTCTTTAAAGTTGTTTGTGGGCACATTGGCACAGAATTTTTCAGGTTCTGATTTGTTTAAAATTTTTTTCTTTTTCTATAACCTTGATATTTGAAACTAGCTTCATTGGATGTGAAATCCTTGGTTCACACTTTTTTCTTTGAAAAAGAAAAAGCATTTCTTGAAAATGCTGCTTCATTGCCTTGCCTTATATGTTGCTTTTGGAAAGCCTGATTCAGATTAATTAATTTGACTTCATGGATTATTTCATCATTTTGCCTAGAGGCTTAGAGGATATATCTTATCTTTCATGTCTAATAATTTTACTAGGATATGTCTTGGAGTTGATCATTTTGGTTTATTTTCCCAGAAACCTAGTGGGACCTTTCAATGTGTAGACTAAAGTCTTTCACTTTGGAAATTTTTCTTGGATTATAGGTTTAAATCTTTTAAATATTAGCTCTGTTACATTGTTTTGTTTTTCTTCCCCAGTAATTCCAATTACACATTGCTATTCCTTTGCTTCTCTTTCAATTCACCAATTTCTTTCTGATCCTTTTTACTTTCTTCTTGGTTTTATTTTCATTCTCTCAGTTATTTTTTTCTGCCTTTTTCAATGCACCTTATTAAATTTTCTTGAGTCTATTTTCTCTTTGCAACCTTGTAATTTATCTTCACTTCTGAGATAATTTTGTCTCTTTCTTCCATTTATTTTCTAGTTTGATCAATTTTCTCGTTTTTTTCTTGATTTATTTTGAAAGTCTGAATCCAGGTGATTTTTTTCATATCCCCAAATATTTGTCTGCATGTTTTTAAATTCAGTTTGGAATGTTGTCTTACAGGTTTTTTTTCTGCTTCATAGTTGTTCTCTGTAAGGAGATGTTTATCAGTTGAGGTACGTTGGATCTTGTTTTCTGATTTTTTTGGTACTAACTCTATAGATTTACCAAAAGTTACTTCTTACTTCTTTTTATGTCTTGTATTTTTTCCCTAGAAGCCATACTTTTTGAAGACTGCTACTTCAGATTGTGCATACTAATAAGTTACTTCCTTTTACTCTGTGTTCTGGCCTACCAGGACATTTTAAAACATATTTTTATACTTGAGTTAGACTTTTTCTTTCAATGATTTTAGATTAACCCTAGGCCCATGACTAACTTCCTTATTTCCTACAGTTTTTATCAGCCTGCGTTGCTCATTACAGAAGTTTGTGGTGCAGCATGAATGTGACAGAGTACTTCCTGGAATTTGGTATTTTTTAAAAACTTATAGTTATATTGATGTTTGGGGATTTTTCTGCTTTAAGTTATGCTTCCCCCATGGTTTTAGTGCCATTTAGAATTTGTTTTTGTTATTTATATTGAAACCAAGCTACCATTGTCTTCATCAACCTGGAAGTCTAATTAATCTTTTAAAAATTTTTCCTAACTTAGAAAAACCAGATCCACCGTCCCCTACTTTGCTGAGATCACAAGGTATCATTTTCCTTACCTGACTAGCTTAAGACCGTCCCACCTTTGCTGATGACAAAACAGATCTTGGAAGTGGTCTTAGATTGTAGCTTGTATAAAAGAAAACCTATCCTCAGACACTGGGTAGTATACACTTACCTCTTTCTTTCTTATAAATAGCAGTATTTATTTTAGGTTTTCATTTTAATTCCAGTTAGTTAACAGAGTGTTATATTAGTTTCAGGTGTACAATATAGTGATTCAACACTTCCATACAACACCCAGTGCTCATCACAAGTGCCCTCCTTCATCCCCATCCCCTAGTTCACCCATCCCCCCACCCACCTCCCCTCAGTGCCTTCTCTATAAATAAGAGTTTGTTTCTTGGTTTGCCTCTCTCTCTTTTCCCCCTTTTGATCCTTTGTTTTGTTTCTTAATCCACATATGAGTGAAATCATATGGCATTTGTCTTTCTCTGACTTATTTTGCTTAGCATAATACTCTCTAGCTCAATCCACATTGTTGCAAATGGCAAGATCTCATTCTTTTTCATGGCTGAGTAAGATTCCATTGTATATACGTACCACATCTTCTTTATCCATTTATCAGTTGATGACATTTGGGCTCTTTCCATAATTTGGCTATTGTTTGGATACTAACCCTTTATCAGATATGCCATTTGCAAATATCTTCTCCCATTCCATAGGCTACCTTTTAGTTTTGTTGACTATTTCCTTTGCTGTGCAGAAGCTTTTTATTTTGATGAAGTCCAAATCATTTATTTTTGCTTTTGTTTTCCTTGCCTCAGGAGACATATCTAGAAAGAAGTTGCTATGGCTGATGTCAAAGAGGTTACTGCCTGTATTCTCCTCTAGGATTTTCATGGTTTCCTGTCTCACATCCATTTTGATTTTATTTTTGTTTATGGTATAAGGATGTGGTCCAGTTTCATTCTTCTGCACGTTACTGTCCAGTTTTCCAATACCATCTGTTGAAGAGACTTTTTCCCATTGGATGTTCTTTCCTGCTTTGTCGAAGATTAACTGACCATACGGTTATGGGTTTATTTCTGGATTTTTTATTCTGTTCCATTGATTTATGGTCTCTTCCTTTTTTGAGGCTGAACTTTGTTTCTCCTTTGAAGGACCAAGTTAAGTTCAGCTTTTGTTTTCAGATTTGAGTGATTTTATTTTAACATGTAAATTTGAGTACATATAGTAATAGAACATTTTAAATTCTATACAAATCTTTGTCATTATTCTTTAAGGATAGTGTGCCTTATCTTTTTATGGATAGCAACAAGATCTTTTGGTCAGTCAAATTTCTTAGTTTCCTTTTTATTTTTATGGAATAAAGGTCCAATTTACTTTGAAACTTTACCATATATTTGCTTCTGATCTTTTAAAAATTATTATTATGTTTTATTTAATGAATACTTGCTCATTTAACAATATAATCTGGTCATAAATGTCATATTCTCATCTCTGACTATGAGGCAGTCATATTTCTAGGTGTTTAATGCCATTCTAATACCAGTTGGTCTTGATCTCTTTTTAGAGCTGATTTTAAAAATCATTCTTTTAGGATTTGTCTCGCTGATATACTTACTCTCTGATTTTATTATTCATATCAGAAATAAACTCACCCATGTATTAAACTAACAAAAATGTAAAATTGTTTTAATGATTTAAATGGAAGTGTTTCTAAGGAGTAGTTTAAGATTGTGGCTCTATGTCATTTGTAACTTCAGCCATCTGTTTAGGTTACACATGATGCATTCTGATAATTCAATTAAATAGCAAAAGATCATGATACTTTCCATGTGATTTAAGATTGCAGTGGTTATGCCATGGGAATAAAGAAAATTAAGTGAAGTGCTCGCTTCGGCAGCACATATACTAAAATTGAAAATTAAGTGAAAATATAAAGAACTTTAAAATACACGGTGAGAAGATAGTTTGGACTGACTAGATACAGAAAATACAGCATTCTTTTCATAAGAGAGTTGGATAGAGGAAACAGTATTTTCCATATTCTTTTTTCCAAAAACCTTTATAATATGATAATAAGTGAAAAGAGAGCTTTTTCTACTAAAAGAGCATCCTAACTCTTCTGTTTAGCCACACTTGCATAGGTATTTTCAATTTCTTTGTCTTCAGGACATGTGTGGGTAAATTCTTCACGGGCATAGGCATTGTGAAGATAGCGCCAGACTCCTGAGAATTCTGCTGGAATGTCAAAGTCACGGTATTTCTTGGCTGCAACCTAGGGTTTTGGGAAAAAACAGATGGTAGTAAAAGGCATCAGTGACATGCCTAGTGTGTAGAAACATATCTCAAAAGTCAAGATCATTAAGAATATGTTATCTACACAAAAATAAACCTAAAAAATCTTGGACTTACTACTTTAATGTTTTGTTTACAAATGTAGACAAAGCTATGTGTGTAATCACATTTATATTTATGCTGTATTTAATTATTAATATGTTTAGAAGAAAGCGCAGAAAAAGAGCACATATTTCTCCACTAGACTAAGAATTTGCTTAGGGTCCCAACTATGTCTTATTTCTTTATGTATTCTGTGTGTCTGGCATAGGATCTGAGACAGAATAAGTTCTGTTCAATAAGAATTTATTAAATAAATGATTAAATCATCATAAAATTATTAGTAGCTCACATTATTTATCATTTGCTATGATTCAGACACTGTTCTAAGCATTTCACATGCATTAGTTTAATTTTCTCAACAATTCCATGAAATGGGTAATATTACCCTTGTTTTATAGATAAGACAGTGGAAAACACCTTCTGATTTTGGAAGAAGCAAGAAGTTTTTATGGTTCCCAGAGATCATTATGGATTTTTCCTCTGGGGAGAAAAAGGAGATATACACTATGCATTATGATGATGACAAAGCCATCATATAACAATCTCACACTAAATAGTCGCTATATTTCATGCTGGCAATTCCCAAACCCCTCCCAGACCATTCAGCATACCCTACAAAGCCTTACTTTAATAATGTTCAGTTTGGGTAACAAGCTGCAGTCAGCCAGTGTCAGCTGATCCCCGTCCAAGAACAATCTTCTGGAAACTGTGAGTTCCTCGGCGCTGTCTGGATCAATTTCATCCAGAAGCGGGGTGTTCAAGTAGTCATCCAGACGTTTAAATTCTCTGAGCAGAGATTTTTCAAAATCTGATGCAAAGAAAACATAAGGTTACTAATGTTTTGTCTTCATGACTGAATACATTCTCGGTATGCTTTTTACCCATTTAGACATCTCTATCTATACACATTGCTTACACTGGCCCTTCAAAATCTAAATAGTTAACTAGAACTCTCAATTACCCACTGATAAGACAGGGTCAGATGTTTATTCAAATGGTGAGTAAAAACAGTTTTGGACTTTTCTTGAGGAGGTGCATTGGGAGGAGAGTCAGAGAAAGAAAAAGTCACATATGTTATTACTAAACACAAAAGAGTCAGAAATGGAATCAGAGACTAATAGCTCTCATGACTCACAAGATAGTAGACCTATTCAAGAATGTTTGTGGGAGATGGTAGATGCTATGGTTTTAGAAACCTTAAAGGTACACAGGACTGGGAAATTGAGCTAAGTTAGTAATTGCTCTATTGAATCTTGGGTTCTAAATTTAATAAAACTTCATGCAAAGGAATTTCAAAGGAGAGAAGAAAGAATCAGAGGAAGAGTGTATTCCCCAACATATACTACATATTCAGGAAAATCCTATTTTAGCTGAGTGAGACTGTGAGAACCAGCAAATGTGTGAGAGAAACAGAAATTTAAACAAAGGTATCTTACTCTTATTTGCTTCTTTTTGCGTATTCTTAATGTATGCAGAAAACTTGGCAAAGAGGTTACAGCCCACATCAAAGGACTCCTTGTTCTTGGGACTCAGGTGAGGATACCTTAAAAAGAAACATCACTCTATGATTATTCATACATAACAAGTCAGAGACCAAATGTCCTAGCTTGTGCTCTACTGAGAATGGAGGTTTTGGGAAATTGTGCTGGAAATGGAAAGTCCTGGAATCTCTCATCGGAAATATGTATTTTTCCCAATATCAGAATACTTAAGTTTCTAAAGTTCACTGGGAAACTGATTGTGGAGAACTCAAAGCTCATTAACTTGTGGAAACAATGTTTTAAATGGTAGTTAGGTCCTCCGTACTTGCTCCTAAAAGCCTATTTGGCAGGAGATATGTTGGTAATACATTTTTAAAGGTAAGTCGTAGGAAAAACATGGTTTTAAATTATTGTAACTTACATAAAAATGAAGGAATAAAGAGGATAGAGAGGATGGAAAAAAGTAGCCAAGATGGCCTCTCCTTAATAATACAAAGTTTATTTAACATAATAAAATAAAATGATGTAGTAATGTAATTCACCACATTAAGAAATTAAATACCATATGATCATGAATAGATGCAGAAAAAGAGTTCAATGAAAATCAATTCCTATTCATAAAAAAAACCCACTAGCAACTAGAAATGGTCAGGACAAACACTTAGTCATCTTCCTTGATTCCTCTCTTCTCTCCATCCCCATATTTGATCCATTAGCAATTCTAGCTAGCTTACCTTTCAAAATGTACCCAGGGGAGGTGGGTAGGGCATGGGCTAGATGGGTAATGGGCATTTAGGAGGGCAATAGGTGAGTACTGGGTGTTGTATGTAAGTGATGAATCACTGAATTCTACTCCTGAAACCAATATTGCAGTGTATGTTCACCGACTAGAATTTAAATAAAAATTTGAAAAGAAAACAAACAAACCCCAAAATGTACCCAGAATCTATCTACTTCTCACCACCTCCACTGCCCCCTGCCTGGTCCAAAGCTTATACTACTGCAACAGCTTCTTGACTATTCTCTCCACTCCCCTGCTTGTCCCCCACACTCCTAGACTATTTTCTACCTGCTGCCAGAGCAATCATGTTAAAAGGTAAGTCGTATCATATCTCTTCCCTACTTATTACCCTGCAATGTTTCCATCTCATTCAGACTCAGACCCCAAGTCCTCTCAGTAGTCTATGAGGACTGATGTGATTTGACCCTATCTTACCACTCTGCTCTCATTTCCTTCTACTCTTCCCCACTCACTTCACTCGGAACTTATCTCCTTGGTGTTTTTCAAATAGGCCTGACAAGCTTCCACCCCAAGGCTTTTTCACTTTGCCCTTGAATGGAGTGATTTCCCTCATATATGCACATGACCTGCTTCCCCTCTTCTTTCAGATCTTTTTATAATCCCTTCCTAAATGAGGCCTTCCTCTGCCCACCCTATCTAACACTGCAACCTTTCCCCTGTCCTTAACACTTGCTACTTCCCTCCTTTGTTTTATTTGTTCTTAGTTTTTAGCATCATCTAAAGTAGTTTGTTTTGCTTTTTAATCTTGCTTATTAATTGTCTTCCCCAACTAGAATGTAAGGTCTACAAGGACAGAGTGCTTTTGCTTGGTTTAATCACTGATATATCCCAAGTGCCTAGAATAGTAACTGACACTAAGTATTCAGGAAATATTTGTTGAATGATTAAACTAATTCATTAATTTCCTTAACTTGATAAAATGTACCCATCAAAAACTTACAGCAAGCACCATATTAAATGGTGAACTGTTAGAACTATTACCCTTAAAATGAGTACAGGATAAGAATAATCATTATCACTACTACTTTTCAACATTTTGCTGAATGCACTAACAAGTGAGACAAAAAACATTCAAAATGGTGACTTTAGAACCATTTACATTAAATTTAGGAACAAGATAGACACCTACAATTGCTTTTATAGTAGATATTGTTTTTGAGGTTCTAGCAAGTTGAGAACATAAAGCACTAGTATAATTATTGGAAGAGAAGCAACAATATAATTGTATACCTAGAAAACCCAAGAAAGTATAGGAAAAATTACTAGAATTAATGAGATGTTTTGGTAAGGTGGCTAATACAAGTCAAACATTAAAAAAATAAGTTTTCCATGCTAGCTAGCAATAACCAGATAGAAATGGGTATTAGTAGCATATTCCATTTACAATAGTGATAAAAGTATAAAATATTTAGAAATAATGTAATAGAAAAGGTAGAGAACCAATATTAAAAAAACAAAACAAGACAAAATCTTTTTTTTTTTTTTTTTTTAAAGATTTTATTTATTTATTTGAGAGAGAGAGAATGAGAGACAGAGAGCATGAGAGGGAGGAGGGTCAGAGGGAGAAGCAGACTCCCTGCCGAGCAGGGAGCCCGATGCGGGTCTCGATCCAGGGACTCCAGGATCATGACCTGAGCCGAAGGCAGTCGCTTAACCAACTGAGCCACCCAGGCGCCCAACAAGACAAAATCTTATCAAAGAACATAAGACTGGCACTTAGGTTGATAACCTAATGTAAATCAGTGGATGAATGGGTAAAGGAGATGTGGTGGAATATACAATGGAATATTATTCATCCATAAAAAAAGAAGGAAATCCAGCCATTTGTGACATGAATGGACCTTGAGGATATTACTCTAAGTGAGATAAATCAGACAGAGAAAGACAAATACTGTATGATCTCACTTATATGTGGAATCTAAAAAGCAAAACTCATAAAAAAAGAGTAAAATGATAGTTACTGGAGGTACCTTGGGGAGGGGTTGGGGAGATACTGTTTAAATGTTAAAAACTTGCAACTAATAGATAAATAAGCACAGCATGGTGATTATAGTCAACAAGACTATATTATAAACTTCAAAGTTGCTAAGAGAGAAAGTCTTAATTGTTCTCACCACAAAAAAGAAATAATAATTATGTAATGTGGTAGAGATGTTAGCTAACACTAGAGTGGTTATCATATTGCAATTTGTAAATATCAAATCAACATGTTGTACACCTTGAACTTACACAATGTTGTATGACAATTATATCTCAATAAAAATAATAAGATGGTACCCAAACAAATACACAAATCATGTTCTCTGATGGGAATCATTTGTATCATAAAAATGAAATTTCTTCAAATAGTAATATAAATTCAGTGCAATTTCAATTAAAGGCCTACTCTTTTTTTTTAAAATTGAGATAAAATTCACATAACATAAAACCACTTAAGCTATTTTAAAATGTACAATTCAGTGGCTTTAATACAGCCACAATATTGTGCAACAATGACTCCTATCTAGTTCCCATTAAGCAGTTACTCCCCATTCACTCCTCCTCTCAGCCCCTGGAACCACTAATATTTCTGTGTCTATGAATTTGCTTATTCTGGACATTTTATTTTATTTTTAAGATTTATTTATTTATTTATTTATTTATTAGAGAGAGAGAGAGCACAAGCAGAGGGAGAAGCAGGCTTCCTGCTGAGCAAGGGGCCCGATGCGGAGCTCGATCCCAGGACGCTGGGATCATGACCTGAGCCGAAGGCAGACGCTTAATGACTGAGCCACCCAGGTGCCCCTCTGGACATTTTATATAAATGGAATCATACAATATGTGGCCTATTGTGTTTGGCTTCTTTCACTTAGTATTATGGTCAAGTTTCATTCATATTCTAGTACGTATCCCTACTTCATTCCTTTTTTTTTAATTTTTAAAAAGATTTTTATTTATTTATTTGACAGAGGGAGACACAGCGAGAGAGGGAACACAAGCAGGGGGAGTGGGAGAGGGAGAAGCAGGCTTCCAGCCCAGCAGGGAGCCCGACGAGGGGCTTGATCCCAGGACCCTGGGATCATGACCTGGGCAGACGCTTAACGACTGAGCCACCCAGGCGCCCCAAAAAAGAACATCTTTTGAAAAGACAGAGGTATGGAGAAAATGCCATGTGAAGATGGAGGATTGGAGTTATGGATCTACAAGTCAAGGAACACCAGTGACTGCTGGAAAACCACTAGAACTTAGGAAAAGGCAAGGAAGGATCTTTTTCTTAAAGGTTTCAGAGGGGGCATGGCCCTGCTAATATTCTGACTTCATACTCTAGCCTTCAGAACTGTAAGACAAATTTCTGTTTTAAGCCACCCAATTTATGGCACTTTGTTATGGCAGCCCTAAGAAACTAATATAAATGTCCATTTTTTAGGTCTTCTTTAAATTATTTCAGTAATGGTTTGTGGTTTTCAGCAGAGAAGTCTTTCTCCTCCTTCCTTAAGTTTATTCCAAAGTATTTTGTTATTTTTGATACTGTTGAAAATGGAATTGTTTTCTTAATTTACTTTTGTATTATTCATTGATAGTGTAAAGGAATACAACTGATTTTTGTATGTTGACTGTAGTATCCTTCAATTGCACTGAATTCATTTATGAGTTCTAGTAGTATTTTAGTGGATTTTAAAGGATTTTCTATATGAAAGATCATGCCATCTGCAAATAGAAATAGTTTTACTTCTTCCTTACCATTTTGAATACTTTTTATTTATTTTCCTTTCATAACTGCTCTGGTTAGAACTTCCAATACAGTGTTGGACAGAAGTGTCAGAAATGGTATCTTTGTATTGTTCCTGATCCTAGAAGGAACATTTTCAATCCTTCACCATTAAGTGTGATGTTATCTGTGGGTTTTTAATAGATGCCATTTATCAGGTTGAGGAAATTCCCTTCTATTCCTAGTTTGTTGAGTATTATCATGAAATGGTGTTGGATTTTGTAAAAATATTGTTGCATCGAGATGAGTATGTGCTTCCCTCCTTTACTGCTGCTCTTTATTTCTTCACATGACTTTGAGTTACTGTCTAGTGGCCTCTCATTTATGCCTGAAGGACTCCCTATAGCATTTCTTGTAGAGTAGGTCTACTAGCCACAAAATTCCTCAGGTTTTGTTCATGTGGAATGTCTTAACTTCTTTTTGATTTTTGAAGGATAGTTTTGCCCAATATGGAATTCTTGGTTGACTTTTATTCCTTCAGCACTTTATTTTATTTTTTAAAGATTTATTTATTTATTTTAGAGAGTGAGAGTGGGAGAGCGAGAGTGAGAGAGAGAGAGAGAAAGAGAAGGCAGTGGGGAGGGGTAGAGGGAAAGAGAGTTTTTTGTTTGTTTGTTTGTTTTATAAAGATCTTTATTTTTTTTTAAGATTTTATTTATTTATTTGACAGAGAGAGACACAGCGAGAAAGGGAACACAAGCAGGGGGAGTGGGAGAGGGAGAAGCAGGCTTCCCGCCGAGCAGGGATCCCGATGTGGGGCTTGATCCCAGGACCCTGGGACCATGACCTGAGCTGAAGGCAGATGCTTAATGACTGAGCCACCCAGGCGCCCCGAGGGAAAGAGAGTGTGGAGCCTGACCTGGGGCTCGATCTCACGACCCTGAGATCAGGACCTGAGCCAAAACTAAGAGTCGGATGCTTAACTGACTGCACCACTCAGGCGCCCCACCTTTCAGCACTTTAAATATGTCATCTCTCTGCCTTCTGGCCTCCATGGTTGCTGATGAAAAATCATCTGTTAATCTTATTGAGGATCACTTCCACATGATGAGTCATTTTTCTCTTGCTACTTTCAAGATTCTATCTTTGGCTTTGGCTTTAGATAATTTGATTATAATGTATCCTGGTGTTGATCTCTTTGTGTTTATTCCACTTGGAATTCATTGACCTCCTTGGATGTATAGACAAATGTATTCAATTAAATTTGGGAGGTTTTCAGCTATTATTCCTTCAAACATTCTTCTGCCTCTTGATCCTTATTCTCTCTTTCTGGGACTCCCATTATGTGTATCTTGGTACATTTGATGGCATTCCACTGGTATGTTAGATTCTGCTCATTTTCTTCCTTTTCCTCAAACTGGATGTTCAGTTTTGCATATTATTTCTTTTATCTGTTCAAATCTGCTGTTGAAATCCTCTAATGAATTGTTCATTTTAGTTAATGTACTTTTCAACTCCAGAATTTCTGTTTGGTTCCTTTTAATAATTTCTTTTTATTGATATTCTTTCTATGTTGAGTTTGCTCTCTATAGTTTCCTTTAGTTCTTTGTCCATGATTTTCTTTAGCTTTCTAAACAGATTTTACACAGTTGATGTAAAGTATTTGTCTTTTAAATCAAGTATCTGGGTTTTCTCAGGGTCAGTTTCTATTAATTTATTTTTTCCTGTGAATGGGCCATACTTTCTTGTTTCTTACCATGAATTTTATTTTTTTCTTGAAAACTGGACACTTGAACATTATAATGTAGAAACTCTAAAAATCAGATTCTCCCATTCCCCAGGATTTGTTGCTGCTGCTTATTGTAGGTATCATTTATTTGTTTAGTGAATTTTCTGAAGTAATTTTGTAAAGTCTGTGTTCTTTGTTGTGTGGGGCCACTGAAATCTTTGTCCCATTATCTTTGTTCGTTACTGATTTAACAGAGATTTCTTTTTTTTTTTTTTAAAGATTTTATTTATTTATTTGACAGAGTGAGACACAGCGAGAGAGGGAACACAAGCAGGGGGAGTGGGAGAGGGAGAAGCAGGCTTCCTGCCGAACAGGGAGCCCGATGTGGGACTCGATCCCAGGACCCTGGGACCATGACCTGAGCCGAAGGCAGACGCTTAACGACTGAGCCATCCAGGCACCCTTAACAGGGATTTCATTAAACTCCTGGGACCAAAACAAACAAACCAAGAAAGAAAACGTCTCTCAGTGTTTGCAGTCTTGCTCTGAGTTGGGGCATTCCTTCAATGCTTATGTATGCAGTTTACAGTTTAGTTTTCAATTTCTGCTTGCATGGTGTCTGAAGTTCAGTCAGAAGTAAGAGTTTAGGATCTTCTCAGGTCTTTCCTAAGCATAGGTCTAGACCTAGACATGTGCATGGACTTCTAGAGTCCCTAGAATACATGAAAGCGTTTTGAAGCCCTTATTCCCCCAAGTATCCCCCAAACATCCCAGCCTGTTTATTCCCAGACTTTTCAGTTTGTCTATTGCTTTCCTCAAGTGCTATCCCTTGCCCCATGTAGCAATGGCTAATACAACTGCCTTTAAATGCCTTCCATGAATGCCACCAGGGAAGCTGCCTCAGCCCCGGGGAAGCTCTAAAGTAGGTGAAAAAAAGACAAACCCTTGAGCCAGTCCATCAGGGTGCCACCAGGCCAAACCACATAACCATAGTTATTTGAGAATAAAGCAATATCATGTCCTCTGCTACCAGCAACCTGCACCTACAATGTGGACTGCTATCTTTAAAGCTGCTAAAGACTGAGGAGTAGAAGATGGTAATAAGATAACCTAAAATGCCACAAGGCTCTCTTACTAAAATTCAGCTTTTTTTCTTCATTAATATTCCCTTGGCTCTTGTAAATTTTGGGTTATATTCCAGACTTCTGGAAAAGTTAATTCTGACATTTTTTTCCCAAGCTATTCATTGCTTTTATGGAGGGATGGAGTTTTGGAGTTCCTTACTCCACTATTTTCTTTGATGTAGGTATCTAACAGGTTTAAAAAATTTAGATAAAGTTTATATGAAAGGGCTTCCATATCTAGCAGTATGGCAGACAAAATAACCACTCTGGAGGGCTTTGTAAAAAGAAAGTACATTTTAGCATTGTTTGTAATGCCAAAACTTAGAAACAGTCTTTCAGTTGTTTCTCTAACAATGGTAACTGTTATGAACAGGTGATTGTTGTGTGCTATCCTATCCTTTTTATTGTTATCCTTTTAAAAATGGCAGTTTTTATTCCAGTTATCCAATTCCTGCTCCACCATGATATATTGAGTCAAGGAGTGGGTGGAGAAAACTTGCTTTTAATTTATTTAATTGCCCAACGATTAGTATCTAATGGAGATGTTGCATATCACCCAAAGATCCTGAACTTTGAGCTGGATGCAGTAACTGTATGGAACTTGGAAGCTGTCTCTCTTGGGAGTAGGTGTGTTCCATGTAAGAAGCATGCACACATTTATTTGATGGTCAGAGGGGCAAACTACTGCTGATAACCCAGTTCTGTACCTCTCTCTCTTTCTTTTTCTTCCTTCTTTTCTTCTTTTTCTCTTTCTTTCTTTGACTAAAACTTGTTTTATTAGGGGTGGCAATATACCTGGATAAGAACTACATTTCCCAGATCCCCTTTGTACTTAGATGTGAACATGGGAATTACTTTTGGATAATGAAATATAATGCAAATTGTTGAGTGTGGCTTCTGTGAAAACTTCTTAAATCTGGCTTGCACCTTTTGTTCTTTGCCCTTTTCCTTCTTCCTGTGTAGGAGTTAGATCTGCTGCCTGGAATTCCAGCAGACATATTGTCACCATGAATTAACTTTGAGACTGGAAGCCTCACCTGAAGCATAGCAGAGAAGAAAGATTAGAAAGAGCCTGGGTCCTTGGTGCATTTTTGGAGCTGTCATTCCATCCCTACAATGACTCATTCTTGACTTCTTATTATGTGAGAAAAATAAAACCCATATTTATTTAAGCCAGTACTTTTTTTGTCTCTAGTTATCAGAGTTGAATGCAATCCCTGATATATAAGCCAATAGAAAATCAGAAGGATTTGACAAGATAATTCACAGAACAAAAACAAATCATCAACCAACATGTGTAAAGATGCTCAGATTCACCTATTATTCAGGGAAATGCAATTTAAAGTATCATGAGCTATCACTATACCCATCACACCAGCAAGATTTAAAGAGTGATAACACCTAAATCCCCATCACCTATTTCAACCATTCCCCCACCCCCTTCCTTCTCATAATCATCAGTTTATTCTCTATAGTTAGGAGTCTTTTTCTTGGTTGCCTCTCTCTCTCTTTTTTCCCTTTGCTTATTTGTTTTTTTTCTTAAATTCCACATGAGTGAAATCATATGGCATTTGTTTTTCTCTGACTTATTTCGCCTAGCATAATACTCTCTAGCTCCATGCATTTTGTTGCAAATGGCAATATTTCATTCTTTTTATGGCTGAGTAATATTCCATACTATATATATATATATATATATATATATATATATATATATATATATATCTCACATCTTCTTTATCCATTCATCAATTGATGGATTCTTGGGCTGTTTCCATAATTTGGCTATTATAGAAAATGCTGCTGTAAACATTAGGTGCATGTATCCCTTTGAAATAGTATTTTTGGAGTCTTTGGGTGAATACCCAGTAGTGCAATTGCTGGGTCGTAGGGTAGCTCTATTTTTAACTTTTTGAGGAACCTCCATACTGTTTTCTAGAGCGGCTGCACCAGTTTGCATTCCCATGAACAGTGCAAAAGGGTTCCCCTTTCTCCCCATCCTCACCAACACCTGTTGTTTCCCGTGTTGTTAATTTAGCCATTCTGACAGGTGTGAGGTGATATCTCATTGTAGTTTTGATTTGCATTTCCCTGATACTGAGTGATGTTGAGCATCTTTTCCTGTGTCTGTTGGCCATCTGGGTGTCTTCTTTGGAGAAATGTCTATTAATGTCTCCTGCCCATTTTCAAACTGGATTATTTGTTTTTTGGGTGTTCAATTTTATAAGTTCTTTATATATTTTGGATACTAACCCTTTATCAGATATGTCATTTGCAAATATCTTGTCCCATTTTGTAGGTTGCCTTTTCGTTTTGTTGATTGTTTCCTTCGCTGTGCAGAAGCTTTTTATTTTGAAGTCCCAATGGTTTATTTTAGCTTTTGTTTCCCTTGCCTCAGGAGACATATCTAGAAAGAAGTTGCTATGGCTGATGTCAAAGAGGTTACTGCCTGTGTTCTCCTAGGATTTTAATGATTTCCTGTCTCATATTTAGGTCTTTCACCCATTTTTAGTTTATTTTTGTGTATGGTATAAGAAAGTGGTCCAGTTTCATTCTTTTGTTCATGGCTGCCAGTTTTTCCAACACCATTTGTTGAAGAGACTGTCTTTTTCCCACTGGATATTCTTTCCTGCTTTGTCAAAGATTAATTGACCATATAGTTGTGGGTTTATTTCTGGCTTTTCTATTCAGTTCCATTGATCTATTTGTCTATTTTTTTGAATTTTCAAATTTCCTTTTTTTAAGGTTTTTATTTAAATTCTATTAGGTAACATATAGTGTAATATTGGTTTCAGGAATAGAATGCAGTGATTCATCACTTACATAAAACACCCAGTGCTCATCACAACAAGAGCCCTCCTTAATACCCATCATTTTGTGTCTGTACCATACTATCTTGATCTCTACAGCTTTGTAATATAACTTGAAATCTCAAATTATGATGCTTCCAGAAACAGACATATAAATACAGAGTACAAACTGCTGGTTGCCAGAGGAGGGGGGGTGGAATGGGTGAAAATGGGTGAAGGGGAGTGGGAGATACAGGCTTCCAGTTATGGAATGAGTAAGTCATGGGAATAAAAGGCACAGCATAAGGAGTATAAAAAATACTTTGGGGGCGCCTGGGTGGCTCAGTTGGTTAAGCGTCCAACTCTTGGTTTCGGCTCAGGTCATGATCTCAGGGTCCTGGGATCGAGCCCCACATTGGGCTCCACGCTCAGCAGGGAGTCTGCTTGGGATTCTCTCTCTCCTGTCCCTCTGCCTCTCCCCCTGCTTGTGCTCTCTCTCTCTCTCTAAAATAAATAAATAAAATCTTTAAAAAATACTTTGAAATGTTACACCTAACGTTTTCATATATTTGAAGTTGAAGGGGGAAGTTTATGCATAATAGCCATTATATTTCCCAACCCACAGAGCTTAGAAATCAGACTGAATCAAAGGCTATTTCAAAATTGAAGATCTTGTGAGGGCTCTACAATAAAACAAGTCTAATTTCTATCAGTATAAATGCCCCCAAACTTCATTATGGCTGAAATTCCCTGCCTTTCCCAGGTTTCCAAATCTATCCTTTGCCCTTTCCTAATATATTACCTACATCTCATAAAGTTTTAATAGCTTTACATATATTAAATAAGTAATTCTGTAGTAAAGTTTTGTAATCATGTATAGAGTAATCATGGGGATCTTTGCAAACGTTTCTGGAAAAATAGCAAAAGAGAGATCCAACAGTGGAAAAGAGTTAGATATTTAGAAGTAAGAATCCCCAATCTGCAATATAGGGCAATAAAATAGATTTTCTCAAAAACACGTAGAATGCTGTACCTTGGAGGAGCCAGCGTCTGCTCTAGAAACTCCTCAATTTTAATGAAGTCTGTTTTCAACTCCTTGTTATACACCAGGAAGGGAGGATTGGTACCTGGGGCTAAGTCCTTCAGCTCTTCAGGCTTTCTATGATTATTGAAAATAAGCAGAGTTAGGCCTCTAATTAAAGTATACATTATACAAACATAAACATAATATTGGTGTCTACTGATTTCAATCTCCAGAATGAAACATGTCCTGATTTCTCTTACCTGGTCATGTCAACAGTAGTCACATTGAATTTAACTCCTTTAAGCCAGAGGATCATAAAAAGGCGTTGGCAAAAGGGACAGTTTCCAATACTCTCCCCATCACTTCCAGCCTGTTAAGATAAAGGAAGGCCTCGTTCATTCATTTGCTCAAGTATGTATTGAGTGCCTACTGGGAAATGACCCAGTTGCTAGAGACAAAATTGGAAGCCCTTAATCTCATGGATCCTACCTCCTGTGGGCACACAGAGATAATAAATCAAATAATAAGTTTATTGTATTTAAAATGACAAGTATAATGAGTACATAGTAATAATAGTTAATTTTATATATTACCAGAATTTATATAACCACTTCCTATTGATGGGCATTTCAGATATTCCAAAATTTGTGCTATGCTAAATGCTTCAGCAGCAAATATTTCTGGGCATATAATTTGCTCCACTTCTGATATTATATCTTTAGAATTAATATTAAAAATGAGAATGTTGAAAAAAGAGTAAGTGCATTTTCCATTTTAATAGATCCTGCCAAATTTCCTTTCTGAAAGGCATTTTCCATATGTTTATTGCTGATTTGATTTCCTTATTTCATGAAGTTTGTTCATGACAAACTTACATTTTCTCTATCAAAGTGATATTTTCCTTATTGATTTGAAAAATTTATTTGTATACTAAAGATACTAACACTTTTTGATACACATTACATGTACCTTAAAACATGGCTTATATAAAAATTAGATTTTACATGAAATCTATTACTCAATCTGGTTTTTCTGATCTCCTTACACTGCCATTATATATCAAGATTACAAAAAACAAAAACAAAAAGCAAAAAACCAACCCCAACCCTTTCTTGTTTTGTTTTATTATAAAGATGTTCTTTTGTGTTTTCTTTTAGTACCTTTGTGCTTTCAGTTTGTGCATTTGTTTCATCTATTTGGAATTTATTTTAGCACCAGGAGTATATTGGGACTCTAGCTTATGTACTTAAATTTTTAAAAAATAGTTAATAGTTGTTTTAACACCATTCAATTAAAGATCCATCCGTTGAACAGCATTACCCTGATGCCAAAACCAGACAAAGACACTACAGAAGGAGGATTAGGACAATATCCCTGATGAACATAGATGCAAAAGTTCTCAACAAAATACTAGCAAAAAGCATTCAACAATACATTAAGAGGACAGTTCACCATAATCAAGTGGGATTTATTCCAGGGATGCAAGGATGGTTTAAAATTCATAAATCAATCAATGTGATACAGGATATTAACAAAAGAAAGGATAAAAACCATATGACTATCTCAATAGATCAGAAAAACCTTTTGACAAAATACAACATCCATTCATGATAAAAACTCTCAACAAAGTTGGTTTGGAGGGAACATATCTCAACATAATAAAGGCCATATATGAAAAACCCACAGCTAACATCATAATCAATGGTTAAAACTGAAAGCTTTTCCTCTAAGATCAGGAACAAGACAAGGATGTCCACTCTCTTTTATTCAACATAGTACTGGAAGTCCGAGCTGCAACAATCAGGCAAGAAAAAGAAATAAAAGGCATCCAAATTGATAAAGAAGAGGTAAAACTGTTACTATTTGCAGATAACATAATACTCTATGTGGAAAACTCTGAAGACTCCACCAAAAAACTGTTAGAACTAATAAATGAATTCAGCAAAGATGCAGGATACAAAATTAATATACAGAAATTTCTATACATCAATAATGTAGTAGCAGAAAGAGAAATTAAGAAAACAATCCCATTTACAATTGCATTAAAAAATAACATAGTTTGGGATGCTTGGGTGGCTCAGTCAGTTGAGTGTCCAACTTTTTTTTTTTTTAAGATTTTATTTATTTTGACAGAGAGAGAGTAGGAGCGGCAGGCAGAGGGAGAGGAGAAGCAGGCTTCCTGCCAAGCAGGGAGCCTGACGCGGGTCTCGATCCCAGGACCCTGGGATCATGACCTGAGCCAAAGGCAGATGCTCAACTGTCTGAGCCACTCAGGTGCCCCGAGTGTCCAACTTTTGATCTCAGCTCAGGTCTTGATCTCAGGGTCATGAGTTCAAGCCTCATGTTGGGCTCCATGCTGGGTGTGGAGCCTACTTAAAAAAAAATACCTGGGAATAAACTTAACCAAGGAGGTGAATGACCTGTACTCTGAAAACTATAAAACACTGATGAAAGAAATTGATGATGACACAAACAAATGGAGAGATATTCTATGCTCATGGATTGGAAGAATTAATACTGTTAAAATTTGTTAAAATGTCCATAGTATGCAAAGCAATATACAGATTCAATGCAATCTCTATCAAATGCTAATGGCATTTTTCACAGAACTGGAACAAATAATTGTAAAGTTTGTATGGAATCACAGAAGACCCTGAATAGCCAAAGCAATCTTGAGAAAGAACAGAGTCACAGGTATCATGCTCCGATTTCAAACTATACTACAAGACTATACTAATCAAAACAGTATGGTCCTGGCACAAGAATAGACACATAGATCAATGGAACAAGATAGCCCAGAAATAAACCCATGCTTATATGGTCAGTTAATCTATGACAAAGGAGACAAGAATATCCAATGAGGAAAAAGCAGTCTTTTCAATAAATGGTGCTGGGAAAACTGGACAGCTAAAAAATGCAAAGAAATGAAACCGGACCACTTCTTTTTTACACCATACACAAAAATAAACTCAAAATGGATTAAAGGCCTAAATGTAGGACCTAAAACCATAAAATTCCTAAAGGAAAACATAGGCAGTAATCTCTTGGACATCAGCTCTAGCAACATATTTATGGCTGTGTCTCCTGAGGCAAGAGAAACAAGCAAAAATAAGCTATTGGGACTACACCAAAATGAAAAAAGCTTTTGCACAGCAAAAGAAACCTTTAACTTAACAAAAAGGCAACCTCCTGAATGAGAAAAGATATTTGCAAATAATATATCTCATTGGGGGGGTAATATCCGAAATATGTTAAGAACTTATACAACTGAGGTGCCTGAGTGGCTCAGTCGGTTAAGCATCTGCCTTCGGCTCAGGTCATGATCCCGGAGTCTGGGGATTGAGTCCCATGTCAGGCTCCCTGCTCAGCGGGGAGCCTGCTTCTCCCTCTGCCCCTCACCCTGCTCATGCACGCTCTCCTGCTCCTTCTCCTCGCTCACTCTCTCTCAAATAAATAAAATCTAAAAAAAAGAACTTATACAACTGAACACCAAAAAATCCCAAATAATCTGATTAAAAATGAAGGCTTGAATAGACATTTCTCCAAAGAAGATATCCAGATGGCCAAAATATACATGAAAAGATGCTCAACATTGCTCATCATCAGGGAAATGCAAATCAAACCCACAATGATATATCCTTTCACACAAGTCAGAATGGCTAGTATCAAAAAGATAAGAAATAACAAGTGTTGAAGAAAAGGGCACCCTCATGCATCTTCAGTGGGAATGTAAATTAGTCCAAGCACTGTGGAAAACAGCATGGAGGGTCCTCAAAATATTAGAAATAGAAATACCATATGATCTAGTAATTCCACTACTGGGTATTTACCCAAAGAAAATGAAAACACTAATTTGAAAAGACATATGCACCCCTACGTTTATTGAAGCACTATTTACAATAACCAAAATATAAAAGGAACCCAAGTGTCTATCAATAGATGAATGGAATATTACTCAGGCATAAAAAAGGAATGAGAGCTTGTCATTTGTGATAACATAGATGGACCTAGAAGGTATTATGGTAAGTGAAATAAGTCAGACAAAGAAAGACAAATACCATATGGTTTCACTTATATGTGGAATCTAAAACACAAAACAGGAAGCAAGCAAAACAAACAAAAACCCCAAACAAAGCCAATCTCTAAATACAGAGAACAAACTACTGGTTGCCAGAGGGGAGATGGGTGGGGGTGGGCAAAATAGACAAAGAGAATTCAGAGGTACAAACTTCCCAGTTATAAAATAAGTAAGTCATGGAGATGAAAAGTCCAGCATAGGGAATATACTCAATAATATTGTAATAATGTCGTTTGGTGACAGAAAACAACACACTTTTCTCCTTTGAACTTTTTTTTAAATTTTATTTTGTTTAAAAGATTTTATTTATTTATATGACAGAGAGAGACACAGTGAGAGGGAACACAAGCAGGGGGAGTGGGAGAGAGAGAAGCCCGCCTCCCACCGAGCAGGGAGCCCGATGTGGGGCTTGATCCCAGGATCATGACCTGAGCTGAAGGCGGACACTTAATGACTGAGTCACCCAGGTGCCCCCCTGCTTTGAACTTTTATGTGTACTTGAGTTTATCTGTGGCCTCTCTACTCTTCACTCATCCATTCACTCTCCCAATAAATACTTACTGAACAAATAATGTATTTAGAATAGACCAGATATTACATATACATATATAATATATACTATATATAACAGATATTTAAAAAAATAGTCTCCCAGTTAACTTCCTTTTAAACTGAGATAAATTCTTTGAAGGAAGGATGGATGTGCATGTTATGAGAGCATGTAACAGAGAAACACAATCTATATGGGGTCTGTTAGGGAAGGCCTTTCTGAGGAAGTGGCAATTGAACTCAATTCAAAGAATAAGAATTAACTAGGTGAATAGGCACAAAGAAGGCATTCTAAACAGCAAATAGCATATCCAAAAGCCTTGAAACATGCTTCAGCATGGCATTATAAGGAACTGAAAGAAGGTCAATATGAGGGAGTGAGGGAGAGAAAAGAAAAATTCAATAAATTGAGCTACATGAAAGCTAAAATCTGCTTTTCATAAGAACTGTTAAGAAAATGAAAAATGTTTGTATCCAAAATATAAAAATATATGAATAAAGAACTCTTACAACTCAATGACAAACTATCCAACTTAAAAATGGGCAAGAGATTTAAACACTGTATGAAAGAGATACAGATGGTAAATAAAGACATGAAAAGATGCTCAACATCACTAGTCAACAGGGAAATGAAAATTAAAAGCATAAGATACCACTACGAACACATTGGAATAGCTGAAATTTAAGAGACTGACCATACCAAGTATCGCTAGGAATGTGGAGCAACTGGGACTGATACACTATGGTTGGGAGTGTAAAATGGTACAAGTGGTTTATAAAGAGTTTGTCAAAGTTAAAAATGTACCTACCATATGACCCATTAATTCTAATCCTAGGTATTTACCCAAGAGAAGTGAAAGCATATGGCCATAGAAAGACTTGTACATGAACATTTATAGCAACTTTATTCATGTAGCCAAAAAACTAGAAACAACCCAAATATCCTTCAGTGGGTAGATGGATAAACAAATATGCTACATCTATACAATGGACTACTTCAGAAATAAAAAGGAATGAGATATTGATGCACATAACAGTATGGAAAATCTCAAAATAATTACGCTGAGTGGAAGAAGCCAGACAAAAGTACATACTGCATGATTCAATCTCTAGAAAATCCTAGAAAATACAAACCAATCTATCCTGACAGAAGGTAGATAAGTGATTTTCTGGCAGGGGGTAGTGGGGTACAGTGGGGAAGATTGACTGCAAAGAGACACAAAGGAACTTTCTGAGGTAATAGAAATATTCTATATTTTGATTGGGGTAGTGGTTGCATGTACATATATATTTGTCAAAAGTCATTGGATTGTGCACTTAAAATAGGTGCATCTTATTTTATGTAAATTATACATCAATAAAATGCATTAAAATACAAAAGTTCAAAAAGTAGAATAATCCCCCCTATAATATCATGCAGGCATTGCAGAAGTTGCAGTGACAAGGTTAGGATATGACTATGGAAGGAGAAGAACAAGATCAGTGAAAGAGAAGAAGTCAAGGATCTGAGAGGCCAGAGTACTGGAAGGGTCATCTGTGTAGATATTAAAATCACCAAGAATTGTGATAGGAATAGTGTTGGAGAGAGTGACAATGATTCAGAAGCTAAAAATCCTCAAGAACTAGGGGAGAGTGACCCAGTGTTTGGAAGACTACTATAACAAGGAAGGGTAGTGGGTGAATTAGTCTGATTTTATGAGACTCAAGATATTTCTAGAGACTCTAGATATTTCTTTGTATGGGGGAAGTAGAATGGTCTGGACACAAGAATGAGGAGCAAGGATACCTAAAGGATACATACCTTGTTTCCAGGCTCAATGGTGAGAACAATGAGGAAGAAAAGGTAGCCACTTCTTGAGAGGGCTATGGCTGATGCAGTGTCTTGTGGGAAATCCAGGCTTTAGACACTTCAATCTCAACATGCCCCAAACTGGATTCCTTCATTTTTCTTTACTCCACTCACCGACCTACTCTTTCTGTAGGGCTCCTAATCCTGTGAATGACACTACTATCTGCTATGGACTGAATTGTGTTCTCCCAGAATCATATTTTGAAACCCTAACCTTCAATGTGATAGTATTTGGAGGCAAGGCCTTTGGGAAGTAATTAGATTTATATGAGGTCATGAGGATGGGGACCTAATGATGGGATTAAGGCCCTTAAAAGAAGAGACCAGGAAGCTTTCTCTCTCCTCTCCTCCTCTTCTCTCTGCCCACCATGCAAGGACACTGAGAAAGCAATGATCTATGAGCTAGGAAGAGAGGTCTTACCAGAACCTGACCATGCTGGCACCTTGATCTTGAACATCCAACCTGTAGAACTTTGAGAAGATAAATATCTGTTGTTTAAGCCACCAAGTCTCTGGTATTTTGTTATGGCAGCCTGAGCAGACAAGACGCTATCTACTGAGTTGCCCAAATTAGAAACTTGAGGATAATCCTTCTGCTTTGCTCCCAAATTGAATTCAACTCTAATTCTTGTCAGTTTTACTTATAAATGTCTCCAAATAAGTTTAGTTCTTTCATTTGCCATGGCTTTTACATCATTCATTCATTCAATATTTATTTGATGCTTACTATCTGTCCAACACTGTTAGTTGCTAGCTACCCAAGTGCAAGCCATCAGCATATCTCATCTGTTGGATGGATTTATTTGTTTGTTTGTTTATTTATTTATTTATTTATTTATGCTTTTGCCTCAGTCTGTAGAAGAAAGTAAAGGGTACTTTTCACCTTACAGCTGCTCTGATCTGTCATTTCTAACAATATTAAGGTCCCAGAAGCCCTGGGCATAATCCTAATTTTTTGGGCAAATTTTCCTTTCCCTGGCAATGGGCACAACAGAGGAAATGATGGTTACTGTTATTCTTTTGTGATGTCAGGGAGTGAAAAGCTGTGGGAAGAGGCACCCAACCTTGGCAGTTGTGTTTCTTTTGTAACGGAAGTCAAACTAAGGATCCAATCAGAACTGGGGCTAGTAAGTAGAAACATGATTATGGGTGGGAGACAGGAAGAAGAATGGAGTCTGATTATAGATACAGCAGGAAGGGTGGATCGCCTTTGGCAAAAGGAAAGGCAAAACACTGAGATGTGGGGGAAATGCAGTCAAGTTTTACAGGAAAACTGAGGTTTTTTTCCCCTGTTTATAATATACTGATTTAAAGTGCCATCACAGAAAATTTTAGGATGTAAATTCCCTAGCCTGACTGAAGAATTACCACCTCTTAAGTATATATAGCTGGCAAGGACAGGATGTGGTCATTCACAAAAACAACTTTTTCTCTTTATGTTTGTGATCTAAGTTTCTAAATATGAAAAATAATAATAGTCACAATATCTGACATTTATTGAGCATTTACTATGTTAACAACTATAGTGTTTTATGTAGTTGTTTTATTTAATCCTCACAGTGAAGATGATCCCATGAGGTAGGTTCTGTTAACCCTCTTGTTTCACAGGTGAGGAAATTGAGGCTCAGAGAAGCTGACTTGTTCAAGTACACTCAGCTAGACAAGAGCTAATGATCTATTTACTCTTCTCATGTAGCAGGTCCAGGACTGTCTACTCCAAAACCCAAACTCTTAAACACTGTTTTCTCCCATCTAATAGTTTTGTTGAATTTTAAAAAATTAATCAGTTTTTATGATAGTCTTTATGAGAGTTCTAAGAGAGTTTGAAAAAGGTCTGAAAATTCAGAGAAAGGTATAATCTCTTTTTTCTTTTCCACACAGATAAAATGTTTTTGTTGTTGTTGTTGTTCTTATGGTTAGGGTATGTGCCTTGTATTTTGCCGTTCAGAAACCCCTCCAGAGAATAAAATCCCAGACTTCTGCTGGGGTTAGGGTTAAGGTTAGGGGTTAGGAATTAGGGGTTAGGTTAGGGCTTGGGTATGTCCCTGGTATTTTGCCATTCAGAGACCTCTTCAGAAGGTTAGGGTTAGGGATTACAGTTAGGTGTTATGGGTTATGGATTAAGGTTAGGGTATGTGCCAGGTATCCTGCCATTCAGAGACCTTTCCTAAGAATAAAACCCCACACTTCTGCTGGGATGAGAATAAACATGGCAACCATCTATCAAGCTGAGGCAAGGAGGGTATTTGGGACTCTAAATACTCTTTTTTTTTTTTTTTTTTGAATTTTGAGATTTTTTCATTTGAAGGTAAATCTTAATGCTATTAAATTCACAAATATGCTAATTTAAATACCCAATTCTATTTATCTAAAACACACATTGCAAACATACAAATATCTATTCTCTCCACATGTCAGAGCCCATTCATTTCATAGTTTGGAAATGTGGAGAATAGATTCCCCTTAAACTGCAAGTCAGCAGGTGTTTCTTTACGGTTAACTTTAGCAAAATTCATACAAAATAGTAATTAACAATGATCTTCTTTACTTGTTAACTCACAAGGAAACACCTTCAAAACTGCATTTTGTTAAAGTTTCTGTACTAAAATGTAGAAAAACTGAACTACACAAATATTGAAAAGTTAAAAATTCCTTAATTTTTTATTCCTGGTACCACTACCACAATTTACAGGGCAATATACCTGAAGTAATGAAAAGAAAAAGAAAAAGACAAAGCTACAACAGATAAAAGACCTCAGGAATGTACATCTAATTGACACTACATTGCATTAATCAATAGCTGCACTTTTTGCAAACTGTGGCTATGACGGTCCTGAACAAGAAGGGTTTCCTGTTTAAGCTGCAGTAAATTTTCTGACTATGGATCATCGTTCCTTCTGTGGCAGATTTTTACAGTTCCTCTAATGCATTTGGGATGACTGTCTCAAAGTAACCTGCAGCTTTCCTGACAACTCCTCGCTCTCTCTCCTGCTAAGAACTGTAGCCCCTTTCTTCTGATTTTTTTTTAGAACCTTCTGCTACCATATCCACCACTTCCACCACCAGATCCATAGCCACCACCATAGGGACTGCCTGAGCTCCTTCCACCAAAACTGCCCCCCTTCATGGGTCCATAATTTGATTGCTGTTGTCCACTATAATTTCCAAAATCATTATAGTTCCCACCACCACCATAGTTACCACCCCCAAAATTTCCTCCTTCATTGTAACCATCATATCCTCCACCACCACCTCCATATCCGCCTCCTTGGTTTCCATATCCTGGTCCACCACCACCATAGCCTCCTCTACTACTATAACCAGGACCACCACCAGAGTTGCCACCATCACCTCCAAATCCATTATATCCACCATCACCTCCTCCATAACTACCTCTGCTGCCACCACCTCCACCACCATAGCCTCCTCTTCCACCGAAGTTTCCACCACGGCCAAAGTTACCACCACCTCCAAAGTTTCCTCCGCGACCCATGAAGTTGCCAGATCCACCTCCACGACCTCTTTGTGATCCAGCAGACTGCATTTCTTGTTTAGAAAGGGTCTTTTTCACTTCACAATTATGCCCATTAATAGTGTGGTATTTCTGAACAACAAGTTTATCAAATGTATCATGATCATCAAAAGTTACAAAAGCAAATCGTCTCTTTTTTCCACTCTGCCTGTCTTCCATAACTTCTATGGTTTCAATCTTGCCATTTTCAAAGTAGTCTCTCAAATTATATTCTTCTGTATCTTCTTTAATACCACCAACAAAAATTTTCTTCACCGTTAGATGGGCACCAGGCTTTACAGAATCCTCTCTACAAACAGCTCTCTTTGGTTCCACTACACACCCATCAACCTTGTGTGGTCGGGCACACATTGCTGCATCCACCTCTTCAACACAAGAGTAAGTTACAAAACCAAAACCCCTGGAACGTTTTGTTTGGGGGTCTCTCATCACCACACAATCTGTAAGTGTACCCCATTTTTCAAAATGTTCTCTTAAACTATCATCTGTAGTTTCAAAGCTCAAACCACCAATAAACAGTTTTCTCAACTGCTCTGGTTCCTTTGCATCATGGCCCTCCATTTTGAGACCAGACTTGCCTCTTCCAACTCGAATTCAATCGGGACTCTAAATACTCTTTAAATAGATATTTAATTGATTTTTCTGTTTTTATCTCTACTTTCACACCCATTTTCAGAAATACTACCAGTTCTTCTTCTTCTTCTTCTTCTTCTTCTTCTTTTTTTTTTTTAGAGAGACAGAGAAAGAGAGAATGAGGGAGGGAGGGAGGGGAGAGGGACAGAGAGGATCTTAAGCAGGCTTCATGCCCAGTGTGGAGCCCAACACGGGGCTCAATCTCACAACCCTGAGACCATGACCTGAGCCAAAATCAAGAGTCAGATGCCTAACCAACTGAGCCACCTAAGTGCCCCAATACTACCAATTCTTAAATGTTTGGGGTCATCTCTAGGAAAACTAGGCTGCTTCTCAACTTTTCTTATCATGTGTTCAGTAAGCCAGATCAAGGGTTAGGGTTAGGGTTAAGGGTATGCGCCTGGAATTTTGCTGTTCAAGAACTCACCAGAGAATATAACCCCAGACTTCTTCTGGGCTTAGGCTTAGTGTTATGGTTAGGGTATGTGCCTGGTATTTTGTCGTTCAGAGATATCTCCAGAGTGTTAGGGTTACATTTAGGGTCAATTTTAGGGATTAGGTTTAGGGACTAGTGGTTAAGGGTTAAGGTTGGGGTTAGGGTATGTGCCTGGTATTTTCCAGGTCAGAGACATCACCAGAGGACAAAATCCCAGACTTTTGCTGGGGTAAGTATAAGGGTTGGGGTTAGAGTTAGGTTTAGGGTTTGTTTTAAGGTTAGGGTATGTGACTGGTATTTTCAGTTCAGAGACGTCTTCAGAGGGTTGGGGTGTGCTGTTAAGGGTTAGGGTTAGGGTTAGCTTTAGGGTTTTGGTGAGGGTTAGCATTGGGTCAGGGTTAGTGTTAGGTTTAGGGTTAAAGTTGGGGGTAGGGTTTAGGGTTTAGCAGTCAGGGTTTAGGGTATGTGCCTGATATGCTGCAGCTCAAAGATTTCTCCTGAGAATAAACTCCATGCTCTCTGGGATGAGAATAAACATGGCAACCATCTACCCAGTTGAGGCAAGCAAGGTATTTGTGACTCTAAATACTCTTTAATTAGATATTCAGTTGATTTTTCTGTTTTTATCTCTACCTTCACACCCATTTTCAGTAATACTACCAATTCTTGAATGTTTGGGTGTTCTCCAGGATAATTAGGCTGTTTCTCAGTTTTTCATATCATGTGTTCAATAAGTCACTTTCTCAGACCACAGTTTAGGGTTAGTGTATGTGCCTGGTATTTTCGAGTTCAGAGACCTCTCCAGAGGGTTAGGGTTAGTGGTTATGGGTTTGGGGCTAGGGGTTAGGGTTTAGGGTATGAGATAAAATGGCTTTGACACATTCAGAATTTTGGCCCAAATGTTAAGTTCTATAACTTTATGTAAAAATCTTTATTTTAAAGTGTTTGGTAGAGAACACAGAACCTATTTAATGAGCAACAAACCAGTAAGATAAAGTCTGCATTTAGAGAAAATAAAAGGTATGTTAGAAAATCCTTTGTTCTTCGTTCATGGTTAAAAATCTTGCCCAAGTCATTCAGAGCTGAAAGGCAATGTTTTCACTGATTACATTAAAACACCTAGGTGGTATGATATAAATTATTTTGTTTCGGTGTGATATAAATTCTTAATTGTGACAGGAAAGTGCTTAATCTCTTTTAGGTATCCTATTGGTGATATGGGGAAGAAGTTGTGGTAGGGTTTTTAAGCCACAGCCAGAGGTAGCTGGGGAAATCACAAACTCCTTTAATCTTTAGAAAGAAACTGCATGATCTATAATGAGACACCATTGATAAAGAGCAGTGCTTTTTAAACTTACTCATTAATATTTTTCACGCCTCTTAATCCTTATGCCCCATGTCCATATTTTCTGTGAAACTTCTAGAGATCTATGGAACACATCTTAAAGCAAAGCAAAACAAATACCTGGACCAGATGATACTCAAGGTTCTTTCAGAAAATCTATAATTTGTATCAATGTCATTAGATAAGCTTACATCTAAAGGATTCCATCTGATGAAATTCTCGAAAAATTTACTAAAATGTTTGCCAAATTGAAAACAGTTGAATAAGATTAGACATAACTATTTTAAAGAATTGGAATCCTAACCTTGCCATTCACTAACTATGTGACCCTGGACAAAGTTACTTAGATACTCTTTGCTTTACTTTCTGTATCCATAATATAGGGTTAATAATAAACCACTTAACACAATGCCTGCCATATAGTAAGTATTCAATAAATGATTAGTTATTTTAACCTGAAAGTTATTATTTAATTCAATATTTGTTCCTCCAATGTGTGATTCACTAACTTTTCCTGTCCAGATTACTACCCAAATATGGGAATTCTATGAAGATGAACACATAGATAAATGCCAACAACTAGTTAGGGGAGTTTGATTGGGTTGAATGAGTAGTTTAGACTGAAGGAACACTTTAGTTGCCCTATGAAGAGACATTACATCTGGTTTGAAATTGGTAGATGTAAAAATCCAGTTAGGAAGTTAAGGCTTATTAATATTGTGTCTGAGCAGTCACATGTTTTGCTAAAATCCAGAGATAAGAGAAGTAGCCTCTTATGCCCCATAGTCCAACACTTATTTGGATTATTTTGGTATGCAGGAATTCAAGGATCACTCTCCTATAATTTTGAAAGGGCAGGTTGATTATGTCCTTTGTGTATATATTTGACCAGTTTTTAAATATTTTTAAACGAGTGTAAAAGTATTACTTTGGCTAACAGATATTTAAGCTAACATTTTGTAAACATACTTTATTTTATGTCTTTGTAAGTCATCAATAGACATATAGTTTTAGAGGCAAGTTCCTTAAACTTTATTGCCTTCGTTTACTTACCTAGAGATGAGGACAACAATATTACTATAATGACAAGTACTACTACCATTACTCCTACTCATGATACTACTTCTACTCGTACTGTTAATGTAAGTTGTTAGGACTAAATGAGGTAATATATGTAAATATGTGTAATATATGTGAAGTGTTTAGAAAAGGGCCAAACATGATATGAGAGTTTGTTATGATTATTATCATCCTGGATACTTCCAATAGTCAAGGAAAATATAGAAGAAAAAAATAGCATAGGAAACTCTAATTTCTACTTGGAATAACCTATACAAAATTATTATTTTTCTTGATGAGTTAATTTAGAAACACATGTTCCTTTCTCCTGCCTTAGGGGTTTTCCAAAGGGCTTTTCTGAAAAGTTAAGGCATTACAAAAAAACCCCAAGGCAGACCATAAAGAGGAAACACACCATTCTAAAATGCCTCCTCCTCACGCAGACTCCTCACACAGACTCCTGGCTGTTTTCTCCCATAGTGTCCATGTGACTCCACTGTGAGTTTCATCTATTGCGGGAGAATTTTAGAAAGCTCTATCTGGGCTATGTGTGGGATTGGGGCTCTCAGCCCATTCTTGGCCTTCTCTTCTCCCCATTTAGGCCTTCCAAAACCTATCTCATAAAACAACAGATTGCAAAAGCTAGAAAGCCCTTAAGGATCATTTTGTCAGGCTCCTTCATCATACAGATGAAGAAACAAAGGTCCAGAGGGAAGGAGAGATTTGTTTAAAGTTACACAGAAAGCCGCCAAGAATATAATTTAGATGTTCTGACTACCAACCAGTCTAGTGCTCTTTCCACAATATCTCTTTGCCTTTTTCAAATAACATGTTTTCCTATTGTCGTCTAAGAACAGCCAGGCATACATCGAGTACTCAGAGGAGGAATATAATTACAAAATTATTTCTAATCTCTAGCCCAAATATTGACTTCTTTTTAGAATCTAAGGCACAGTGTCATGAAATAATACATTCCATATGCCTTTATTATAGCTAGAAAACTTACCTTCACGAAAAGCTCAATTTCAGGATCTGCCATCTTTTTGTTTTTACTACCAGTAGTCAGCCCCCTGCCTCTTGCAGAGTTCACAGTACTCGTGGACTATTTTCTTCCAGTTTTATCCAAAGGCTCAGATAAAGTTGGTGCTTTAAGAGGAGAGTCCAGCTTGTAGTAGACTGAGTCAGAGCTGGCGCCAGTCTCTCTTCTCAAGAGGTGGGGTGCAGAGAATTCTAGATGCTTGAGAGCAGCTCTTGAATTCGTTTTCCTTCTTCCTCTTGACTTAACATTTGAATCGAGGAGGAGCTGAAGGGGTGTGTGTAAACTGGCTGGCTATGAAGGTGGGGGTGTTTCCAGAAAGACTTCAATGCCATGAGTCAGCATAGGAAAAACACATACACACAAAAACACACATGCAGTGCTGGCTTCTATATATCAAGCCGACCAGATGTTCTCTAGAGCCTCCCTTTGAGTCCTGGGCTTCATGCCCAGAAAATGGCCTCTTATTGCTGTTCCTGTAAACTGACAGCAGCAAAAAGCTTTTCCAGGAAAAGGGCCAGAAATGACTTGGGTTGTATCATTGAAAAGGATGTTTATCTAATGATATTGTGTAAAAGAGGGTTAAAAAAAGTGTACTTCATCAAATGTCTCCACCCCCAATTCAGATTTCCCTTCCGAATTATATCTTTCACTTCTCGTCTATAACCAGGGAATCTTCACTGGGTTCGTTGAGTCCGGTGGGGGGGGGCATCCTTTGCATGCCCCATGTCATTCTTATTTCTGGGAAATCTGCACTGGGACAGATCACTTCCTGGTTTTGGTATCTGTAGCAGAAACCACAAGCAGTTCTGTATCTCTGCTTGTCAGCCTTGGGAGAAGCAATAAAATAGCCAGACTCACACTTGGTGTCTGTAGTGTTTCTGGCAGTTGTATTTTTTGCCTGCCAGGATGAGGGTGGGGGGAGGGCTGGATTAATAAACCTCTTTGGTATGAAGAGTCTCTTTGTGATTGAAGCCAAAGTGAACATAGATCCACCAGTTGGGTGCCCACTGTGACCCCGTTTCTGCAACACCAAACGTCCTCTGTGCTCACATGGGCTGTACAATCTGCCACTGCCCTCATGTAAAGAATTTACAGAATAAGAGGCTCTTGGCAAAACCGGGTCTGTGCACACCTGCAGGTTCTAGGCAAGGACTGCCTGATGGGAAGGTGGATGTTCTTCTGGACATGGGACCTGGTGATTTTCCAAACGGTTGATAGAGTGAGAGGGAAATTGTGATAGACTTCTGCTGAGCCGACCTTGAGGGTGAGTTTAGGACTGGCTGTTTGGCAGGCACCGGTGAATGCTTTGTTTGGCTGTATTTCTACTCTATTCATTTATTCTTTCACTCCAAAGACAATCAATGAATGCTTACTCTGTGCCAGCATGCTGATCCACTCACTGAGATTAGCAGCAAAGGAAGACAGTAAGTTTGGGAGGAGAACAGGAATTCCACTTTAGGCATGCTAAGTCGGAGCCATCTTCTCTCTTCCTGATTCCCAATATAGAATCAATTCAAAATCTTGCCACTTCTGCTTCCTGAATATTTTTAAACCTATCCACTTCTCTTTGCCCCCATTGCTACTCCAAATTTTGAGCCAGCAACATTGTTTTTTATTCATTTATTTAAAGTTTTTTATTTATCATTGAAGTGTAATTGATATACAATGTTATGTTCGTTTCAAGTGTACAGCATATTGATTCGACAATTCTATACTTCACTCAGTACTCAGCGAGATAAGTGGAGTCACCATCTGTCAACACTCAATGTTATTAAAATAGTATTGACTATATTCCCTATGCTGCACTTTTCAGCTCCGTGGCTTACTTATTTAGTCATTTAAAAAACTTTTTTATTTTAAAAGATCCAAATCATTGCTTGACCCTCAGCCCTCATGGGAAAACCAACACTCCTATCATCACCACAGCATCAACAACAACATACAACAGCCCAATGAGCTCTCTATGATCCTTGATAGGCTGTGAAAAAGATGAACTTTCTCTCTTTTTTCTTTTCTTTTCTTTTCTCTACTGCCCAGAGTGTCTTTAAAATTTCTTGTATTGAGACAACATGGATGGACCTAGAGGGTATGGGGTTAAGTGAAATAAGTTGGACAGAGAAAAACAAGGACCATATAATTTCACTTATATGTGGAATCTAAAAAAAAAAACAAACAACAAACACAAAAACAGACTCTTTTTTAAAGTTTTTATTTAAATTCCAGTAGATAACATCAGTGTAATACTAGATTCTGGTGTACAATATAGTGATTCAACACTTACAAAGGACACCCAGCACTCATCACTAGGGCCCTCCTCAATCCCCATCACCCATCCAACCTATCCCCCCAACCACCTCCCCTCTGTCAAGATCAGTTTGCTCTCTGTAGTTAAGATTCTGTTTTTTGGGGTGCCTGGGTGTCCCAGTCTGTTAAGTGTTGACTCTTGATTTTAGCATTGGGCTCTAGGCTGGGTGTAGAGCCTGCTTAAAAAAAAAAAGAATCTGGGGGGCGGAGCAAGATGGCGGAGGAGCAGGAGACCTGGATTTCGTCTGGTCTCAGGAATTCAGCTGGATAGGGATCAAACCATTCTGAACACCTACGAACTCAACAGGAGATCGAAGAAAAGAAGAGCAACAACTCTCTGAACAGAAAAGCGACCACTTTCTGGAAGGTAGGACGAGCGGAGAAGTGAATCCGAGGCGATATTCGGGAGGATAGACGGCGGGGGAGGGGCCTCCGTCGGCCGCTTCTGGCAAGTGATAGAGCCGCGGAGCACAAAATCGGAACCTTTAGAGTCTGCTCCGCTGAGGGACGTCACTCTGGTGGCTAAGCGGGGGGTGGAACCCTCGCGGGACAGTGTGGTCTCAGGACCCTCGGGGTCACAGAAAGACCGGGGGTGCCTGAGTGCGGCAGAGCTCCCAAGTATCGGAGCAGGGAAGCCGGCTGCAGAGACGGAGCCCAGGCGCGGGCTCTCAGCTCGGGGTTGTCATAGACCGTGATCCGCGGCACAGTCGGGCCACTGCTCCTCCAGCAGGGACCCAACAAGCGGCAGATCCGGGGAGACTCACCTTCTTCCCCCAGGAGGAGAGGTGCGGGAGCGCACCGCGGGGATCTGCTGGGTTTGGAGACTCCACCCGGGGTCGGGTGCCGGATAGAAAGGCGCGGTCACAGGCCGGGTGAGCGCGGAGTGCGGCCGGAGACCGGGGAGACGGGAGTGACTGACTGCTTTTCTCTGGGGGCTCGCTGAGGAGCGGGACCCCGAGTTCTCGGCTCCGCCGGGGCGGAGACTGGGAGGCCGCCATTTTCACTCTCCGCCTCCAAAGCTGTACGGAGAGCTCGCAGGGAACAAAAGCTCCGGAGAGCAAACCCGAGCAGATGACTTAGCCCGGACCGGCAAGGGCGGGGCAATTCCGCCTCCGGCAGAGACATTTGGGAACCACGGCAACAGGCCCCTCCCCCAGAAGGTCAGCGAGAACAGCCAGCCAAGACCAAGTTTACCGATCAGTGAGAACGGCAGAACTCCAGCGCTAGGGGAATACTGCACATAGAATCCATGGCTTTTTTACCATGATTCTTTAGTCTTTCAAAGTTAATTTTTTTTAACTGTCTTTTTTTTTTTTGAATTTTTCTTTTTCCCTTTTTCAACCAACATCTTATCAAATCCTTTTTTTAAAAAACATTTTTATTTTTCGTTTTTAGAGTCATATTCTATCCCTTCATAGTAGTTACCTTTATTTTTGGCACATATATATAAGTTGTTCTCTCTTTAAAATTTTGAGATAGTTTCTTCTAACAGATCAAAATATACCCTAAATCTCTAGTGTATGGTTTTGTTCTACTCTCCTGCCTGATCACATTCACTCCCTTTTTTTTCTTTTTTTAAAAAAATCCTTTCTTTTTCCAAACAACTTCTTCTCAATTCCTTTTATAAAATTTTTTATAATTTTCATCTTTACAGTCATATTCCATCCCTTCATCATATCAACCCTTAGTTTTGTACATATATAAGTTTTTCTTTCTTTAAAATTTTGGGGGGCACTTTCTTCTAACGGACCAAAATACACCCAAAATCTAGTGTGTGGCACTGATCTATGCACCAGCCTGATCATATTTGATCATATTCTGTTTTTTTTGTTTTGTTCTGTTTTTGTTTGTTTTTATCTTTTTCTTTTTTTTTTTTCTTTTTCTTTTTTCTTTCTTTCCCTTTCTTTTCCCCCGGCTTCAGGTCTTTTCTGATTGGTTTAGAGTATATTTACTGGGGACGTTGTTACCCTGTTAGCATTTTATTCTCTCATTAATCTATTCTCCTCTGGACAAAATGACAAGACAGAAAAAATCACCTCAACAAAAAGAACAAGAGGTAGTACTGACTGCCAGGGACCTACTTAATATGGACATTAGTACGATGTCCAATCTAGAGTTCAGAATCATCACTTTAAAAATACTAGCTGGGCTTGAAAAAAGCATGGAAGTTATTAGAGAAACTCTTTCTGGAGAAATAAAAGAACTAAAATCTAACCAAGTCGAAATCAAAAAGGCTATTAATGAGGTGCAATCAAAAATGGGGGCGCTAACTGCTAGGATAAATGAGGCAGAAGAGAGAACCAGTGATATAGAAGACCAAATGATGGAAAATAAAGAAGCTGAGAAAAAGAGAGATAAACAACTACAGGATCACAAGGGCAGAATTCGAGAGATAAGTGGTACCATAAGACAAAACAATATTAGAATAATTGGGATCCCAGAAGAGGAAGAAAGAGAGAGAGGGGCAGAAGGTATATTGGAGCAAATTATAGCAGAGAACTTCCCTAATTTGGGGAAGGAAACAGGCATCAAAATCCAGGAAGCACAGACAACCCCTCTCAAAATCAATAAAAATAGGTCAACACCCCGACATCTAATAGTAAAACTTACGAGCCTCAGAGACAAAGAGAAAAAATCCTGAAAGCAGCTCGGGACAAGAGATATGTAACCTACAATGGTAGAAACATTAGATTGGCAACAGACCTATCCACAGAGACCTGGCAGGCCAGAAAGGACTGGCATGATATATTCAGAGCACTAAATGAGAAAAATGTGCAGCCAAGAATACTATATCCAGCTAGGCTGTCACTGAAAATAGAAGGAGAGATAAAAATCTTCCAGGACAAACAAAAACTAAAGGAATTTGCAAACACGAAACCAGCCCTACAAGAAATCTTGAAAGGGGTCCTCTAAGCAAAGAGAGAGCCTAAAAGCAACATAGACCAGAAAGGAACACAGACAATATACAGTAACAGTCACCTTACAGGCAATACAATGGCACTGAATTCATATCTTTCAATAGTTACCCTGAATGTAAATGGGCTATATGCCCCAATCAAAAGACACAGGCTATCAGATTCGATAAAAAAACAAGACCCATCGATATGCTGTCTGCAAGAGATTCATTTTAGACCCAAAGACACCCCCAGATTGAAAGTGAGGGGTTGGAAAACCATTTACCATGCTAATGAGCACCAAAAGAAAGCTGGGGTGGCAATCCTTATATCAGACAAATTAGATTTTAAACTAAAGACTATAATAAGAGATGAGGAAGGACACTACATCATACTTAAAGGGTCTATCCAACAAGAAGATCTAACAATTGTAAATATCTATGCCCCTAACATGGGAGCAGCCAATTATATAAGGCAATTAATAACAAAAGCAAAGAAACACATTGACAACAATACAATAATAGTGGGGGACTTTAACACCCTCCTCACTGAAATGGACAGATCATCTAAGCAAAAGATCAACAAGGAAATAAAGACTTTAAATGACACACTGGACCAAATGGACTTCACAGATATATTCAGAACATTCCATCCCAAAGCAACAGAATACACATTCTTCTCTAGTGCCCATGGAACATTCTCCAGAATAGATCACATCCTAGGTCATAAATCAGGTCTCAACCGGTACCAGAAGATTGGGATCATTCCCTGCCTATTTTCAGACCACAATGCTTTGAAACTAGAACTCAATCACAAGAGGAAAGTCGGAAAGAACTCAAATACATGGAGGCTAAAGAGCATCCTACTAAAGAATGAATGGGTCAACCAGGAAATTAAAGAAGAATTAAAAAAATTCATGGAAACCAATGAAAATGAAAACACAACTGTTCAAAATCTTTGGGATGCAGCAAAGGTGGTCCTAAGAGGAAAGTATATAGCAATACAAGCTTTTCTCAAGCAACAAGAAAGGTCTCAAGTACACAACCTAACCCTATACCTAAAGGAGCTGAAGAAAGAACAGCAAATAAAGCCCAAACCCAGCAGGAGAAGAGAAATCATAAAGATCAGAGCAGAAATCAATGAAATAGAAACCAAAAGAACAGTAGAACAGATCAACGAAACTAGGAGCTAGTTCTTTGAAAGAATTAACAAGATTGATAAACCCCTGGCCAGACTTATCAAAAAGAAAAGAGAAAGGACCCAAATAAATAAAATCATGAATGAAAGAGGAGAGATCACAACCAACACCAAAGAAATACAAACAATTATAAGAACATATTATGAGCAACTCTATGCCAGCAAATTAGATAACCTGGAAGAAATGGATGCATTCCTAGAGATGTATCACCTACCAAAACTGAACCAGGAAGAAATAGAAAACCTGAACAGACCTATAACCACTAAGGAAATTGAAGCAGTCATCAAAAATCTCCCAACAAACAAAAGCCCAGGGCCAGATGGCTTCCCAGCGGAATTCTACCAAACATTTAAAGAAGAATTAATACCTATTCTTCTGAAACTGTTCCAAAAAATAGAAATGGAAGGAAAACTTCCAAACTCGTTTTATGAGGCCACCATTACCTTGATCCCAAAACCAGACAAAGACCCCATCAAAAAGGAGAATTACAGACCAATATCCTTGATGAACATGGATGCAAAACTTCTCCAAAATACTAGCCAATAGGATCCAACAGTACATTAAAAGGATTATTCACCACGACCAAGTGGGATTTATTCCTGGGCTGCAAGTTTGGTTCAACATCCGCAAATCAATCAATGTGATACAATACATTAATCAAAGAAAGAACAAGAGCCATATGATCCTCTCAATAGATGCAGGAAAAGCATTTGACAAAGTACAGCATCCTTTCTTGATCAAAACTCTTCAGAGTATAGGGATAGAGGGTACATACCTTGATATCAGAAAAGCCAACTATGAAAAACCTACAGCGAATATCATTCTCAATGGCGAAAAACTGAGAGCTTTCCCCCTAAGGTCAGGAACGCGGCAGGGATGTCCACTATCACCACTGCTATTCGACATAGTACTAGAAGTCCTAGCCACAGCAATCAGACAACAGAGATAAAAGGCATCCAAATCGGCAAAGAAGAAGTCAAACTCCCACTCTTTGCAGAAGATGTGATACTTTATGTGGAAAACCCAAAAGACTCCACCCCAAAACTGCTAGAACTCATACAGGAATTCAGTAAAGTGGCAGGATATAAAATCAATGCACAGAAATCAGTGGCATTTCTATACACCAACAAGACAGAAGAAAGAGAAATTAAGGATTCGATCCCATTTACAATTGCACCCAAAACCAGAAGATACCTAGGAATAAATCTAACCAAAGAGGCAAAGAATCTGTACTCAGAAAACTATAAAATACTCATGAAAGAAATTGAGGAAGACACAAAGAAATGGAAAAACGTTCCATGCTCATGGATCGGAAGAACAAATATTGTGAAGATGTCCATGCTACCTAGAGCAATCTACACATTCAATGCAATCCCCATCAAAATACCATCCACTTTTTTCAAAGAAATGGAACAAATAATCCTAAAATTTGTATGGAACCAGAAAAGAACCCGAATAGCCAGAGGAATGTTGAAAAAGAAAAGCAAAGCTGGTGTCATCACAATTCCGGACTTCAAGCTCTATTACAAAGCTGTCATCATCAAGACAGTACGGTACTGGCACAAAAACAGACACATAGATCAATGGAACAGAATAGAGAGCCCAGAAATGGACCCTCAACTCTATGGCCAACTAATCTTTGACAAAGCAGGAAAGAATGTCCAACGGAAAAAAGACAGTCTCTTCAACAAATGGTGTTGGGAAAATTGGACAGCCCCATGCAGAAGAATGAAACTGGACCATTTCCTTACACCACACACAAAAATAGACTCAAAATGGTTGAAAGACCTAAATGTGAGACAGGAGTCCATCAAAATCCTAAAGTAGAACACAGACAGCAACCTCCTCGATCTCAGCCACAGCAACTTCTTCCTCGAAACATCGCCAAAGGCAAGGGAAGCAAGGGCAAAAATGAACTATTGGGACTTCATCAAGATAAAAAGCTTTTTTTTTTTAAATTTTTTAAAAAAGATTTTATTTATTTATTTATTTATGAGAGAGAGAGAGAGAGAGAGAAGCAGAGGGAGAAGCAGGCTCCCAAGGAGCAGGGAGCCCAATGCAGGACTTGATCCCAGGACCCTGGGATCATGACCTGAGCCGAAGGCAGACGCTTAACCGTCTGAGCCACCCAGGTGTCCAAGATAAAAAGCTTTTGCACAGCAAAAGAAACAGTCAACAAAACCAAAAGACAACCGACAGAATGGGAGAAGATATTTGCAAATGACATATCAGATAAAGGGCTAGTATCCGAAATCTATAAAGAACTTATCAAACTCAACACCCAAAGAACAAAGAATCCAATCAAGAAATGGGCAGAAGACATGAACAGACATTTTTCCAAAGAAGACATTCAAATGGCCAACAGACACATGAAAAAATGCTCAACATCGCTTGGCATCAGGGAAATCCAAATCAAAACCTCAATGAGATACCACCTCACACCAGTCAGAATGGCTAAAATCAACAAGTCAGGAAACGACAGATGTTGGCAGGGATGTGGAGAAAGGGGAACTCTCCTACACTGTTGGTGGGAATGCAAGCTGGTGCAGCCACTCTGGAAAACTGTATGGAGGTTCCTCAAAAAATTGAAAATAGAGCTACCATATGATCTAGCAATTGCACTACTGGGTATTTACCCCAAAGATACAAATGTAGGGATCTGAAGTGGTACGTGCACCCCGATGTTTATAGCAGCAATGTCCACAATAGCTAAACTGTGGAAAGAGCCAAGATGTCCATTGACAGATGAATGGATAAAGAAGAGGTGGTATATATATACAATGGAATATTATGCAGCCATCAAAAGGAATGAGATCTTGCCATTTGCAACGACGTGGATGGAACTGGAGGGTGTTATGCTGAGCGAAATAAGTCAATCAAAGACATGCATCATATGACCTCACTGTTATGAGGATTTCCTAATCTCAGGAAACAAACTGAGGGTTGCTGGAGTGGGGGGTGGGGTGGGAGGGATGGGGTGGCTGGGTGATAGACACTGGGGAGGGTATGTGCTATGATGAGCGCTGTGAATTGTGCAAGACTGTTGAATCACAGATCTGTACCTCTGAAACAAATAATGCAATATATGTTAAGAAAAAAAAAAAGAAGATAGCAGGAGGGGAAGAATGAAGGGGGGAAATCGGAGGGGGAGATGAACCATGAGAGATGATGGACTCTGAAAAACAAACTGAGGGTTCTAGAGGGGAGGGGGTTGGGATGATGGGTTAGCCTGGTGATGGGTATTAAAGAGGGCATGTTCTGCATGGAGCACTGGGTGTTATGCACAAACACTGAATCGTGGAACACTACATCAAAAACTAATGATGTAATGTATGGTGATTAACATAACACTAAAAAATTAAAAAAATAACTGAACTTATAAAAAAAAGAAAAGACATACATTTGAGACAGAAAAAAAAAAAGGGTCTCTTTCTTGGTTTTCTTCTCTCTTCCCCTACCCTATGATCATTTGTTTTGTTTCTTAAATTCCACATATGAATGAAATCATATGGTATTTGTCTTTCTCTGACTTATTTCACTTAGCGTAATACTCTCAAGCTCCATCCACATTTTTGCATTTGGCAAGATTTCATTCTTTTTGATGGCTGAGTAATATTCCATTATACACACACACCCCCACCTCTGCTTCATATAATATTATATAATATTATGCTTTATATAATATTCCATATGTATATATATATATATACATATATATATATATACCACCTCTGCTTTATCCATTCATCAGTTGATGGATATTTGGGCTCTTTTCATAATTTGGGTATTGTTGATAATGTTGCTATGAACATTGGGGTGCATGTATCCCTTCAAATCAGTATTTTTGTATTCTCTGGGTATATGCTTAGTAGTGCAATTGCTGGATCATAGGGTAGTTCTATTTTTAACTTTTTGAGGAACCTCTGTACTGTTTTCCAGAGTAGCTGCACTAGTTTGCATTCCCACGAACAGTGCAAGAGGGTTTCCCTTTCTCTGCATCCTCGCCAACACCTGTTGTTTCCTGTGTTGTTAATTTAGCCATTCTGACAGGTGTGAGGTGATATCTCATTGTAGTTTTGATTTGCATTTCCCTGATGATGAATGATGTTGAGCATCTTTTCATGTGCCTGTTGGCCATCTGGATGTCTTCTTTGAAAAAATGTTTATTCATGTCTTCTGTGCATTTTTAAACTGGATTATTTGCTTTTTGGATGTTCAATTTTGTAAGTTCTTTATATATTTTGGATACTAACCCTTTATCAGATATATCATTTGCAAATATCTCCTCCCATTCTGCAGGCTGCCTTTTAGTTTTGTTGATTTTTTTTTTTTTTTTTTTGCTGTGCAGCAGCTTTTTATTTTAATGAAATCTCAGTAGTTTATTTTTGCTAAAAATATTTTCTTAATTTCGCTTTTGGAATGGTCATATTAGTACATAGAAATACAATTTTTTTTAAAGACTCAAGATTGGTCTCTTCCAATGGCAGATTAGGCACTCAGCAGTGGCTGTATCCACCCTGGCCTAGCTGAGTGGAAATCCATGTTACTAAGCCTATGCATGACCTCCATCCCTGCCACTGTGGCTACCTTGTTCATGAGCCCATTGGGCAATGGTGGGGTGGCTGGGGAAAGAGGCAGACTAATATCCACAGAACAGTTCATCATGTCCACTTGAGTATGAAAATCCTTCTCTGCTAAGGTCACCCTTTGCTGAAAATTCACATGGGGCACGGATATTATCACATTTTTTTCCGCCCATTTAGAGATGCTTATCCATATACAACTTCATCAAACTTCCTTGTCACCAATTTTACAATTGTGTTCCTTAGAAGTGCCTGACCATCCAGGGGCACCTGGGTGGCTCAGTTGGTTAAGCATCTGATTCTTGATCTCAGCTCGGGTCTTGATCTCAATGTTGAAATCGGGCCCCATGTTGGGCTCCACTCGGCATGGAGTCTACTTAAAAAAAATAAAGAAGTCCCTGACCACCCAGCCAAACCATTGAACACTGCCCATGAGTCAGTATATAAACACACATCTGGCCATTTCTCCCTCCAAGCAAAGTGAACGATCAGGTGCACTGCTTTAAGGTCTGCCCACTGGGAGGATTTCCCATCACCACTGTCCTTCAGGGATGTCCCAGAGTGGGACTGTAGTGTTGCAGCTGTCTACCTGTGGATGGCACCTGCATATCATACAAAACCATTTGTAAACCAGGCCCGAATCTTTTATTCCTCTATCAAATGATCATAAGGAACTCCTGATAAGGCCATAAGTGAGGAGAGAGAAAATCATGTAGCAGGAGTGGGGACCATGGGCGTTTGGGCCACTTCTTCATATAACTTGTGCCTTCATAGCCAGCTTGGGCCCCATCTCATATATACCACTTCCATTTGATGATGGAGTGCTGTTGTGCATGCCCAACTTTATTAAAAAGAAAGGCTTGGTGTGTCAAAGGACACCCAGTTCATGATGGGCAGTTCAAATAGCATGGTAATTCGGTGGCCCATGGTTAGGCATTCAGTCTCTACTAAAGACCAGTAACAAACCAAAAACCATTTCTCAAAAGGAAAGTAGTCATCCGCCAAGGATGGCAGAGCTTTGCTCTGAAGTCCTAAGTGCCTGTGCTGTGATTCAACTATAGGGGCCTGTCAAAGGCTCCAAACAGCATCTGTATCTGCCACTGATACTTCAAGCACCATTGGATCTAGTGGATCATATGGCTCAAGTTGCAGAGAAGTTTGTGTAGCAGCCTGGATCTGTTGTAGAGCCTTTTCTTGTTCTGGACCCCACTCAGAATTAGCACCTTTTCAGATCACTTGGAAATGGTCCAGAATAACCACCCAAATGAGGAATATGTTGCCTCCAAAATCCAAAGAAGCCCACTAGATGTTGTGCCCCTTTTTGGGGTGCAGGAGGGACCAGATGCAATAACATCTTCTAGTGGCTCCCACTTGGCCTTGCCTGCCAAAATAGCCCTCAGTCCACAGGTCAAGGAACTAGTGTGGGGTCTGCCAGTTGCTGAGTATGTCTATTCTAATTGTGTTTTCCAGAACTGGGGAGATAAACACAGAATTGGTTCAGGGACCCACTGGACCCAATGTGAGATGGGCTGGAGCTAAAACTCCATTAATCAGCTGACCTCCATCAGCCCCTACGCTGACTTGTGGACCATAGTAATGTTTTGGGTGTATCTTGGAATTAGTGAATTCAGAGCCAGTGTCCAGTAGTCCCCCCAAAGGTCTGATTGTTTCCTTTTCCCCAATTCAAAATTATACTGATAAAAATCTGTAGGTCCCTTTGGGGAAGGCTGGGAGAAGGATTAAGAGTACATATTTTGGGGAGTGTATCAAGGTCCTTCCTCAAGGAAACCCTGCCTTCCCTCCATTCAAGGGGTTCTGGGTCTGTAAGCTGGCTCAAGTCTGGGATTTGATTGGGGGACCATAACTCTTGGGTTTTGTGATTCAAGTTAGATTTTTGTTCACTACATCTAAAACTCTTCTGTTTATACAGATCAAGTAAGAATTTGGTGGGCTGCTGTTATGGACTGAAGTGTGTTTCCTCAAAATTCACGTGTTGAAGCCCTAACACCCAATATGACTATATTTGGAGACAAGGCCTTTAATGAAGTAATTAAGGTCAAATGAAACCATAGGGTGAGGCCCCAATCCAATATTATCAGTGTCCTTATAAGAAGAAGAAGAGACACTAAAGATACATACACACAAAGGCCATGTGCGAACATAGTGAGATGGCAGCCATCTTCAAGCCAAGGAGAGAGGCTGCAGGTAAAAGCAACTCTGCTGATACCTTGATCTTGGACTTCTAGCCTCCAGAATTGTGAGAAAATAAATTTATGTTGTTTAAGTCATCCAATCTGTGGTATTTTGTTATGGTAGCCCTAGCTAAACAGTATATCTTCCTATCGACTTCACTTCTAGGAACATTGTGATTAACTAGCCAACATAGGTCTCCATGAATCAGACTATTCTGATTGCTGCTTCGTCTGCTGTCCATTATGGTCGCCACACCTATCTTGCCTTTGGCTGTTGAGTGCCTGCCACTTGGCCCCTGCCACCCCGGGGTCTAATTACTCCTATTGCATTTTGATTTCCGAGTTCAGTGGCAGCAATTTCCACTGTTAAGTCCTGGCCTACAGATAAGAGTGTTCATGGTAGCTCCTCAAAGATACTGGGCCTCCCTTCACAAATTTATTTCCCACAGTTGTGATGAAAGGTGTGTCCTCTAAACCTTCCCAGGTGGATGAGTAGATATTAAATGACAAATCCACTCCATATTCCAAACTCATTAAGCTTTTGAATCCTTCCCTCTACAGTATACCTAGGCAGATCTAATATTTCAGGTTAATTTACTGTGGGTAACCTTTTGGTCCATGTTTCAGCCAAGTAACCAAAGTGCTGGAGCCCTCTTTTAACTCCACAAGCTGCAGTATTGAATACAGAATCACTGCTTAGTGGGCCCATATCAATGTATTTGGCTTGATTCAACTTTATGTTTCTTCCACCATCACCCACACTCTTAATATCCATTCCCACATATATTCCCCAGATTTGTCTGTATAAATTAGAAAAATCAAGGAGTTCTTTGGAGTGGAGCACACCTCCTCATGGATCACACTTTGTGCCTCACCTGTAGGGTCTGCTGGGACTTGAGTCTAGTTATGGGTCTAGAAAGGACCTGTGGAGGTGGAGTTCCTGAGGATAAATGGCACTGTTTTGCAAAGCAAACACTTCAAGGGAGGCTATTACAGTTTTCCCCAGAGCAATGCAGGCTTAATCTCCTCAGACAGGGGTAGAGAGGTTGTTTCTACTGGCAAGGAAGACATCAGAATCTAGGGGTTCAAAATCCCTAGCTTCATCAAGGTTTTCCTATATACCTCCATTCCAATTTTCACCCACACTTTAACAGTTAACATTCTGCAAGTTTGGGAATTCAATTTTCATTGCACCTCAGTCACTCTGAGAATGAGTTTCTGGGTTTGGTTTTCAAAGAAGTCAGCTCTGTGGCTGCAGGAAATCCCTTCAGCACAGATGGAGAAGCTTTTAGGTCATTTATGGGACACTTGGGTTGGGAATTTGAATTCCGGAGCTCATTCATTTATTCCCCATTTGTCCATGGACATCACACAGCCAACTCATTGTGTTCATTAGTTTGACAAAAATTTTCTGAAGTTTTATGTACATGGTCACCCACAAACTTGCCTCTTATTAGTGTTTGATTAGTAATATCCAATGGTGGTATTTTGTGTATCTCTATTGCCATATCATGTCATGGACTATCAGTGTTCTCTTTACTACTGGCAATAGACTCATTAGTAACTTTAAATCTAATCAGACTAGAGAACCAATTCCAGAAATGCCAGAACCAATTTAGAAAATTCATTCTTAAGATTCTGCTGTTCTAGAACCTCTCTTAGTACCAAAATCTGTATTAGTCAAGATTCTTGAAAGACACAGAAACAATGGAATGTGTGTGTGTGTGTGTGTGTGTGTGTGTGTGTGTATAGAAAGAGAGAGAGAGACATTTTGAGGAATTGGTTCATAGTATTGTGGAGGATGGTAAGCCCAAAATTTGCAGCCTAGGCCACCATGCTAGAGACTTAGGGAAGAGTTGATGTTGCAGTTCAAGTCCAAAGAAAGTCGGCTGACAAAACCTCCTCTTCCTTGGGGGAGGTCAGTTTTTTCCAAGTAAGATCTTCAAATGATTGGATGAGAATCACCCACATTATGGGGCATAATCTGTCTTATTGAAATTTTATTTATTTATTTATTTATTATTTATTTATTTATTTATTTATGCTTTCACATTTTATTGGCTACAGGGGAGGGGGTGAAATTCTACTAATTTAAATGGTAATATCATCTAGAAATACCTCAGAAACACCTAGGAAAATGTTTGACAAAAAACTGGTTACCATGGCATAGCCAAGTTGACACATAAATTTAATCACCAGAGTTCCCTAAATATGGCAGAAAAGCACAGCCACAAAAGAAGAAGAGGAAGAGGAAGAAGAAGGGGAAGGAGGAGGAGGAGGACCTGTGTGGAAAGTGAAAGGCCAACCTCCCCCTCCCCAGGATGGGAGAAGCATTTGCAAATCATGTATGTGATAAGGGCGTATTTTTCAGAATGCATCAAGAATGCTTAGACCTCAACAACAAAGAGGTGAACAACCCGGTTAAACAATGGGCAAAGGACTTGAGCAGACAAGGCGAACAAGGCAGTTAAACAACGGGCAAAGGACTTGAGCAGCCATTCCTCCGACGCTCATGTACAAATGGCCAAGAGGCACATGAAAAGCTGCTCAACATCGTTAGCCGTTAGGGACGTGCAGATCAAAAGCACCAGCAGGGGCGCCTGGGTGGCTCAGTCGGTTGAACGTTTGGACTCTGGACCTCGGCTCAGGTCATGCATGATCTGAGGGTTGTGAGATCCAGCCCCACGTCAGGCTCCACGGTGGGCTCTGCACCGGGCATGGAGCCTGCTTAAGATTCTCTCTCTGTCTCTCTCTCTCTCCCCCCTCCCTCTGCTCCTCCCCCCGTCTCCCTCTCTAAGGAAAAGTCACCATGAGATAGCACTTCACACCCAGTAGGATGGCTCTTCCAGGCACAAGAGAAACAAAACAAGTGGAAAATGACAAGTTTGGGCGAGGGTGTGGCAGAACTGGGACCCTCGCACAGTGCTGCTGGGATTGGAAAGTGGTACCGCTGCCGTGGGAATCCGTTGGGCAGCTCCTCAGGAAGTTACACATAGAATGACCATAGGAAGGACCCCGCAATCCCACTCCTAGCTCTATACCCGAAGGCGTGGGGAACAGGCGCTCCGACAGAAGCCTGCACTCCGGGAACGTCCCCCGCAGCGCTCTTCCTTCCCATCTGCCCCAAGGTGGAAAGCACCGCAAGGCCCGTCCACTGACGGACGGGATGCACGACACGTGGTCTATCCACGGCCGTGGGATATTATTCGGCCGTCGAAAGACACGAAGTGCTGATTCAGGCTACCACGTGGAGGAACCCTCATGGAAACGTGGGTGCTGAGTGAAAGCAGCGCGACCCCAAAAGCCACCTATTGGTCTTACGATCCCATCTCTAGGTGAGTCTCCCGAAGAGGCAAACCTCTGTGGGCCGGAAGCAGATGAGTGGTGGCCTGGGGGCTACGGGGGGCGGGGGGGTGGGGTGGGGAGGGACGGAGGTGCCGTGGGGGGAGTGACTGCCTGACAGGTGCAGGGGTCTCTTCTTGGGGTGGTGCGCACGTTTTGGAACTAGAGAGTCGTGTTGGTCGCCCGACACCTCGAGTGTCTGCTCGGTACCACCGGACCCGCCACGTCTGTTTTGTTTTGTTTTTTTTCTGTACAACGTCCCCGTGGGGCGGAAAAGTGAGCATTCCCTCCAAGAGAGGTTGCAGGGGGGCAGGGTGAGCAGGCTCCTGCCGGCGCCGTTTCTTGGCGGGCCCAGGCTCCCAGCAGGGGCCGATGGGAAAGCAGTGACCTCACCGGATCTACGTGTTACGAAGCGTGTCCCCGGACCAATGAAAGGGGTCGGTCCGTGGTCGCTAGGAGACGGCGGCTCAGGGGCCCGACGACCGGCTGGTTGGAGAAGTTGGGCCAGCTGGCGCACCGCACCGCAGCGCAGCGCAGAGCTAGGCCCGTCGGAGAAAG